>NC_084502.1:8449765-8787265 GCF_024500385.1 Phyllopteryx taeniolatus
ATACCATACCATACCATACCATACCATACCATACCATACCATACCATACCATACCATACCATACCATACCATACCATACTGTACCGTACCGTACCGTACCGTACCGTACTGTACCGTACCGTACCGTACAGTGCCATACCATACCATACCATACCATACCATACCATACCATACCATACCATACCATACCATACCATACCATTAAGCTTCTCATTTCATTCGTGGATGATGTTGTCTGGTTTTTTGTCTGTGTCAGTATTGACAGCATCTTACCTGCTGCTCAATGGAATTGTGCAGCAGTAATTTTGGAAATACTATACGCGTTACAATGTCAGAAGGACACTTTGTTGTTGTGACTCGTGGCTTTCTTCGTAATGAGAGGTCATCACAGTACGTCACTTGCATGATATGTTTACTGCAGTTTTTACGCCGGATGCCCTAACTTGATGCAGCCTGCTGTTCCCCCCCCCCCCCCCCCCCCCCCCCCCTTGCCATCTGCACGAAAGGCAGCAGCATACTTCTACATGTACCATACCGTACCGTACCGTACAGTACCGTACAGTGCCATACCATACCATACCATACCATACCATACCATACCATACCATTAAGCTTCTCATTTCATTCGTGGATGATGTTGTCTGGTTTTTTGTCTGTGTCAGTATTGACAGCATCTTACCTGCTGCTCAATGGAATTGTGCCGCAACTAAAAAAATGAATTCCATTCAAAAAAATGTTTTGTCACGCTAACCCTAACCCCCAAAGAAAAGAAGATGCTAAAGAAGCATGAAAGCATGAAGAAGCCGTGAAAAGGCACAACCCGGATGGCGGGCCTCTGGGCAGTTGCCTTCTTAACCTGCTTGGTTAATCCAGCCTGAGTGATGGCCACGCCTTTAAAGCCATGTCAGCATCAAGCACTCCCTGAAGGCTTCAGAGGTGGCAGCTGGAGCTAGCTTGTATGCAAACAAATTGCAATGGATCAAATATCAATGGAAGCTCACGCATGTCATATTTGGAAACAATGTTAATGCTCCTTTTTCTTTCATGCAGTTGGAACTCCTTTAGGTGCAGTACAGTACAGAACAGTATTTCATATTTAATACAGATAAAAGGAAAGTGATAGATTGGCTCACAGTTGAGTGTTCTTAGGTCTGAATTTCAGCTCATGGTCTGCTGTGTGGAGTTTGAATGTTCTCCTCATGCAACCAAGGGTTTTGTTTGAGCTCTTTTAAAGCATTTTAAAATCATTTTCATGGAGAAAAAAAACCAACAACTTTTACTTGCACTGTACATTCTTTTAGAAAAAAGCACTAAGCTGTCTTTTATTTGTGTACTTTGTCTACAAACAGACATTACTACAAAATGTCTTTTGCTATTTGTTTTTTTTAAACGCTTCTACTTATTACGTTGAGATTACCTTGTGTATGAAATGCGCTGTATAAATGAAGCCGCTTTGCCTTGTGTACAGCGCTTTGGGTCAACTGTGGCAGTTGTGAAAGCGCTATCTAAATAAAGTTGAGATGTGTTGAGGAGTGATGAAATAGGGAGTCCGTAGGTGTTCAAAGGAGGGTGTTGCTGATTATAGCATTTTGGGTTAAAAAAAAAATGAGTGTGTCCTCCGCACACCCATGGGTACGTGGACCAGTTTGGGCATCCCGGTATAGACTATCCAAATCAATCCTCTCGAGCTGTTTTCCATCAACCAAATCAGAAGAATGTCACTGATGGTGTAGTGGTACACTCGCCTGACTTTGGTGCAGGCAGCGTGGGTTCAGTTCCCACTCAGTGACGGTGTGAATGTGAGTGCGAAGGGTTGTCCGTGTCTATATGTGCCCTGCGACTGACTGGCGACCAGTTCAGGGTGTAGTCCGCCTTTCGCCCGAAGTCAGCTGGGATAGGCTCCAGCGTCCCGCGACCCTAACCAGGATAAGCGGTGTTGAAAATGGATGGATGGAAATCAGAAGACAACGAAGAGTGCAAGTCTTGTATTTGGCAGATAAAATTGTAGCTCCTCAGGGAGGTGTAATAAAAGTGTGCTTTCCTGAACAGCCATCCCAGAGCGTTAAGACTCTGTCATCTGTTCTGGATCAGGCTAAATCAGGTGGTGACAGTCGCACTGTCTCTTTAGCACTGTGGGTGGAGGTGGAGGGCATTGTCTATCAAACAGGATATCCTGGTGACTGGTCCCATCTCATAGACTATCCTTTGTATGCATATGTATGTGCGTGCGTGTGTGTGTGTATAGACATTAGGCAGAATCTTTCAAGCAGATGTGAGAGCAGGTTCCATTCACCTTTTACTCTCCATGTTCTTCCTTCCCTTACCATGCCCTCATATCACCTTTTCCCCCCACACTTTCTTCCTTTAGTTTGCTTTTGGGTTTTACAGTAACTTTCTCTTTTTTGCTGTAACCCTGTTTCACTTCAAGGCATTACCAATACAATTTTGGAAATACTATACGCGTTACAATGTCAGAAGGACACTTTGTTGTTGTGACTCGTGGCTTTCTTCGTAATGAGAGGTCATCACAGTACGTCACTTGCATGATATGTTTACTGCAGTTTTTACGCCGGATGCCCTAACTTGATGCAGCCTGCTGTTCCCCCCCCCCCCCTTGCCATCTGCACGAAAGGCAGCAGCATACTTCTACATGTACCGCTACACTGGCGGTACATCCTCTTTTAGAATTTTGCAGTTATTCTGGTGAATGTAACCAAGATGTACTGTAAATCATGATGAGCTATGGAGAGTAATATTGCAATTAAAGTACTTACTTTCAAAATACAATAACCTCAGTAATATGTCATGTATTGTGAAGTAACCAATTGCTCACAGGTAGATTTTAATGACATGAAAATGTGTATTGTGAAAGCGCACATGCTGCGTGTGCTAGCTTTGCAATGAGACCTACTTTTTCTTTCTTTCTTCGTCCCACTCCTTTTTTTCATACCCTGGGAAGGTAAACACTCTTTGTTTCTTCTCTTGTTGTTCTTGTAGCAACTGTTGAACAGTGTGTGCCCCACTTGTGGTTTCATTGCCCGTATTGTCACGCAGGAGGCGCAGGAGACAAGTGTCAATAAGTGGATGGGCCCTTGCCAAACAAATGTCGCCAAAGAATGGGCAAGAATACAGCTGGGTACACACACACACGCATGCACGCACGCACGCACGCACACACACAGATTATTATTTTTAAAAAATTACATAAAATTGAAAATCTGCACCAATATTATACTGTGATTTACAGTTTTGATACTTCTTTAGACTACATTGTCAAGTATATAACTATACTATATTGAACTAAGCACAAAGCCCCTTGGATTCAGCTGCTAGGTACCTGCCAGGTTTGGGTTTGGGGATCCGCAGTGGTTGCCAGGCGTGCCGGGGGCACTGACGAGCTTTGTCCTAATCACCCTGCAACGTTCTCATGCGCAAACGAAAATCACATAGCAGGTCGAAGTGACAATAATCAAATCAATCCATCTGATTTCGATGCCGTTTTTTACCCTGTTCAGGGTCTTAATAAGCTGGGGCCTGCAGGTGACTTTGTTCGAGAGGCGGGCTACGCCCTGCGCCCCAGCAAAGTTGCCCATCCTTGAGCTACAGATATCAAATTCCAACACTCGACACGGCATTTTTGGGGACAAAACTTTGAATTTGTTTCATGAAAATCTCTTAAACCATCCTTTAACACTTTTTTTTTTTGGTATCATATTCAGAAGGAGGCCGTCAACTCTGCTGCTTAAACAGCTTTTTTAGTGGCACTTGACAATGGGGTGAGAGAAAGTAAACAGTGCCGTGTGCGTTTTGATCTCCGCGGGGATGGATCACCCTTCCAGCACAGCCACTCATCTCTGGTCATAGTCTGCTCTCGAGGGTTTAAGAAACTGAACCTCATGATGAATACTTGGGACCATGATAAGATTAGCGCTGTGCATATACACACACAAACGCCCACTGTCTCATGTTATTGTTACCGCTGTCTCAGCCCATTCCCAGGGGGAATCCCTCCCTCTGTGAATGTCTGTCTCGCCTCCCGGGTGCTTGCTTCATTTCAGATTTTTCCCAACGATAACACATTTGGGCTTTTTGTTTCATGAATGACTCACCTGTCAGAGTGAAACAAATGAAGTTCTGCTTAGTTAGTCGCGGTGCAGTCTTTATTTTCTCTAGCCGCCACATATCAGTTGGATCTGTACAGTGGAGATTAATGAGTTTAAAACACTGAGCAATGCATGAAGTAATTGCCGAGGTAGGACTAAGAGGTGTGTTTATACGCACCACTTCTTTGGATACACCTGAAGAGATTAGAATTACTGTTGGTTGAGGTGGTGTAGAACTGTGCTGGATAATACTGAAAGGTTTTTCTTATATTTTTTCCCTCAATTCTACTTCTTAACTATCCATCCATCCATCCATCCATCCATTTTTTGAGCCGCTTTTCGTCACTAGGGTCGCGGGCGTGCTGGAGCCTATTCCAGCTATCATCGGGCAGGAGGCGGGGTACACCCTGAACTGGTCGCCAGCCAATCGCAGGGCACATAGAAACAAACAACCATTCACACCTACGGGCAATTTAGAGACTTCAATGAACCTACCATGCATGTTTTTGGGATGTGAGAGGAAACCGGAGTGCCCGGAGAAAACCCACGCAGGCACGAGGAGAACATGCAAACTCCACACAGGCCGGGCCGGGGATTGAACCCCGGACCTCAGAACTGTGAGGCAGACGCTCTAACCACTCGTCACCGTGCCGCCACTTCTTAACTAGGTAACCAAAATAACGATGCAGTTCTGAATCTTCACAATTGGATCTTTTAAGATTGTGTAGAGAACCCATTTCTTTGTATGTTACTGTGTTAGTAAGTACATTTGATTTATGTTGCACTTTTTTCTCCAATCTTAATTAGTTGGGGTGAATCAGAGGCTTTTTAAATGGTGGTCGCTGTGTGCTGACCCCCATTTAACATGAGTTTGAATGTGACTGCTTCATTCTAAACACAGCCACAGCTATAAGACGGTGTGCAGACTTGTGCAACCACATTATCTCAGTTGTTTATTTTTACTCCCACTCTATTTTTTTTCCAATTGAGTTGTACAGGTTTTAGCTGAATTAATAGTGGGGAAAAAAGTTTCAAAATGATTTATCTTGGTCGAATTTTTGTATATCACAAAAACTTGCCATTTGAACAGGGGTGTGTAGACTTTTTACATCTACTGCACCTTTCCTTCACTCCCTTTATTAATACTTGTATTATTGAATGTGTTGATTGTGTTAACAGAAATAATCTTTTTTTTCTTAATCGTATGAATACTTTTTGGATTGGTGCTTTTTTTTTTTGCTTGATCACCTGCCCTCCAAAATGTCTGTGCAGATGCCTGGAAGAGATTATTAAAATTTTCCATTGAATCCTAAAATGAAGAGGGAGCCAGTGCAAGGATGATATCCTATGGGATACCGACACAATGTAGTCATTTGTGCGGTCTAATGAAGTTTTGTTGGGACACGCGAAGAGAGAATAGCATTCGTCAAGACTTGAGATAAAAGCATGAATGATCATTTCTCATGGACCTACATTTTGAAAATGTTTTGAGGTGGAAAAAGCAGGAACGGGTTTCCGTCCATGTGTGTCAATCTAAGTATTTTATGTAGATCAGGATGAATAATTTACCCGAGTAAAAATACAGTTACTTACTCAAGTATAAATAAAATGATGTGTCAAAAATATATTCAGAGTAAAAGTAACTTTTTAATGGGAGGGTCCTGTGTACTGCTGAAAAAGAAAAACAAGTGTGTTTAATGAAGCAATACCTTTACACACAAATATGCAATCATACAAAAAAACATGTTGACAACATCAGGCTGTACTCTCAAATAACAAAAGATTGTAACTACAATAGTAGAGGGTGGACTGCAATAGTAATCTAAAAAAGATTCCAATAAAAGACTATAGTAATCACTGCAATAGTTTCCAGGAGACTTTATTTGGATTTTTGTTGCTACTCTGAAACGGACCAGATTTAAAATGTACGATACAATACAACACTTAAAATAAAACCTACTAACTGTGAGTACAATTACAAGATAACTCTTGTACTCACATTCTTCCACTCAAATGTGTCCCACTGGCATTTTTGCTATTGTTGTCATTGGCATTGTTGTCATGTGAAGTAATTACATGAAAGTCAAAGTCATATTTTACAATTCCGAAATTGTTTTGGTGGAACTAACACAAAAGTAACTCAGGAGTACAGCATTGTGATTTATAGACAGTAATACAACCCCAATTCCAATGAAGTTGGGACGTTGTGATTTGCAAACAATGTTCGACCTATATCTAATTGAATACACTACTTAGACAAGATATTTAATGTTCAAACTGATAAATATTATTGTTTTTAGCAAACAAACTTCGAATTTTATGGCTGCAACATGTTCCAAAAAGCTGGGACAGGGTCATGTTTACCACTGTGTTACATCACCTTTTCTTTTAACAACATTCAATAAACGTTTGGGAACTGAGCACACTAATTGTTGAAGCTTTGCCGGTGGAATTCTGTCCCATTCTTGGCTGATGTACAGCTTCAGCTGTTCAAATGTCCGGGGTCTCCGTTGTCGTATTTTACGCTTCATAATGGGCCACACATTTTCAATGGGAGACAGCTCTGGACTGCAGGCAGGCCAGTCTAGTACCCGCACTCTTTTACTACGAAGCCACGCTGTTGTAAAACGTGCAGAATGTGGTCTGGCATTGTCTTGCTGAAATAAGTCCATGAAAAAGACATTGCTTGGATGGCAGCATATGTTTCTCTAAAACCTGTATGTACCTTTCAGCATTAAAGGTGCCTTCACAGATGTGTAAGTTACCCATGCCATTAATGATTATTTGCTAAAAACAATCAATTTTATCAGTTTGAACATGAAATATCTTGTCTTTGTAGTGTATTCAATTAAATATAGGTTGAACATGATTAGCAAATCATTGTATTCGGTTTTAATTTATGTTTAACACAATGTCCCAACTTTGCATTTCAATGCATACCTTTACAATCATGAGTTTAAATAAAGCATCCACTGATGACAATCAGTCCAGCCTGGCTCTGTCATCCCTGAATGTGTCTGGGAACGCCTGATATGTGCGTCACGGTTAACGTCTGTATATTTGTGTGCAGCATACAGGGTCACACCCCCTGCCGTGTGGCCGTGTGCTGACTGACAGCCCCGGTGCGCCTGTACAATGGCTGATCTTTGCAGTGCCTCTGACTGTATCAACACAAAGCGGGATGGCTCCCTCATGCAGAACTCGCAGTTTTGATCACTCGCCTAAGATCCCACAGCCCCGGTCTTTGTCCTGTGCTCTTTTCGCTCCTGCCAATCAATACCTCTTTGTGTTGATTTTTACCCATTGACAAATCACTCTGGCCCATTGCCTTTGTAAGGTTGTCAATCAAGCGGAAGGTGTTGCCTTATTGGATTCTCATTCAGTGCAAACTTTCACATTCCAAGCTTCAAGAGTAGCTCTGAGTCGGAGTAGTGCTACTGGGCAAAATGCACCGCGGTGCTTTAATGACCCAAGAAAATAAAATAAAAGATTAAAGTGAAAAGTAGTTGTGATTTTCTCTTTCACTATGTGTGGATTTATTTTTATTTTTTGCCTAAATTGTTATTGTATAGCATTCAGTAAAATATACCTTTGAGAAAGAATCTGTGTAACAAGTTAGATATTATTTGAAAGATACAAATTACTTAAATGAGAGGAAAAAAAGTAAATAAAGAAGAAAAAAAAACCTGGTGCTTTGGCTTTTGGTGTTTTACATCAGGAATATGTCATACTGAATAATGATATCTATGTTAATGAATCAAAAAATCCGGGCACTTACAATCTTTGAGCAAAGTTGACCTAAAAACAATAACTGGAATGCTTTAAGTAGTAATCACATTCCAAAGTTGGAATACATTCCATTACACAAGGCCAATTGCAAATTAATAGCTCGTAGTATTATCTTCATTCTTTGGGCTTGACAGCGTGGGCGCCCATCAAGCTGTCAGCAGATGAAAGTCTCGTGGAGTCATTAAAGCTCATTATCCAAACGAGGGATCACACAGAAGGCCTCATTCACACATTGAGACACCTTCATTTCACTTGTCAATTATTACGAAACGATGGAAACGATTGCCAGGTACACCTGCAATGAAATCAAATGAATCCAACATTCTTGAAACAGCTGTACTGGATCTGTGCTCTTAAAAGCAAAACTTTTATCTTAAAATTTTCTTCACTGCTTTATGAGTGATCATACGACATCAGCACAGCCCGTGACATTCCCATGTTGTTGTTTGTGCTTGTATTTTACTCTAGGTCGCTTTCCGTATCATCCAATCACCTCCTTGCATTTCAATTGTGCTTGACGTCATACTGATTAGCGCGAGGGCATGTCCACGCAGAGATTTTGCGATGGGATTTGTATGTTCTAGGTCCTGTAAAACTCACTCTTTTGGAAACCCCAGAGGGGGTAAAAACCTACCAATGACCTCATCAGGTGAGTTTATAGTTTTAGTTTTAACTCCACCTCCCTATTTGTCCATGATTTGCCACTCTTCTTATTATATACTCGTGAAAAATGACTTTTGGCTAGCTTAAAATGGCCTTGAGCCAAAGTGTATTCGGGCGCATTGGGAAAATAATCTTTGTCTTTTAGTAGCCGCAAGCAGATACGAGCAGATGTGTTTATCCCACAGTGCGGTGCATCCTTTCGTACGTGGCCTGTTGCCATGAGTCAGCGGTGGTGGTCAGAGGTTTCCACATCTAGACACAACAGTCTTGTCCGGGAAAAACAAGTCTCTGATGCCTCAGTCTTCCTATATTGTCTGGGAGGATTCCTAGTTGGGAGAGGCTTATTGTTCCAGCATCTTTGTAGTGCAGGTCCATTGCAGTTGAGGGGATTTCCTCCCTTGTGGATATTTTTAAACCTGTGTGTGAATTCAAGGGAGTTCTGTGTAATGCCGGGGCACACGTGTCAGGTCACGTGGTCCAAGATGTTGGGTAGCAGTGAGATAGAATCAAGGGAAGGCTTTGTTCAAATAAGACTCGCGTGTCATACTCGCAGCTTGCTTAATTGAGACGGACGTTAGGCGGGTATAGCTCAAATTTCACGGCGCATTTCCGGTTTGACAGCTCCAGCGGGTTATTTGAAGACAAATCCACTTCGAATGTGGCTCGCTTAAGTGTTTCAGGGAGCTTCGGCAAGCCACCTGGGGGTCTCTGACCTCTGAGGGAAATGGTCTCCACCGGGTCCCCCCCCCCCCGACAGCTATCAATGGAGGCGTCCACGGCGGTTGGGTGACTGGGGTGAGATGAGGGAATAGATAGGTCATATCCAGAAGGGCCTGTCACCTCTGGATCAACTCACCAGTGAAGTCTTCTTCCGGATCGCTCCCACCCCGTCACCTTAGTTGACGTCACATCACAATGCTCGGTGACCTTTTGCTATGTTTTCTGTGAGGAGATGTGCATGCAAAGGATACTGTCCAGTTCTCAGAAATTAGGGTGAGAACTCAAAACTGCTCCCAGGTCAGTTTTTATTGGTTTGCTGATTGTCCGGGTCAAATGCATTAAGCTTGTTAAATTGTTGTTTTTGTTGTTTGTTTTGTTTTTGTTTTTTAAAATCAAAAACAACAACCAGCGATAAGTTTGTAACTTGTGGAGGAACCACATTTTTCAGGTTGGCCATGAGCTGAAAGCTTTGTGAAATCTTGTTGTGTGTTGTTCCTTTCCTGTCTGTTAGTCATCAAATGTTGATCAAAGCAAAAAATCAATTATCATCATGTTTTACCACAACAAAGCTAAGGTTTTGTTTTTAGCTCAGACGGTGGATATTTGAACTTTTTCAAAATGTTTTTTTTGCCGGCAGCGTATTTGGTGGAATTCATTTTGTCAGCATGTGTTGCGCCACCATTTTTGTTGAAATATAATTAGGCGCTCCCTCTGTGTGTCGTTGTGATGTGTGGCTAAAAGTAGACCAGTGGCGCTTGAAGTCAATGGTTTCTGCCTCCCATATGGTGCGTCACAACCTTCTCAACATACAAAGGCGGCATGACATCACTACATAGCTCAGTGGTGAGTCATGAAGCAGGTCAACTCTTGAATGTCTTTTTCACACACTACTTAACTTACTAATGGAATCAGACCGCCTCACGGCTAGAGGGATTTACCCTCAAACAATTACACTTCTGTCTTTACCATCTCCATTTTATCTTCATGCTGATAATCACAAGATCTTTATCGTACGTCAGTGTAACTAATTTGCTCTCATGGAATGAGAAAACGTTTACGA
This sequence comes from Phyllopteryx taeniolatus, assembly GCF_024500385.1. Classification (NCBI taxonomy): domain Eukaryota; kingdom Metazoa; phylum Chordata; class Actinopteri; order Syngnathiformes; family Syngnathidae; genus Phyllopteryx; species Phyllopteryx taeniolatus. Next base: position 8,460,101 of record NC_084502.1, read on the forward strand.
GATATAAGCTTGTGGGATAATTGATTTGTTACAGTTTTGTAATTGTTTTACAAACATTGATGAATACTTCCTTCGTATTCAAAATGTATTTGAAATGGTACATCTGACAGTTATGATTTTGGTTGGGTACACCCTTAACTTGTTGCTTATCAATTACAGGACACTCGGCCAGGTGTCCCGGCGCTCCGGCCTGCTCTCTGGCCCGCCATGCCTTTCTCCCGCGGATTTTTAATGCGCTACATACATTCGCACATCCATTGGGGTGCTGGTTGACCTGGGTGGGGGTGACGGTTGCGGGTCAGTATTGCTCGGTGACCGTCTCGCCTCACCCCCACCAGTTTCTCCAATTGTAATGCACTACGTACTACCACACGCAATCACGGTACAGCGATAATGGTTGCCAGGCAGTGAGGAGGACAGGCGGCTGGCTTGGTGGCAGCAGTGATGTGGATCAGGAACACGGAAACACTGACAACCAGGAAACACAGGAGTCAAAAAAAGGGAACGAAGAAAACTGTGGCTTACTCGGAGGTAAATGAGCCGTGGTACCGCTGGAAGTAACTGCGACACTTTGGCGAGGATTTCCTGGAACAGGCAGGCTAATATACCGCTGGCGATGAGGCTGATTGGAGACAGGTGCTGAAAACAGAGAGGGGAAGGGGGAGAGAGAGAGAGAGGACGCAAAGCAAATAATGGAACTGCAGCGCAGTATATGACACATGATATGACTTCAGTTAATGAATGCCTTAAAAAAGTAAGAAAAATCTGAATTGATACAATTGATACACGTCACTGATGGTGTAGTGGTACACTCGCCTGACTTTGGTGCGGGCAGCGTGGGTTCAGTTCCCACTCAGTGATAGTGTGAATGTGAGTGCAAATGGTTGTCCGTGTCTATATGTGGCCTGCGACTGGCTGGCGACCAGTTCGGGGTGTAGTCCACCTTTCGCCCGAAGTCAGCTGGGATCAGCTCCGGCGCCCCGCAAACCTAACCAGGATAAGCGGTGTGGAGAATGGACAGATGGACAAACGATACATAAAATACAGGTCTCACTGTCAGAAGGAGTTTCAACTCCCACCTCCGGCAGAACTTCACCCACATCTCGGGGGAGGCGGGGGACTTTGATTCTTATGCGGACCATGTTCCGCGCCTCTATTGCCGAGGCGGCCGACCGGAGCTGTGGCCGTAAGGTGGTCGGTACCTGTCGTGGCGGCAATCCCCGAACCCGTTGGTGGACACCAGCGGTGAGGGATGCCGTCAAGCTGAAGAAGGAGTCCTATCAGGCCTTTTTGGACTGTGGGACTCCTGAGGTAGCTGATGGGTACCGGCTGGCCAAGCGGAATACGGCTCCTCGGTGGCAAGGCCCTGGAGGGGGATGAGATTCACCTGGAGTTCCTAAAGGTTCTGGATGTTGTGGGGCTGTCCTGGTTGACACGCCTCTGCAACATCGTGTGGACATCAGGGACAGTGCCTCTGGATTGGCAGACTGGGGTGGTGGTCCCCCTTTTTAAGAAGGGGGACCGGAGGGTGTGTTCCAACTGCAAGCCTGCTGAGGCTGCTGCCACCACGACCCGACCTCAGATAAGTGGAAGACAATGGATGGATGCATGGATTAAAAACCAGTAGGCACCACAGTAGGGGCACCGTGTTTGACTGGTTAGCCCATCAACTTCACAGCCTCGACCGTGTGGTTTGGAAAACGGATGGATGAAGGCAGCACGAGAGGTCCCAGGTTCCAATCTGAGGTCAGGCCTTGCTGCGTGGTCTTTGCAAGGGCACTCTGGCTTCCTCCCACATTCCGAAAACATGCATGTTTGGTTTGAAGACTCTAAATTGTCCATAAGTGTAAATGATTGTTTGTCTAAATGTGTCCTGTAATTGATAAGTAACAAGTTAAGGGTGTACCCAACCTCTGACCCAAAGTCAGCTGAGATAGGCTTCAGCTCACCAGCAACCCTAATGAAGACCAGCGTGATAGAAAATGGTCGGAGAAAATCAGTGCTCCTGACTTAATTCACCTCATAATACCGCCACTATCCCATCACAATTTTAGAAAACAATCAATACGATACAAAAACACAGTATAACAGCAGGCAATCTTGAGCAGTTCAGAATAAATATTTATCGACTAACATGGCAAAAAATATGAATACATCATCCTCAAAAGAGATGCTGAGTATTTTTTGTATCAATGTGTTTCGATTGCAACAAACGTGTTTTGCTAGTCAAACTTGGCTCGCTCTGACAAACCAATCAGAGGATGGGAAAATGCTGATGTCATTCATTTGAAATCCGTTTGTTTAACAAAAACAGTTCCATTGCTCATTTTTCTTAAATTGCATAAGCCAACAATACTGGTCCTGAAGGCTCTGGGTAGATTAGATTGTCATAGCAACACACAGAGGGTGAAATTTAATTGGACAAAAAAGCTAAGCTTTTTTTGTACGTATCACTAAGTCATCTTTACGAAATGTGTTTGTTTTTTTCACATCTTGTCGAATTTGGGACACTTTATGCCCTTTGCACACTTCTAACCCAGCACAACAGATAACTTACCAGTCGGAATTTAGCGAAGTAGCGTCACTGGAAATAAATGCTCCTCTATGTATTTAAGTCTTTTTTCCATCCACTCTCTTTTATGTTAACCAAAAAGAAAGGACTGTGTTGTGCAAATTAATTTAGAAGCAGGTGGAAAGAAAGCCTTTGTTAATCAGTTCATGATGAATTCCCCCACTTTACACGGCGGCTTTTTCACCAGCCGTTTACTCCTTGTGCAGGACTATGGAAACTTGATAAAAAAGTGTATCTTACCATGAAATGAGTAAGCACAGATAAATGGCTAACGCGGGGTTTTGTCTATCAATGCAGTCAGCCTATTGGGGGTCCAGCGACTGGGCAGGTTCGGACCATATGTCATCATTCCTTGCCTTTGTGTAGGCGTGTCTCTGAGGCAACCGCATCAGCTGTGGTCATTGTGTGGGAAGATTCAATGGCCCATATATTCATTGCAGGGCTCGAGTGGACCCCGAAATAGAAACAAATTGATACGTACAAGCCCCCAGCCCCATTTGGCTCACACGACGCATTTCAAATGGTTAAAAAAGAAGACATTTGGGTCTGTTGGAAATGTTGCGAAAGCCCGGTCGCCATGGCGACTGAGCGGCCAAAGCAGACCACGGGCCATTAAACTCCAATCAGATGTAAATTTGGGCTGCTCCCACAGCTGACACAAATTAAACACTTTATTTGCCAATTCACATGTCATCTTAATGGCTTTTTATTTGTTTAAATGAAGAGACTTACAAAGTCTCATTGATTTATTATATCAGGTCACTTAAGATACCAGTGGATCGCCTGTTTATTACTCACTCGCTGTCTGATGGATAAAGATGATGAAGCACGCTGGAGCCCTTTATAAGCCAAGGAACCAAACGAAGACAGTAGCCAAGCAACGAGGAAGGCACGTGACAATTAAGTTATGATACTGAAACTGATACTGACCATGATGTACAAAACTATACTTGAATCATTTTTTTTTTTTTTTAAAGTTAGTGTGCCCTGCAAAAGGTTAATTAATCCAGTTTTGCTTTACCAAACACCAGTGTTCAGTGCAGATTAATCCAACAGTAATTATACAGTAGGTCTACACGTTTCTTCTGTTAGTCATAATTGTAATATTTAGCATTTTGTATATTCATTATTTGGTTATTTCCTCTTTTATATCTGTCAGTATTACTAACCTTTAATAGTGAACAGTGTTAATGGCAGTTGTAAAAAAAAAAAAAAAAAAAAAAAAAAAAAGTTGTTAGTTTGCTGTTTCTTAGCAAAAACCAGTCAATAGAATGGAAAGCCTTTATTGTCATTGCATGGTAATGATACAAGGAAATTGGAGTGCAAATCCAAGTTCAAGAATTAAAAAAAAAAAAGAATAGAAAATAAATAATACAAAAAAATACTCAACAAGACTAGACCATGCAGTTCAAATGGCAATAAGGCATACACGTTTTACAGTATGTACAATAGCAAGAAACGGATATCTATGGAAAGCAACATACCTGAAGCTCAAGGGCTACCGGAAGTGACTTTGCAATTGCCAAACACAACGCGCTACACACTATACGCAATGGCGAGCAACGTGTTGGAATACGTGGAGGGGGAGGATTTCGACGTAAAGGAGCATCCAACTGAACTTGGCATCGTCAAAGCGTACGTGTTTGAGCCGATCAGACAGTGACGACGACGAGCAGGAGACAGTGGCCCCTGGCTCCACGTGACTGTATGTCACTGTATGTATGTTTCTTGCCGCTGCCTGAACCATTTGTACAACCAAATGCCACACAATAAGCCATCGCGACATCGCTAAATCATACGACAACAAATATACAAGGACGGGAACAACAGCATGGAACAATAGCACACAACGCCGAATGAACAGGATGTTTTGGCTTTTGTGACGTCACAGCCGAAGACCGGAAGGCGCGGGATGCAAAAAGCAGAAGGCGCATTCTGCATCATATTTATCCATTTAACTGCTGTATATATCTGCCATCTATATAACCACTTCAAAATGGCAGATGTGGTTTTTTAAAGACGTTCTAGAGTTATCAAGAAAACATTTCAAATCTTTATGTGGGAAGCCTTTTTTGTCATCACAAGGCTTTTATTAACAGTATGGTGCTAAAATGATCGTTAGCCTTAGTGGAGGGCTGCACTCTACTGGGGGAAACTTGTTTATTAATGAATTGCTTATAAAATTCGCACTGACCAAACATTCATTGTTGCCAAAGCATACAGTACGAGTACGGTAAGCATTGCAAAACAGTGTGTCCTCCTCTCTATAAAAATGGAGAAAGCGGAAAATAAGTTAATGAAGTTAATGTAAAACGAGCCATTGGGTGACACTGTGTCCCCACCAGGGAGTAATATAGTATTGCGAGTGGGCATAGAAAAGGAATTTCTTGATTTGATGGTTGTAAACGTGTTTAGGTCAGCTTGTTCCACAGTTTGAGGTCAAGCACGTGGTTTGATGTAACTGTAATAGTTGGTGTTTTAAAGTAAAACAAATAAACCTGCTGAATTATTAGTCCCCACAAAGCTACTTAACACACAGTCATTAACACAACAGCAGTCATTATGGGACAAACATTTGTATTGGATTGTTGCATATTTTGTTTGGGTGTTAGTATGTGAATAAAATTGCGAAAGCATAGAAGAGCATGTGTGTGGTCCTCTGCGCATACTGTCCTCGGGAGGCTACATGCACTCTTAGTACAGTAAAAGGGTTTCTGTTGTGTGCAGACTGAGCGCAGCGTGAGCTTTTTACTGGCTCGGGCCCAAGCTGACCTGCGACCTGACAGTACCAGTAAAGCAGCTGCCTCCCCATTGCTGGCTTTTTGTTGCGCCGTGCAGCTAACCATGCCACTGCGTCTTCCACGGGACGCTAATTTGACACAGGGATGAGTAACAGCCGCAGCCAGAAGGGCAAACACACTCATTTACATGTAGCTTTGTTTTGTGCATGGCTCACCTCCCGGAGGGATTTGACTGCTCTGTTAATGCACTGTCTCTTGTGTCTGTGTCAAGAGGGAGGGGTTTTTTGCATCAACAGTTTGTCCTGGGGACATACATCCAGGTCAACATTTCTTGCTTAGGGTTAGGATGTGTTCATTCTGTAAGGCAGGAGTGAGGAACCTTCCAATGTGGGGCCCTCAGAGGGCCACTGAAGTAATTTAAAAAAAAAAACAACACTCACACAACTAATTATACAGTATTATGAATATTGTGTGTGCTGTAAGAAAAAAGGGTTATGCTCACTGCGGACCAAAGTATAGTGAAGTAATGGCTCAATGTGGACATTTGGATTGCTTGCGGGAGAGATGCTACTCTTGTACATGAGAAACTGCTTTTTTTGATGTGCACAAGTGACGCAATGATGTGAAGATGGAACAAATAGTTTTGAGAATTTCAATTCTGATCTGACAAATGTACCAAATCGACTGGGAAAAATTGTAATTGGCTATAGATAGATGGGTGGATTTATACCGGAGATGATTGGATAGGTAAATTAATACTACATTCTCATTACTGCATATTTCTACACAGCAAAATCAAATCCGACCAACCACTTTGGAAGCAGTGACACAATTATTATTTAAAATGCACGGTGTTACGATTGTACTACAAGAAGTAACAAATGAAAGCAAGATGATAAATAATAAACATGTATTGTACAGCAGTTACATTTATAAGAAAATATAGCTACATATGGCCTTGTGTAAAAGTGATTCAATTTCCAGTAAAAAGCCTCAAAGTTCCAGACAAATCATACACGAAACAAAACACATTTTACATAATTAGAATTTGGATGGGTAGTGTTAAGGTACGTTACTCCACACATAATAATAATAATAATAATAATAACAAAACAACAAAATATCTTGAATAGTAAAATACTAATAGCAAATTTTAATTATGTGTTGTGTATTGTACTTTTACTGGAATGTTGAGGATATTTCCTGGAAGTAGAATCATTTTTTGAATTATCATTATCATTTATTATTATTATTATTTTTTTAATATTCAGGTTTATTTGTTTTGGCAGCTAAGTCCGCTAATTGCTCTCATGGAATCAACCCAAATGACAGAAAAAGAAAGAAAGGGAGCCCATACTGTCTGGAAGTCTGGTGTCCGCACAGAGCTGCTGCGTGTCCACTGGTGGCTGTGGAGGATGCATTAAGCTCCACATTGAGCAGCCCGCATGTGAGTGACAGGTCTCTAGAGCCGCTGTCACCCCTCTCCTAAAAGGTTCCACAGATCATTCTAGTCCTCTCTCGCCCATCTGGCCGCCTGAGCCTAACAAGGCCTGTCCTTTGGCTATAGGAGGAGCATAAAGAGAAGAGAAAAAGTTAAGGACTCAAATAACCCATCAGATTCTCCGTGGTCTTTGGGCTCCAATTATTCACAGCTTATCTTTTCAGCTCCGCTGATCTCCGAATGAATAAAGCGCGGGCCGTATTACTGACGGCCGGGTGCATCTCTGAAGAGGCTGAAGGAGGATCAGGGCCGCGGGTTAGGGTGTCATTCTGGCCCTGACCCCGAGGGTTAGGGAGGTGGCGTTATGTAGTGACAGAACCTAGGTGTCCCCTTGTAGCACCTCCATTTACAGGTCGTGTGGATAAATAGAAAAGGGCAATCGCATTAGAGGAGGCTTCTGTCCACTGCAAACGCGAAGAAGAGAGCGGGTGGGGGGGGGGGGGGGTAAGTCACTCTCGACTTTCGAGTGAGCGCCGGCGAGGCTGCGAACGGAAGTCAAAGGGTTAAATTAGCACAGTGAGGTGTCTAACACAGATGGCTCATTTCAGTTCAGAGGAACAGTAGAATACAGGTGAAAGAAAAACTGTCGGCATTTTCAGATAGCAGAGTAGTCAAATAAAAGCAAGGAAAGCAACATTAGGTACTTCTGCACAACCCAATGAGCTCTAATACAAGAGCTGTGTTCAAAATGAATAGCGGTCAGATTTCATTGACACTGTCAGGAAGACTAAAGCGCTACTGCATCATACAGAGCGAGCGATGTCTTATCATTTGCATTTAATTTTAAGCTCTCAGTCCGACTAAACTGTAATAATGAACATATTATTGAAATGAAATGAATTCATACACCGTTTTGCATTGCATCCCATGACATTCAAGTGTACCTAACGTTGTACAGTTGCATACTGTCGTATCCAAAGGTAAGTGACGTGACCCCACCCCCCCCTCCCCACTCTACTTGGCACAGAGCCGGGGCGTAATGATGAGACACTGGTAGTTTTCGGTTCTGGGGGGGGGGGGGGTCCAACTTCCAACAACTCTCAGATCTCCTGACAAGTGCTGCCCATGATTCTCGTCTCTGCAGATTCTCATGCCGGCACATGACGCCAAAACAAGCTGCTATGTCTAATTCACTTAATTCAATTAAGTGCGGTGCGAGGGCCATAATGAGCGAGCAGGGCGGAAGGGAGGGGGCATTTGTGTAAGAGGCATACTTGGACTCGTTCTGGAGTTTTCAGAACTCTTTTGTCTCCTGGATAACCAAGTTCATTTTGTGTCAAATGAATGTCCAAATGTCCTACATGAAGGGACATCATCATCATCATTTTCTGTATAACTTATCCTTTTAAGGGTTTTGATCGATCGATCTATCTATCGAACGATCTATCTATCGTGGAAAAGAGCTGATATGCTTACTCAGCACTGCTTGTGTGCCCTTGAGCAAGACACTAAGGCACATGCACCTGTTTGTGCATTTTGTTTTTTGGTGGGCATGTAGAATCAGTAAAAATGAATTTGCCCTCTGTTAACTGTCTTCCTAACATGTTTTCAAAATATTTACATTGCGCTCATTTTCGACACATTTTTATCTGCAGATTATAGCAGCAGATTGTAATTCCGTTTTTTTTTTTTTTTTTTTTTTTTGCTTGTGAACATATGACTTTGCTGACAGCTTTGCACTCCATATACTTACCCTGTGTCACAAATGCTAAATAGCAAAGTAGTCACGGTTGACAAGGAAATAGACATTGTTTGAGAGAAAGCTGCTTTTTCAACACTTCTGACTTCAGCTGTGAAGTATCTCAAACCTATGAGGCCTTTAGTTTCACCCAAGCTCCCAAAAGGCCTCCTGCTGCTCCTCCGGGACCCTCGTCTTCTCGCAGCACAAAAAAAAAGCCCCTCAAACATTTGACTTTCTCACAGAAACAGTTCGCTAAATGGCATTTCTCTAATGGACTCCTGCTAGGGTTCATATGCCTTGTATAGCGACATTGCCCAAAGTTGAGTCAACACAATTTCCATAAGAATAGTCAAGAAGAAAGGCCCAAAAAGGTTGTTTTTGAATAAAAATCGGAAACTATAGAAGTCATTGTTTTCTGTGGAAAAAAAAAAAAAAAAAAAAAAAAATCAGACATCGACGGTCATTTTTTTTTCTATTGGAAAAGTGCTGCCGAATGAATGTCTTATTTACATGCCAAAGGGAAGGGCGGTGGTTTTAAAAGGATGGGAAAGCAGAGCCTCCATTATGGAGGTGCCGGTCGCACAGGCCGCGGCTCAGCCCGCATCCTCCCCGCTGGGCTGCGGTTAACAAGGCCTGCGCTGAATTTGAGAATGGTAACGAGTTTTTAATTGGTGACACATTAAATTTATCAAGCTGACAGCAGAGCGAGTGCACAGCAGCCTTTCTTGTTTTGTCCTTGCGGGCGCAGTGCTTCCCTTTAAAGTGCCGCCGCATGATACCCCGCCATCTTCTTGAGATGCCTCACGTGTGAAGAGAGAAGAAAAACATAATAATCGTGCATCGAGTTGAATGATAACACTGAATTATTCATAAGGCTCTCTTTAAGTGTCGGATAAATCAACCCCGCCGCCTCGCTTTGCAACAAAAGCTTCTCTTTGTGACTCAGGCCAATCAAGCTTAGCATAAAGACAAATACTTTCCAGATCTTTTTATGCGTGGTGACAGAAGTTGTGCCAGAGCCTGAAAAGTTATTAAGAAGTGTTTAATATTTAGATGAGAGTGTTTTCTACTCGCCATTTATGTGTGGCCCTCCCATACACGGGGGCAGCTTGTGGCATAACACTTCATCGTGACACTCAATGTTGCTAATGTGTCTGTATGTCATGAATAGATTGGAATTTTAATATTTACTGATTTGATTTAGTGATCGGCCTCAACAGATTGACCTCTTGCAAAGTGTTTTTTTTTTTAAAAGGCTTAATAAATTCTCTGTCTGTCAGTAAAGTAAAATTGTATCGAATCAAAATGACCAAAACCTTCCTTAGACTGCAACTGCAAACAGTAAATGAAACATCAGCGTTCTTATTTACAGTGTAACCAAGTTGCTCCTTCCCGACAAAGCCCTCACTTTACAGACAATTCCCACGACCCATATTCCTTGTCCGACATTTAAGGTAGTGCTTGTTTTTGTGTAACATCCAGTTATAAACAGTTTAGGAAGAAAGCTTACTTGCCCTTGGGGGCGTCGCTTGAAGCAAAAGGGGGTAAAGTGCACGGCTCTCCAGAATGCGAGTGAAAGAAAGCGAGCTCGGCGAAGGAGGTCTAATGAAATATTTAAGATTGAGGCTAAAAAGGGACTCTGATGAATAAACGTCGCAACAAAAGGAGTCTGCCGAGGGCCTCCATTGTACGCGGGGCCGAGCGGAAGCAGGGGCCAAGCTGCTACAGATGTGAGGAGGGCCCATATTGAGGCGAGATGTGTAGGTTCTGCTCACAGCTGTGTTGCCGCCATCCCGCCCCAGCCACCAGCCCCCTGCTTTTGTGCGCCTTTGTGTGGCCCACAGAGCGCCGATTTTACACCGAGCTGATTGCACAGCAACGCCTTTGTGCCGCCAACAAGATGGCCCCGCCTATTCTGGAGCATCAACGCGCACGCATATGCCTTTTGCATCCGGACACTCAAATGCACAAACCTGCGCATTCAACCCATCGCTGGAATTGGATTTTTTTTCATGGAGAAAAAAAGATGAGGCGAGGAATCCACTTCCTGTGGGCTGATGACAACGACATCGCATTTTTGGATGAGCGGGCGGGTGCGTCTCATCCAGGAGCTGCCTATTTAGCGCTTAACTGCTTTTGATTAATAGCGGGCGACATATGCCATTTCCGAGGCTCAATAAGGGTAGCGCATTTGCCCATGTTTGTGAGTAATGATGTCATAAGGTCACAGGAAGAAATCGTCTCGCAAAAGAGCAGTCGATCCCAGATCCGGGAGTAAATGTGTTTAAGACACTGCCTATGTGTTTAAGGTAAAGACATGAAAATGCGAGAGTCGCATCAAGTTAACACTAACACTTATATGTTGAACACTTCGGACAAGCTAAAAATAAATAGCTGTAGATTTTCCTCTTCTGTGATCTTGACCTGCTGGGACTTGGCAGATTAAACTCAAATCTTCCGTACGCTCATCAATTCGCACTACATTTCCAGCTGTAATTCGAAGCTTTGAGGTGAGCTCAGGCGTGTGCGCAACAAGGGCCCAGAAGCTTAACACCAGCCTAAACATGTCTCACGCCTTTAAAGTCCTGCAGCTAAAGCCATGGACCGGTTAGCCTACATCATTCATCAAATTGACGAAATTGTGCAACATTTTATTGTCAAAACATCCAGCAGATGATTTAAAGCGGTGTTAATCATAGCACACTATTTTAGAAATACGAGAAGAAAGCGTTCCCGATAAATCAGTTGCAGAGGAAAAATAAAATGTGTTTTTAAATATACATTTTATCATCGCGTATGTTGAATCCAACACTCAATTAGCGCTAACCAGTCGTCCACCGTGCTGCCACTTGCAATTCTTGAAGTAAAATAATTATGTTTTACTAAAATCGTTTTTCTGTGCCATTTTGAGTTTAAAAAAAATTATATATATATATATATATATATATATTATAGAGGAAATGCTGATAAAGTATTTAAAATGTTCATTTTAAAATTTCAATTGGGATGGGGGAAAAAAAAGAATTTAAACAAACTTTTTGAATGGCTTTGTTATGTTTGGGATGTACTGTGGTTCTTTCAATTGGAAGATTACGCTTTCCCAACAGATCACATGATGATAATAATCTTCCTACATATGTTGTGTCTGTGAATGTGGGACCTGCCAGTTAATGCTAACAGTGCAGACCGTCTCCAGTGGGACTCAACACCCCTTAATGGCGGCTCCGAGGCTATGGGGGCAAGTCCGGCAGCAAGGTGGGCTTGATACAAACCAGACAAATGACCAGCTAACCTGTTCGGTCAACCCCCACCCCTTCTTCTTTTTTAAATTAAAACAAATATATGTATATATATATTTATATATATATATATATATATATATATATATATATTGCTAATTTTTAAAGCATGGTTTGACTGGCTGCACTTTCCTGGGAGCTTGTGTCTGCGTGTGTGTGTTCTTCACAAAGACCTGTCAGCTTTAATGGCCTGTCGGGTGAGTGGGCTGCTGTAGCCCTCTCTCGAAGGGAGCTCCGCGAAGAAAGGCTCATGGTCAGATAATGCTGCTTAATGTTCTTTAAAAAAGGTTGGGGGGACAATTAGGAGACCGTTTCCCATGGTTCTCCCCCCAGCGGTGCGTGGCTGCCTGTGCACTAGCTCATCTGTTTGATGGACTCTGAATGCGTCTTATTGATGGGGGTCAGAGATTAGAAGCAGCAATGCGAGGGGAGCTGGGTGAAAAGAGGGTCCCACACACTGTGGCCACAATGTGGTCCAGACACACACACAAACACACATACACGTCACTAACAGCTCTTCCACTTGTCCCTTTCCGTGAATGGAATTCGTTAAAGTCCAACGAGAGCCGCATGTCCTTTTTTTTTTTTTATAAATACCTACAGACGAATCAAAAGACAATTCTCACCTTCCCCGTTTATTTGTTTGTGTACTTGCTCCTATTCTCCAATATGTTCTCGTTTTAGTTTGTTCGGCAGTTCGCACCTGTTAAGTACCTGGCCTTAATTTGGATATCTAATGTCCCTTTTTTTCCATTCACCGATGTTTAGTTAGCTGTAATTTGTTCTTGGCCAGGAATACTCAACATCATAACGAAACGAATGAGTGGTGAGCAAAATTCAATGCAATCGCAACAGTTCACCGCCCCTCACGTTGGAAATTTCGTGAAAATATTTGCCTCAAAAGTCGCATATATTTCCCAAGGTCTAAACCTTCTGCGCTTGTGAATTTTGTGATCTGATAATTCCTAGTCGTTATTAAATCATATTCAACAACTATTGTTGTATTGGATTGATCAAATGAAGAAGGTGTTATTCCAGCGTCACATATTTTGGGGAATATTGTAGCTAATTTTCCTATTTTGCTCACTTTATTTTCTTCCGTCAACCAATCAGAAATTCAAATATCAGTGCTGGCGACTTTTGCTGGCAACAGTCACCGCTTACATCGTTGGGGCTCAACATGTTGTCTGTGTATTTTGTGAATTTAAGCAAATCACTCAATTAATTGTATTCATGTTTTCCCATGATGCACCATTACATGTTTATCACATTGAGTCCAAAGATTCTTTGCTGTAGGCTATCCATCTACAGTTGTAAGGTGACCTGCTGAGTAGTTTAGGTCAAGGAGAGAGCGTGGGTTTTGTTTGCCTCCATCTCATGATTGAATGGACGCATATGGGAAGAAGAAAGAAAAGAAGCCAATTAAATGTGGGGTAGTTTTATTTTTTTGTCCCGTGTTGCAATTAGTACCAGGCTCAAAAAAACTTCCTCAAGTACCTTTTGGGTTGTTTTGTTGTCAGGCCATACCATTAGGGCCAAAATGATCCGCCCAGGTGCTTCGTGCCTCAATAGGTTGAGGAGAGATGTAAAATCAGCCATCCACCAGCATTGTGTTTGTAACACACTCTGTAGATCACAGAGCACCACGAGTGGCGTCCTTAAAGCCCACCAATCGAGATGTCGCCAACAAGGCCCACAATCTCTCTGACCAAATAAATGCACTTCCAATATAACATTACTGTATATATTCTTCTCCACGGATATTTCCATTGCCAACTCAGTTTCAGTTTTTACTGTAATGTAGAGCTGGGCGATTAATTGAAATTGAATCCTGACTTCTATTTTGTCTTCTCACGATAATAAAAACATAAGTGACGAAAAACAAATAATGTGTGGAACGCTGCGGTGTGTGTATGCAAGTGCGTGCGATGTAAAAACAACCTGAACGCACTTGAGTTGCTGGAAGTTGCAGGCGTGTGTGACGTATGTGATTCTGCCCGCCCTGAGCGTGCTTTAAGATGTTTATTGACACCCCAGTTGGAATTTACTGTAAAGCTAAAAACACACAACAAAACTAATTACATACATTGTATATTTAAGTACAGGAAGGAATGAATTACTTATTGAAATATCAGAATCAGAATCATCTTTATTTGCCAAGTATGTCCAAAAAACACACAAGGAATTTGTCTCCGGTAGTTGGAGACGCTCTAGTATGACAACAGACAGTCAATTGACAGAGAACACTTTTGAGACATAAAGACATTGAGAAAAAAAACAGTCACTGAGCAATAAAGGGTTGCTAGTTATCTGGTAATGCCGGTACAATGTTTTTTTGACAATTGTGCAAAAAGATGCAGACTCCTCTAGCACTTAGAGCACTTTGAATGACTAATCTCGCAATAGTCCGGTGCAATGGCCATTGTGCAAAGGGCGCCGAGACTTCAAGGAATGTATGCAGTTTAAAGTGACGAGTAGTGCGATAATCAGGGACAATGTTGATTGTGCAAATGTTGCGGATACTCCTCAGTCAGTGTGCAAGTGGTGCAGTTGCTACTCTGGCATGAGTGGCCAGTATTGGTCAAAAACAGATATGCAATTTGTGCAGCGTGGCGACACTACCACAGTGGTAGTATATGCAGACTTGTCACTGTCTTTGATGAGGCCCATGATAGTGGTGTCATCTGCAAACTTCAGGAGTTTGACAGCGTTGAGGTGCAGTTGTTTCCATAGAGAAGTAGCTGAAGTCTACGAGCAGGATCCTCGCGTAGGTCCCCGCGCTGTCGAGGTGTTCGAGGATGAAGTGGTCCCATGTTGACTGCATCATCCGCAGACCTCTTTGCTCTGTAGGCAAACTGCAGAGGGTCCAGCATGGGACCTGTGACACTCTTGAGGTGGTCGAGTACGATGCGTTCAAAGGACTTCATGGCCACAGATGTCAAGGCGACAGGCCTGTAGTCATTTAGAGCCGAGATTGTAGGTTTCTTTGGACTGGAATGATGGTGGAGCGTTTGAAAGAGGATGGTACTTCGCACAGTTCCAGAGATCGATTGAAGATCTGTGTGAAGACTGGAGCGAGCTAGTCCGAGCAGACTTTGAGGCAGGATGGGGACACATGGGCCTGTGATTTGTTAATCTTTTGTTGTTGGAAGATGCGTCTCACATCCTGTTCATGGATGTTTAACGCAGAAGTCAGAGGTGTGATTGTGGTCGGTGGTGCGGCTGGGTGGGTTTGGGGTGTGAAAGTGTCATTTTCAAATCTGCAGTAGAAGGTGTTCAAAGCTTAATGTTAGCACTCAATGGAAAATCCCATGAACCAGCTAGCAAAAATTAGCATGAGAAATAATGGCGAATGAGTCGAAAAACATCTATTGGGTCCCCTTCAAATTCATCTTTTGCACATATTATTATTAATATTGTTATTGTTATTATTATTTCTTTTTTTTTCATTCATTTTCTTTTAACTTTGCAGTTTGCTCCTATTTTGGTGTAATTGTGAATATTGCTGTTGCGACTATCTTATTTCCCACATGGGCATCTATCTATCTATCTATCTATCTATCTATCTATCTATCTATCTATCTATCTATCTATCTATCTATCTATCTATCTATCTATCTATCTATCTATCTATCTATCTATCTATCTATCTATCTATCTATCTATCTATCTCTTAAGTGTCGGACCTAATGTATGAAGCTGATTGTAATCGGCATCCAGATCGAATGTGATAACTAACAAGCGAACAAATCTTTAGTAATGCTTGTTACCCAACTTCTGGGTCGCCTGATCCTGACTAATTAAATACAAAAATCAAATTCAGTCCAGTGACACGTTTTTTTTTTGTTTGTTTTTAATTTCTAATTTTTGACTTGAGGCAAAAATTGAAATATTAAAAATTTATCAATTTCTCCTTTTTTTTAAAAAAATAATAATAATAATCTTTTGTTTATCTGCAGTGGAAAAATGAAAAGAACAAATGATACACAGATTAAAATGGCTGAGAAACCTATCAGACATCATAAACCCCCCCCCCTTCCCGAACACTCGATGACACACTCCCTGACTCTGGGAATCCGAGAGTGGAGCAGCTGCTGTCAAACTAGATGGGAGAAGCGATGAGTGGAGCATGGGAAGGACTCGGGTTCACCCCGTCAATAACGCACAAGCGGCCCGGGCCAGTCTGGTCACTCCTTTATTAATGTGCCACCACACTCCTGGCATCTGACCCCAGGATAAATTCCTGGTGTAATGGGCAGCAGCTGGGCCGGGGTTTCCGGCTGGGATGCGTGGGGGCGACAGCTGAGAACAAGCAGACACGGTCCAATGTGGGGGAACACCCACCATTATCGGTATCCCCCCCCGAGAGAAAAGACTGCTCGCTTCCCTCTTGACTGGTGTCATTCAAGCATGAAATAATATGTCTGTTTATAGAGGCTGAATGTGATTGTTGGGAGTTCCGAATTACATGTGGATTTCCCTCAGGGCGAAACAGCTCTGATTTCCTTTTGTTTGATTTTTATAGGTTTATTCACTGTTTGGAAACCGAATCCCACCATTCACCCATCACCTACTGGTACCTACCTACTTTTTGATCGACCCGAAGCTGCTGGAGTTGGCGATTGCTCTAAAAGTACAGACCACAATTACCTCGAATGTTTGTAATGTTTGTCGGAAGGGATGCGATCATGTAATTTCTCCCAGCAAATGATTGAGACATTTAAAGATGTTTTTTGGTTTGTCAATTGAATACATGTACAGACTATGGAGAAGTCGAAATACTATTTCGCTCACTTTGCTTACGAGAAAAGAACCTAATAGTATATATGTTTTCATATACTATCAGTTTCAGCTTGTTGGAATCTGTGAAGTCATAATTTAACCAAATATATGATCAATTATGTCTGCAAAAAATAGACATTTGATCTGCACAAACATGGATGACCCCACCTCAAGCCTGCGTTCTTTTAATTTTGTTTGGAAAAACCCACTGCGGTCAAGTCCAATGGCAGCAACACTTTGGGGGATTTACAGCACCCTGTTCATGAGTGCATATGCACCGCACAAGTATAAGGGGTTGACACACAGGCCTCAGCCTTGGCAGGCGACCAGTGGCTGGAGTGGCGTTGGCAGGAGACCGTGAGAAACAAGGGGGCGACATCCAAATGTCATTACAGCTGCAAGAAGTGCTGAGCAGAAAAGCCAAATTAGAGAAATATGCACCCCGAGGCCCCCCAGCAATGAAAACAGAGCTGCCGTTGACCCGTTGCTGCCGGGGGAGACCAGTGGAAGTTTGGGGGTTTACTCTGAACTCCAGCTGCTGGCAGACATCATCAGCTTGCACGTGCGGCAAATCATTTTAGATTAGCTTCTGTGCAAGGCAATACCCACAATGATGTTCATGCTGAATGTGCCTGAAAAAAATGGTATGGATATAATGATACGTAAAACTTAATAAATAATAAATCGTCAATTTGGCGGACAGCAAGTAGACTTTGACACGCTGGGCTAAAGTTTTGCATTATACTTGATTGAAATCACTGAAGTACCGCGTGCATGCAGCCGGAGCCGGGATGTGATGCCAGCCAGCTCGGTGCGCTGGAATGTTCCGCCCCACCGTGCTCCCTCTTGTATTGAAGACTACTGCTGAATTCTACTCCACGTTAAACTTAGAACGAGAGTCAATGGGTAATGATTTGCACACCCCAGACCGGAAAAAATGGCACTAAACTGATACCGCACATTTACTCATCATTAACTATATGTACTGTTTGTCCTGCTCATCTGAAAATAGATATACATATATTTTGAAATATTTTTATTAACTGTTATTTTACTCTGTGTGGTGGGGTGGCACCCTTTATTGACCACTGGCGGTAACGATACAGCTAGAACTGAAACCGAAAATCACGATACAACACCTTGAAATGGCAGAAGCGCAAGATTCCCCTTCCAACTCCCAGAGTTTGGGCCTCTAATGCAGATATGATATAATCATGACTGCTTTTACTAAAAAAAAAAAAAAAAAAAAAAAAGTAAATACATTAATTCAGCAATCCTCTTCCAACTGTTCGTCATGTGACTACTTTTACAGTGACAGCCATCTGTCCAGAGTGAGCAAAACTGTGACAACTGCTAAAGCTAGTTCTTTTTGACTACATAAGGAGAGCAGAGGGAAGTAGAAGATGAGACATGAAAAACGCATTGGGAGAGATATACTGTTAGATGTTTATTTATGTATTTTTTTAAATAGACAATTGTGGTGACCAGGTTGACAAGAAAAGAGTCATTAGTCATTTTTGTAGTGCACTTAAGTGGATGGAACATTTATTTTCCACACTGAACTGCGCTGTATGTGAGCATCTTTGCTCTTCTCAAGCTCTGTGAAATATTTGCATTGCAACCGGTATGGTTTGCATAGGTCTGGTTGCTTCCTCTATGGAACTAAGAGATCTGCTAATAAGTGTAATATGTCGTGTAGTTCGCATCAAGCACCGACTCTCTGTGTATTTATATGCACAGGTGTGCGCCTGTTTGTATAAGTAAGTGCATAGCACGAGCAAGTCGTGCACGAGAGTGACGCTGGGAAAGTTAGAGTGGCATTATGATGGCGGGTGGCGCGCGAGGGAGGCAGTTTTGTGGGGTGGAGGGGGTGCGAGCCATGTGAGTTTAAGAAGGCAGATGAAGAGAAGGGGTGTGCAGAGAGTGCGAGAGGGCCTGTGCTTGTGCCTTTCAAGGTGTGTTATTTGTTCACGGCTGTCCAAACATTTACAGAGCGCTGGCAGCCCAGGAATGCAGAGGCAGGGCCGAGGCGGTGAGCAGCAGCCGTGGGAAACTGCTGCTCTCCTCAACCTCTGCACGCTCGTTCGCCCTCAGGCAGAGTATCAACACAGACATTGCCAGAGATGTGTGGGCCTGATAGTGACAGGTCCCGTCAGCAGCTGCACACACACACACACACACACAGATACACACACGCACATGCACACTCACGCGTGGTTCCAGCCATCAGGCACACTGCCGGCTGGCTGCCTCGCATGCACACTGACACACATTAACAGGGAAGGGCGGCCTGTCGAACACACACGCGCCTAATTAATCATTCACACGCAGAGGTGTATATTATCTGTAGTCGTGAAAATGTATGGAAGCTCAGTCAATGGACTTTCGATGCTCACAAATGGTAAAATAACGTATAATGCACTGCTACTATGTTACTAAATAACTATAATGGGCGATTTGCCACACTCAAAATGAATTCAACTTCATCCGGTGCAGTGATGACGGGTGAATCTGCAGAACTTGTCAGCTCACTGCCTGGAATAACTTCTGTCTTAATTGGATGTCTATCACGTTAACTCCCGCAAAACCACAGCCCCCAGTCATGTTGATGTTGCAGTGTGCTATTTAAACAAACAAACAAACAAACAAAAAAACATTTTAAAGCAAGACCCAGAAAAGCTTGAATAAGAGATAGAACACGAGGTGGTTGTTTTGTACAATTCATGTGTGAACATGCAAATGCTTGTCTGACTCCATGCAGTCTGCTACTAAAGCTGTTTGCTGAGCTTTAATGCCAAAAGAAAAAAATAAATAACTAATGATGTGCAAAATAGCAATGGTTGTTAGCTTAAGTGCTATGATAAAATTCCCTGACATTATAGTCATGTACAACTCCAATTCCAATGAAGTTGGGATGTTGTGTTAAACATAAATAAAAACAGAATACAATGATTTGCAAACCATGTTCGACCTATATCTAATTGAATACACTAGTTAGACAAGATATTTAATGTTCAAACTGATAAACATTATTGTTTTTAGCAAACAAACTTTGAATTTTATGGCTGCAACACGTTCCAAAAAAGCTGGGACAGGGTCATGTTTACCACTGTGTTACATCACCTTTTCCTTTAACAACATTCAATAAACGTTTGGGAACTGAGGACAAAAATTGTTGAAGCTTTGTAGGTGGAAATCTTTCCCATTCTTGCTTGATGTACAGCTTCAGCTGTTCAACAGTCCGGGGTCTCCGTTGTCGTATTTTACGCTTCATAATGCGCCGCACATTTTCAATGGGAGACAGGTCTGGACTGCAGGCAGGCCAGTCTAGTACTTGCACTCTTTTACTACGAAGCCACGCTGTTGTAACACGTGCAGAATGTGGTTTGGCACTGTCTTGCTGAAATAAGCAGGGGCGTCCAAAGACGTTGCTTGGATGGCAGCATATGTTTCTCCAAAACCTGTATGTACCTTTCAGCATGAATGGTGCCTTCACAGATGTGTAAGTTACCCAAGCCATTGGCACTAACACAGCCCCATACCATCACAGATGCTGGTTTTTGAACTTTGCGTCCATAACAGTCCAGATGTTCTTTTCCTCTTTGGCCCGTAGGACACGGCATCCACAATTTCCAACAACAATTTGAAATGTGGACTCGTCGGACCACACAACACTTTTCCACTTTGCATCAGTCCATCTTAGATGAGCTCGGGCCCAGAGAAGCCGGCGGCGTTTCTGGGTGTTGTTGATGAATGGCTTTTGCTTTTTTCAAGTAGTTTCAAGTTGCACTTACGGATGTAGCGCTGACATTAGTTTTCTGAAGTGTTCCTGAGCCCATGTGGTGATATCCTTTACACCTCGATGTCGGTTTTTGATGCAGTGCTGCCTGAGCGATCAAAGGTCACGGGCATTCAATGTTGGTTTTCGGCCTTGCTGCTTACATGCAGTGGTTTCTCCAGATTCTCTGAACCTTTTGATGATATTATGGACCGTAGATGATGAAATCCGTAAATTCCTTGCAATTGTACATTGAGGAACATTGTCCTTAAACTGTTCGACAATTTTCTCACGCACTTGTTCACAAAGAGGTGAAAATCACCCCATCTTTGCTTATGAATGACTGAGCAATTCAGGGAAGCTCTTTTTATACCCAATCATGGCACCCACCTGTCCCTAATTAGCCTGTTCACCTGTGGGATGTTCCAAACAGGTGTTTGATGAGCATTCCTCAACTTTCTCAGTTTTTTTGCCACCTCTACCAGCTTTTTTGGAACGTGTTGCAGATTCTAAGTTTATGATTATTTGCTAAAAACAATCAACTTTATCAGTTTGAACATTAAATGTCTTTGTAGTGTATTCAATTTAATGTAGGTTGAACATGATTTGCAAATCATTGTATTCTGTTTTTATTTTTGTTTAACACAATGTCCCAACTTCATAGGCGCTACCGATCAATGCAAACTAGAACTAGCAGACATTCCAACAACTTCTTCCCTCTTGCAATCAACTTCTTAAAAACTTAACCTACAATTCCATTGCAACATGCTGGCAATTTTTTGTCTTTTTGTCTTGAGTTTGTTGTCACATTTCTGTCGGGCCAATTATATATTACTCGTGGACTCACTGTAGTAGTTTCACCACGCGGCACTATTTGCATATCTGTTGTTGACCAATACTGGCCACTCATGCCAGAGTAGCATCTGCTCCATTTGCACACTGACTGAGGAGTATCTGCAACATTTGCACAATCAACATTGTCCCAGACTATCGTAATACTCGCTTGAAGCTTTGCACAATGGTCATTGCATTGGACTATTGTAATATTAGTCATTCGAACTCTGCATGTTTTTGCACAATTGTCAAAAAAAAAAAAAAGTGTACCGGCATTACCATATAACTAGCAACCCTCTATTGCTCAGTGACTGTTTTTCTCAATGTCTTTATGTCTCAAAAGTGTTCTCTGTCAATTGACTGTTGTTGTACTAGAGTGGCTCCAATTACCGGAGACAAATTCCTTGGGTGTTTTTTGGACATACTTGGCAAATAAAGATGATTCTGATTCTGATTCTGATTTTAGCTGTGTGCTTCGGGTCATTGTCTTTTTTGAAGGTGTACCTTCGGCCCAGTCTGAGGACCTGAGCACCCTGGAGAAGGTTTTCATCCAGGATATCCCTGTACTTGGCCGCATTCATCTTTCCTTCGATTGCAACCAGTCTTCCTGTCCTTGCCACAATTCTGTCTCTGAGCTCTTCAGGCAGTTCCTTTGACCTCATGATTCTCATTTGCTCTGACATGCACTGTGAGCTGTACGGTCTCATATAGACAGGTGTGTGGCTTTCCTAATCAAGTCCAATCTGTATAATCAAACACAGCTGGACTCCAATGAAGGTGTAGAACCACCTCAAGGATGATCAGAAGAAATTGACAGCACCCGTGTTAAATATATGAGTGTCACAGCAAAGGGTCGGAATACTTATGGCTGTGTGATATTTCAGTTTTTCTTTTTTAACAAATCAGCAGAAATTTCAACACTTTTTCTGGCAATATGGGGTGCTGTGTGTACATTAATGAGGAAAAAAATTTACTTAAATGATTTTAACAAATGGCTGCAATATAACAAAGAGTGAAACATTTTATTTTCAGCAAATGATACTTGTAAACTTCACATTTTTGAAGGAAGGATTAATGGGTAAATCTACCGAGACATTTTTGACAAAAATCTGCTGCCATTTACAAGGAAGATGAAAATGAAACGAGGAGAGACATTTCATCAGGGTAATGATCCAAAACATACTGCCAAGGAAACTCTCAATTAGTTTCAAAGAAAACAAATACAGTTGCTAGAATAGCCTAGCCAATCACCTGACTTGAATCCAATTTTAAATCCAGGGTTAGAACTGAAACTCAAGGCCATAAATGAAGCACAGGGAACCTTCAAGATTTGAAGACTGCTTGCGTGGAGGAATGGGCCAAAATCCCACCAGAGCAATGCATGTGACTAGTTTCTCCATACAGGAGGCACCTTCAACCTATTATCCCAAACAAAGGAATTAAATAAATACCAGTTGGCATGTTCAATACTTCCCCCCTGACCCGAAGTACAATAATTCTGACTCAAGGACAATTGTGCAAATGGTGCAGAGCGTCCTAAAGCGTCCATTAGTGCGCTAATACTGATTAACAACAGTTATGCAAATAACGCAGAGTGACGACGCCACAACAATAAATAGAGTAATACTGTCACAACAGAGATGTGCAACATTGGCGATTATAAGTCAGCTGTTTAACAAGTGATGTGGGGATTTGAACTGTGTGCCGATGTGAGACGGCGGCATTGAAATTGAAGAAAGGGATAAGATGGCATTCAGTTAAACACTAACTTATCATATGACTGATGTGACCGTCAACCAGTAACAGGAAGTCAGCTTTGGAGCCGCTGTATTGACGTGATGTCTCGTGATAAGAGTGACTTTGGGAAGTAGCCCAAAAGTTCGCAACCTGTGCAGTTGCACAACAAGTTCACGCATATCTTGGTCTAACACAGTCTCCATTCCGGGATAAAGAGCGCGATAATGCATGGCTGACTTCTTGAACCTCCCACCTAAAATTGACCCCACACCTTTCTAAAGGCTAAAAAAAAAAGTTTAGTATTAACACATTTGAGTTCACCTCGCGTCAAACGCAGCTATTGGAGTCGTTTTATTTGAAGGACCCGATCGTGTGGATTTCACTGAGACCTCGAAACTGCTACATTTGTGGTTTTGCTTATTCAAACTGACGTCTCACAGTTAGCAAAATTTGAATGGGGGCTCGAGGGGAAAGCGACAAAAAGGGATGCACAAAAAAAAATGTCGAACCCTTTTTATACAGTTTGCACATGATGTCCATATTGCAAATTTATAAGATCAACGTTGGGATGAGATGGATTGCTTTATTCATCGGGATAACTGGTGGAGATGTATCATCTTCGTGTGAAGCGTACACGGTTTGAACACTAGATTTTGAAATCAATAAATAATCATGTTTATTAGTTGTGATTTCAAGATCAATCAAAATAATTGTGATGATTATTTTTTCCATAATCGCCTACCTCTAACTGAAGAATACTTAAAAGGTGTGTTTTAATAAGGTGGAATATGTTGGAATTAGTTTGTGGGGGGTGTTTCACAGATTTTGACCTATTGTGGGTGTGTCTGGAACAAATCCCTCGCGATAAACGGGAGTTCACTTTATTTACAGTATTGGCAAAGCTTGCACTTTTCAGGAACACCTGCTGTCAAGCTTGTGGCGCAGCTGCTGAACAGCAAACAAGGTATTCAGAGAAGCACGCGTCATATTTTAAACACCTTGAGAGCTTGAAGGCATGACACAGTTAAGTGAAACTCTTCTTCCACCACCGCCTCCGTTTGTTTGTCCTAGAGTCCCAGCACATAGAAAGGCGCCTTAGGGCCCGCGGCCTCGTGCACCTGCCTGCACCGCAGCGGCAGAGTTGCATTTCAGCCGTGATGCAACCTTCCGCCAATCAAGGGCGGTGAGAACAGTTAGGGAGCGTGGCGAGAACTCTCCTCCCATGTCTTCTCTGTCCTACCTGGGAAACTGCGCTGCCTCAGGGAGGGGCTCGCCGCACCAGCCGCTCTCTGAATGAGGGCTAAACAAAAAAGTCTTACCAGTCTCTCTCACACACAAACACGCACACGCACACGCACACACACACACATGCACGCACGCGTCATTCATGACTGGCTCGCTGCTTTACACTTTGGCAGGTTTGAAAAAAATAAAAGGCAAACAAGGAAGAAACAAAACAGACGAGTGTGGGAAATTTTTCCCTGTTGCTTTTTTTCTTCTTCCAGGAGTCTTTATCAGTATTAACTCTGCTTACACAGGTATTTGTGCACCTGTAGCAGTGGATTAGTGGATCACGTTCTTCATTGTATGTAGAAACAAGCGCTGTGAGCTATTTTTCCACTTGGTTCTCCATTTCCAACCCTTAATATCACAGTGGAGAGAACGGAATTTATTTTTTTCAACCCATCTTTGCAGCATTTTGAAGACTTAAAATAAGTGTGATTGTTTTTTTCTTGGGGCATGACCCAAACATGTACATGACCCATCAGTACATGTGAGCCCGTACACAACATATATAGACATGTGTCAATAGTGGCTTAAGGCAGTTGAATTCACAGTTCAACAACTTTGCACAAAGCTGCCTTGAACATTAGCATGTGTTTTACTTTAATAGTTAAGATGGCTGCCTGTTAAATGTACTGTGTGTGTGTGTGTGTGTGTGTGTGTGTGTGTGTGCCTGTCTGTGTGTGGCTCTGACAAACAAACTATAACCCATCAAATATAGATGAAGTGAAGTGTATAACTTCAAATAAGCAAATTGCGACTGAATTTTCTGAGATTATTTCCATCTTTTTTTTTTCCCAGTTTTCGGCACTTCTGATGACACATGCCACAGTGCGTTGGCGAAGCAGCTTTACTGAATCAACCAGAAAGATGTTGTTTTGTGTGGCACTTGTAGGTTGTGTAGCTTTCACTTGTCCAGTTTAAACAAAGTTTAGAGACCATGCCTTTTGACCAGTCAAAGGTTTTAGAACTCGACAATTTTTTCCATCCATCCATTGTCTGTACCGCTTTATCCTCACAAGGGTCACGGGCGTGCTGGAGCCTATCCCAGCTATCTTCGGGCGAGAGGCGGGGTACACCCTGAACTGGTCGCCAGCCAATCACAGGGCACATAGAAACAAACAACCATTCACACCTACGGGCAATTTAGAGACTTCAATGAACCTACCATGCATGTTTTTGGGATGTGAGAGGAAACCGGAGTGCCCGGAAAAAACCCACGCAGGCACGAGGAGAACATGCAAACTCCACACAGGCCGGGCCGGGGATTGAACCCCGGACCTCAGAATGTGAGGCAGACGCTCTAACCACTCGTCACCGTGTCGCCACTTCTTAACTAGGTAACCAAAATATCGATGCAGTTCTGAATCTTCACAACAATTGGATCTATTAAGATTGTGTAGAGAACCCATTTCTTTGTATGTTACTGTGTTAGTAAGTACATTTGATTTATGTTGCACTTTTTTCTCCAATCTTAATTAGTTGGGGTGAATCAGAGGCTTTTTAAATGGTGGTCGCTGTGTGCTGACCCCCATTTAACATGAGTTTGAATGTGACTGCTAAACACAGCCACAGCTATAAGAGGGTGTGCAGACTTGTGCAACCACATTATCTCAGTTGTTTATTTTTACTCCCACTCCATTTATTTTCAATTGAGTTGTACAGGTTTTAGCTTAATTAATAGTGGGGAAAAAAGTTTCAAAATGATTTATCTTGGTCTAATTTTTGTATATCACAAAAACTTGCCATTTGAACAGGGGTGTGTAGACTTTTTACATCTACTGCACCTTTCCTTCATGCCCTTTGTTAATACTTGTATTATCGAATGTGTTGATTGTGTTAACAGAAATAATCTTTTTTTTCTTAATCGTATGAATAGTTTTTGGGCCTGCACCCATGGGGCCCGGCCGGGCACAGCCCGAAAGGGTAACGTGGGTCCCCCTTCCCATGGGCTCACCACCTGTGGGAGGGGGTGGCCAAAGGCGGGGACCATGGCGATCCGATCCCCAGCTACAGAAGCTGGCTCTAGGGACGTGGAATGTCACCTCTGTGGCAGGGAAGGAGCCCGAGCTGTTGTGTGAGGTCGAGAAGTTCCGACTAGATATAGTCGGACTCGCCTCCACGCACAGCTTGGGCTCTGGTATGACTGGATGAAGTGGCTGGGGAGAGGGATGTCTGGGCATCCCTGCTAAAGCTACTGCCCCCGCGACCCGACCTCGGATAAGCGGTAGAAAATGGATGGATGGATGGATGAACACAACCGACAAGTGCCACACAGTTATTGCAACTTCTATAACAGAGTTTGGAAGGCCTTTCTGAAGAATATTTGATTTCCATTTTAGAGATAATGACACAAGTGTGTTCACCTGTTGCATGTGTTAGTTTGTATCATTTTAATGTAAATGGAATTTTATAATCAAAATGCACCATCATTACTGTTTATATATTTAGTCTTGAATACTCCATTCTTTCACATGCGTATTTTCTTTTTGGTGATTTTTTAAAATTTTCTTTCTTTTTCGTCAAAACTACTGCTTAAATGCTTCTAAAATCTACTACTAAGCTGCTAACATGCCTTCCTATGGGATTTTGTCAGTAGAAATAATAGATGCTGTCCTGAATTACTGAGCTGATTATCGTTTGCTTCGTCAAACTGAACGTGGGAACCACAGTCACATGCGTTTCATAGTTCATAGTTTTTACACGTTGTATGAATTTGTGAGTTGGCTCATGACTAACTGGGGGTGGCGGATGACTGGAACAATAAAACAAAACCACTTTGTTTTCCCAAATAACAACTTAAAGGTCTGTAATCGATTTCTGCTGGCGTGATGGTCACTGAGCACGATGACTGGGGACAAATTTGCGTCAGATGATTAACCATAATCTGCGTCAAGCAACAGAATCTCATTGATGCCTCGGCTGATTAGCTGTTAGCTGACTGGAGACATCCGAGCCGCACACGTTCACATAATAATCCGAAATATGGTTATATTATTATGTCTTACTCCTCTGAGTTTGTTTTGTTTTATTTTATACAGTGATGTACAGTAGTTTACCTATTTATCAATTTACAAAGTTCTCGGCAGTGGTGTTTTCTAAGTGTGGAAGAACATTGCCTTCTCTTTAAACTGCAGCGCCTGCTGAGCTGCACAGCCACTTGACTGCCCAATAAAACCAGCTAAAAGGCTGACATTGGACTTCATTCAACACTGCATGCCCCTCACTCTTGTTCCTACTTAGACCATTGTCATCTGCTAGGATGTGTCTTTGTTGACAGCTTCATGATGTCCATAAAGCAAAACTCCAAACGAAAATGCATGGGAAGCTATTTCCTCGGCAAACAGTTTATTTATTTCCTACGTGCAGGTGTGTTCTCCTAATGTGATTTTGCTGGCTGATGATGAACATTGCATTAAACTAGAATTTATTGTCAATCTTCTTTTGGGATTTCAGTTTGTGAGTAAGCTATGCTTTTATACAAATTACCTAAATCAGTGGGCGCCATGAGCTCGGTTTACACCAAAATAACTTATATTAAACGTATAATTGTATTCCGCTGGGGAAACCTGAAGGAAACACTGGACTCATTGTCTATCATCCAATTGTTGTGCGCAGAAAGAACAAAGATGACAAATTTTATCTGAACCACATTCCAGTGCAGTTTGTCTTGAGACTGGATTTCCCCAGATGTACCAATTTGGATATGGGTGAGGACAGCGTGAAGAAAAAAAAAAAATGCAGGGAATCATTTATCTTCCAATAGTAATCAGGCTTCTTCCAAATGTGAATAAAATTCTGAGACGCCCTTTCAAATGTGATCTCAATATGCCAGTTTATGACCTACCTTATACACATGCACATACAAAAACAGCACTCAAAACTGTAGAGCAAAAGCATTGACCCCTCGATGCGGTACAAATGTGGAACATTAGCGGGGCATTGACGTTTCAAAACAGAAAACGATCGCCAATGGCGGCCAGTGGAGTAAAGCTAAGGTTACCTGCATTTAAAACAATGGGTGGAGAGAGTCAAGTCGAGGTCAATAGGTAACTGTATGTAATTAATATTTATAATATTTTCATCATTCATTCACAATGAGATTGGATATTGGTCCCTTTAAAATACAAGTAATAATACATACAATAATACTTAGCGGAAACCCCCACTATAACATTGACTTTGGGTCACTTGATCCCACATGCTGGTTGCCTATGCGTGTGTCCAATGACGAAGGAAACACTGGAAGTAAAGCCACAAAAAGCATCGTTTGGACACAGCTCAGTTATTCTGGTCAGTAAGGAAGGTCTTTCACTCGCATGTAATTCCCTGAGGCAATTACCGATCTTCATGTTCGGGCTATTTTTGCAACTTCCTCTCACCAGGCGTTTGTAAACGTATCCCTGGGCAGCAGTAGCCTTGGAGAGAAACATGGTTTATTTCTTCTCTCAAATTCTGATGCTTACAAATGTCACCCTGCTTTTTATTGCGATTTCCCCCTGCTTTTATTCTTTGCCTTACAGCAGGTAGAACGAGTTGTTTGCTTAGCCTCTCACAACAGTTAACAATTGTCAACAAGCAAATATGTTCTTGCAAAGTCGAAGCTACCGAAGGGAACTGTCGGCGGTCTGTTGGTGTTCTGCAGCGGTGAATGACACATTTGGAGGCTGCGCTCATGTGTTCTCGTGCGTCCCTTTTCACAACAGTGATGTTTCTCTCGCATGCGTACACACTCACATGGTGACAGAAGACTTCTCTTTGCGTCATCTGGAGCTTCTAAGTTTATGACTCGGCTGACCTCATGAACTTTGCTGTTACTCCACCCGCATGTCATTTCCAGGTGTTTGTGTACCTTTATGGGTCCTCGAGCACCTCTAAATTTAATCATATCACCTTAAAAGTACCAGTAGCCCAGCAGCAATATTGCCAATGTATTTTATTGCGTCTACCAAGTTTGCTTTAAAATACTTTTGATTGAATCTTAACCTTTGCTTTCAATTGGCTAACTCAAGGGTCAGTAGCAATAGACTTGTATTGTCGCTGGTTAAAAATGACATTGCCATGAGCAAGATCTTGCTAGACTCACCAATGAAAGATGAAACAATGTGCGACTAACGCTTGCTTTGTGTTGGTGCGCTTGCGTGCTAAGTAATCCACGGGATACAACATAACACACCGGGTCATAACAGCCTTTTATGATTTTAGATTTACAGTCTTAAGCGACACAAGTGAGTACAATAATATTAATGATTAGTTGAGTTCTCCTTTTATCAAATAATTTTCACTGAAAGCATTACAGCCCTTTATGTACCTTTTCCTCACGATTTCCATGTGCCCTCCCTGTCTGCCAATGAAGGAAGTGACTTGTTGCGATAGCACAATAGCCTGCCACCTAATAAAGTTTGGGAGGGGAAAAGGGGACAAGAGAGCAGGGATGACCAGAGGAGAAAGCATAGAGGACGAGGGTGTAAAAAACAGTCAGGGAGAATGGCTTTATGGCTTTGTGTCAATTGAGGCTATTTTCAAAAGGACCACATATTCCTGGAAGGCTAAAAGAGAGGACAGCCTGCAAAGAGAAGAGGGGTCTATCTCTGTAAAACAGCTTCTCTTTCTCTCTCCTTACCACAAGACAGACAGAAGCGACTTCATTTGCAAACGTAAATGTCATCTTTTACACGGGTGTAGCTATCATTTCAGAAGTGGCTGCATGGGATGTGGACAAATTGTTCAGGAGTCAGACAACATTTATGCGCAAAACATCATCCTCTCGCATTCAACTGCTCCTCTACATTGTGGCCAAAGAACGACAGTGCTTTAATTCTACACACCCCTGTTCAAATGTCAGGTTTTTGTGATAGAAAACAAATCTGTTTATGGCCAAAAGGTTCAACCTTGCTTTCCTCAGATCCTAAAAAAATTTTCCACATGCTTATACATACCAGAAAGTTTCATCACATGTAACATGAAACATCATACAGATGTACTGAATAACACTGGCAAGGGGTAGATCATCAAAGGGGCCACACCGTAATTGGTTGGGGAAAGAAAAACAAAAAAACAAAAACAGAAATGATGATATGCAATATGCATATGCCAGTTTTTGCGTTTATTTGCAATACATACTGTATTTCTTAAGCGTTTGCCTTTACCTCCACAGCTTGGCCATTCTGAAGTCAGATCAGACCTTCTATCTGCTGTCTTTGCTGTATAAGCCTCCTGCTGCAAGCTGAGCCCTAAGACAAAGCCCTGTTCACACTAATGGCCGACTAGCCTTTTTTTTCCTTCTTTCTTTGCCAAAGAAACAAATAGCAGTGGGAGGACATCAATAGAATTTAACATTTTGACATTTTCCTCAAGCACTCAAAACCAATATTGACCCAGTACCCCTGCCTGGTCGGCTTTAGTGCAAGACCTTGGCATACAAATCAAGCCGGTGCAACCAGAACCGCAGGCCGCCAGTTGAAGGGTGAGGCCAACAATAGCCAGCCCACGATGGCGCTCTCCCACTGGGTAGGCAGTGTGACCACTGTGCCTGGTTTCAAGCTGGTCCACAGAAGCTTGAGGTATAAAAGAGCCCATGCTCTCCCGCCCGCTTTAATGATTACATCTGAGAGGGCCAATTGTGTGTGTACTCGCGACCCTGCTGCTGAGTGAGGTGGACAAGCACAAGGGACAGTGGGGGCACTCACATGTGCAGAACAACCCCATAGCGGGCCACCACTTCTCAAAGGCCGGATTACAATCAGTTAGAGCTTAATGAGTGGGAAGTTGGACTTGTAACCTGTTGCAGCAGGGTAGTTGTTTTGAATGCTCCCAGTCAGCACACACATCAATAACCTCTGAAATAGCTCGCCACCGAAGCGGGAAACAGCGGGAAGCGTCTGAGTCTTGCGTCTGTCGACTGTAGCACCTCGGCTGTTGACAGGAACATAAAAACATATTTCATACTTGGTTATGTGCATTTCTTTTATTTCTGTTGAGTTCTTTATGGCATGTTGGCTTACTACGAGCCAGTTTGTTGACCGAAAGCTTGTAAACGAGACATCCAGTGGTGATACGGCATTAAAGGGGTGGTATAGTTGTTTTTTTTCCCCGTCTTCTTTCTCATATGTATTTTCTAATTATTATGCCGCAGTGACTAAATTGCAAAATGCATAAACACTATAACGCTTTTTGTGTGTCCGGCTGACTGAATTCAAAAAGCCATTTGTCCGTTTTAATTGAGCCCTATGAACGCGTTTGTAAAAAACACGAGCGAGCAATTTTCCGGATAAAAAACTGTATTACCCCATTTGACAGATACAGCTACATTTGACGTTCTCTTCGTGCTGTATAATAAAAAATAAAATAAGACTTTTAACATTAGCTGCTAGCTTACTTGCTGCTGACTGGCTAACCACCCTATGCTTGGACTTGTGGACAGGTAGCGTGTTTCACTCTGATCTAAATTACACGAGTAGCTGTCTAAATTTCTCTTCCTGTCTGCCCCAATTATGCCACAGACAACATGGGCAGTTGCAATAGAATCCTATGACTCGATCTCCCTAGCAACAAGTTGCTTCAAACAACATTTCTGGTAATCTGCACTAATCTACATGTTGCTTCATCTGTTAGATATAGCCGGACTTTGAAGTTGCAAGTTATGTTTAATGTTAATAAGCACCACTGCATATACAGTAGATGCAGACAGCTAATATTAGCTGCTAGCTAAATAGATGACGATTGGCTAACTTCTATGCAGCTGTCACTTATTATCAAAAGGTAGTGTTTTATTCTTATGGTTTCAATTTCATAAATGGTTGTCTGAGTTCCTATTCCTGTCAGTCCTTATTTTGCCGTTCAATCTATATGCTAACTCTATGATTGTCACTTTTGTTATCGAAACGTCAAGGGTTTTATGGTTTCAACATCTCACATTACATAAGTGGTTGAATTCTTTTACACATGAAAAGACCAATGAGGGCCTCCATAAAAGCTTTCTGGCGAACATATTGTGCTCCTTTTTCGAGGTGTGTGTGTGCGTAAGAAGGATACTTTCTCCACCCACAGAAAGGCCAGTGAGGGAGCACGTGTCACAGCCCAGCAGGGAAGCTGCGGTCCTCAGGCCGCTCTCACCTGCAAAGACCCTCTCTGCAGGGCCTAGTTTCTTTACAAGACCCCCGGCAGGAGAGCAAGAAGAGAAGGTGAAACAGCAGGAGTAAAGCAACATTCTGGCCTGAGGTGAGATTGGAAAGGAGGAAGTTGGTGGGGGCCAAGTGAAAGCAAAGGTCTCAACTGCTTTGCAGTTGTACAGAAGCTGTTTTTAATGATAAAAGGTTTGTTCAAACCAACAAATTGTACTTGAAAGTGGGTTCGGATAACTGCCTTCTGTTATGAGTGTGCCTTTTGGCTTGACTATAAAACAGTGGTCAATAATGCTTCATTGGTGCTACTTTGTGATGACTAGGTAAGTTTTTCAAATTACACTTGATATATGACATGATATAAAATCAGAATCAGAATCATCTTTGTTTGCCAACTATGTCAAAAACACAAGGAATTTGTCTCTGGTAGTTGGAGCTGCTCTAGTACGACAACAGAGAGTCAAATGACAGACAATACATCCATCCATCCATTTTCTGTCCCGCTTTATCCTCACAAGGGTCGCGGACGTGCCAGAGCCTATCCCAGCTATCTTCGGGTGAGAGGCGGGGTACACCCTGAACTGGTGTACCAGCCAATAGCAGGGCATATATAAACAAACAACCATTCGCGTACACATTCACACCCACGGGCAATCTAGAGTCTTCAATCAACCTACCACGCATGTTTTTGGGATGTGGGAGGAAACCGGAGTGCCCAGAGAAAACCCACCCAGGCACGGGGAGAATATACAAACGCCACACAGGTGAGGCCGGGATTTGAACCCCGGTCCTCAGTACTGTGAGGCAGATGTGCTAACCAGTTGGCACATAAAGAGACATAAAAACATAAAAACACAGTCACTGAGCAAGAAAGTTTTACCAGTAATGTGGTAATGCCGATACATTTATTTTTTTTGACAATTGTGCAAAATGATGCCAAGACGTCTTGCAATTTAATCTAGCAGTTTGAAATGACTTATAGAACAATAGTCTGATGCAGAGACGATTGTGCAAATGGCACAGAGACTTCAAGAAATGTATGCAGTTTAAAGTGACTAGTCGTGCGATAATCTGGGACAATGTCAATTGTGCAAATGGTGCAGATACTTCTCAAGCACATGAGTGGCCAGTATTGGTCAACAACATATATGCAAGTCGTGCAGAGTGGCGAGACTACTACATTGAGTGCACGAATAATGTATAATTGGCCCGACAGAAATGTGAGTACAATCTCAAGACAAAAATTGGCAGCATGTTACAATGGAATTGTAAATTGACTGTTTAAGAAGTTAATGGTAAGAAGGAAGAAGCTGTTGGAATGTCTGCTTGTTTGAGTTTGCATTGATTGGTAGCACCTGCCTGAGGGAAGGAGCGAGAAAAGGTGGTGACAAAGTAAGTGGAGGATCCAAGAAGATTTTGCATGCTCTTGTTTTAGTTCTGGCAGCGTGCAAGTCCTCAAGGGTGGGTAGGGGAGAACCGACAATCCTTTCGGTAGTTTTGATTGTCCGTTGTTTGTCCTTTTTTGTAGCAGCACCAAACCAGACTGTGATGGAAGAACACAGGACTGATTCGATGACCGCTGTGTAGAACTGCCTCAGCAGCTCCTGTGGCAGGCCGTGCTTTCTCAGAAGCCGCTGGAAGTACTTCCTCTGCTGGGCCTTTTTGAGGACGGAGTTGATGTTAGTCGCCCACTTCAGGTCTATGGTTGGTTTCTATGCAATGGGGAGTAGAAAAAAAGACCCACACAGTACTTTTCAGGAGTGTCGTCTGTACTTTTGTCTATATGACAAGCCAACAGACACGGCAAAGACGGCGTGTTATAACGCTACTCGAGCGAGGGGCACACAATATATAGGAATACTGCATACTATGTAAAAGCTTGTGCCGTGTCATTGAATCATATATAAATATATATTACGTATAGTTGTGCTAAAAAATATTGGCATGGATGAGAGATGTGAAGTAAAGCATGACGCCCAACGTGGGGCTCGAACCCACGACCCTGAGATTAAGAGTCTCATGCTCTACCGACTGAGCTAGCCGGGCTACGGATGTTAACTTGGGATATGACGTAGGGTCTTCTCATTCTGAGTTCTTCACAATTTCATTATGGCTTGATGACAATAAATACATAAATTGCTGATATTGGTCGCTTAAATCCACAACCTTTATTGAGCCAAGTCTCTTCTTTTGAATGAATAAAAGTGTTTTAAAGTAACAGACAAATGGATTTACCTGACCGGGGTTCAATCCCGCTTCTGTGGAGTTTGCATGTTCTGCCCGTGGCTGCGTGGGTTTTCTCCGGGCACTCCGGTTTCCTCCCACATCCCAAAAACATGCATGAAAGGTTAATTGACTAAATTGCCCGTAGGTGTGAATGTGAGTGAATGGTTGTTTGTATGTGCCCTGCGTTTGGGTGGCAACCAGTTCAGGGTGTACCCCGCCTCCTGCCCGATGACAGCTGGGATAGGCTCCAGCACGCCCGCGACCCCCAGTGAGGAGAAGCGGCTCAGAAAATGGATCCAAAATACTGTTGTGTTCATTTCTCATGTTATCCATACAGTCCTCGAGGCCTTTATTTGCGTTACGTTAAAGTGCATACACTGACCAGCGACAACATAATGACCCTTTGCACAATATAAAAAGATGCAATACAAGAGTGGTATCAATCAAAGGCAAAATATTTGATATAGTTTTAGGTTTGATCTCATTAGATTTGTGTCTCATAATGTTGTGGGCAGCCAGTGTGAAAGCTGCACTTTCAGGGAGAGATAATATTAAAAAGACGGCCGGTCTTTAAATCTTTCTCGCCACATGCTCACCGCCTCATTTTGTGATAGTTGTGGGAACACGCTCCAGCCCCAGCTGATCATTGTAATATATGTTGCTGTTATGAAAGCAGTTGGGTACCAACGCTCACCACTGTGCTGGAACCCTTTTAATCAGCCAGAGCCCACTGTGAAATCCCGACTCCCCACCTACCAAGAGCAAGCGTTTCTCCTCAGCAACCCCAAAGTGGCAGCTAGTATTTAGTAATATTGCACGGCCAGGCGACAGCGTCTACTATAATGTACCCACTGACAGCGTTGGCCTCTGTGCCCTCTTCTCAAGTTATATTGCAGCACAGCAGGAGAGCTGTGGGTGTTGTGGAGAAGGATGGAGGATGGAGGTTCTCAATACTATCTGGCATTTTCTCATGCTTAGTGTGGGGGCTAGAATTTCCATGCATTCCAGGCTCTGTGCCCCTTCATTGAAATTGTTATTTACTCAAGTATATGGTCCGTGTTGACTCTCTCGTCCCAATTTCATCAGTCATAACATAGGTTAATTGAAGACTTTAAATTGCCCATAGGTGTGATTTTAAGTGCGAGTGATTGTTTGTTTGATATATGTGCCCTACGATTTGCTGGCGACCAGTTCATATCGATACCAAGTCAGGCTCAGTATCGGATCGATAATAGCGTGACAATATGATACAGCGTTTCAGTTTTGCTCTTGTATGCACTGCTTCAGTTTCATCAAACAGCCGACGCTAGACATGTTGTTTCTGTTGTTGCTCCTCCTCGCCCCTTCTTGTTTTTCAATGTTGTGCCGTCACATAACTGAAGCAAATGAGCAAGCAAGCTGCCGGCTCGGGTAATTAATTTTCGAATTGAATCTGTCCATTTGCTACTTTAGCCAACTCAAAGGTATAAATTATGTTTAAGACCTTGATGTAATACATTAATCCCATTGAAATGTTATTTAAATGAAAACCTTTACTGGCATTGTTTATTTAAG
The DNA here is from genome assembly GCF_024500385.1 of Phyllopteryx taeniolatus. Taxonomy (NCBI): domain Eukaryota; kingdom Metazoa; phylum Chordata; class Actinopteri; order Syngnathiformes; family Syngnathidae; genus Phyllopteryx; species Phyllopteryx taeniolatus. The sequence goes on from NC_084502.1 coordinate 8,496,213, forward strand.
AAAAAAAAATCCAGACATGACAATGAATGGGGAAAATTTGTTTTGTTACTGTTCTATTGTTTCTGGAAAAAATATATATAATTACTGTAAGTATTTTATCTTTACCAATAAACTATATCCTAATTCTGCCCTGGGTTTCAACGAGTTAATAACAAAAAATAATAATAAATCTCCCAAAATTATTTAAAGGTCCTGAAAATTAATTGTGATTTAGCAATTTGATAAATGATCTACCGTATTTATTAAAACGTATCGGTATCGCCGATACTGGCCCTGTATTTACTTGATATCGGATCGATACCAAAATTGGCAGTTGCGATATGCAGGAACTCCGCCCACCCCGCACTGCAAAGCAGATGGTTTTCCGCTCTTCAGTAGAAAAAAATCAATCAATCAATTAAAACAATACTTGGCGGCATGCGCCATTTTAAAATTCATTTTATTTAAAAGATGCCTTTGAGGTCACTCAAGATCACCGTACACATAGTTACAAGAAGTCAAGCAATACAGTAAAAATAACAGAACATAAAACATGAATTAATGACAAATGGGAAATGTTAAAAGTGAGTAGGCAGTCCGGAACAGGTGTGTCTTGAGTTTGAATTCTGAAGAGAGTTAATGAGTCAGAGTGTCTTTTTGAGCTTTTTGAGGTTATATTTTGAGTAACCTTTTCATAATACCATTTCACTTTTGCTTCCCTAAGTATAAAACTACAAAGTGTGTTCTAACAGGTTTGCGAAATGCGAAGTACAACACTGGCATGCACGGCGTGGGTTGACTACACTCATTCGGCCCGTTCTTACATCAGCCCCCCCCCGCCCCCCTCCTACAAGGGCTGATTGTAGTGCAGAGTGAAAAGGTCGGCGCCCTGAGAGGTTTTGGGCGCTGACGACATCGGTAATGACGACCTCTGACCGCTTGCTTTTTGTTGTGCCTCATTAAACACAAGCGAACACATCAACCAATGCTACTTAACAGCCTTTCTGTTATGGCAACCAACAAGTAAATAAGCTCCTTGCCTCTTTTCTTTCACTCTCCATTTGGCCTATAGCATCACACAAGTGAAGGGTCTCTTTCCTTGGAGTGCTGCACTCCCCCGAGAGCTAGACGAGCACTCGTCAGGGAGCGACTGTATTGTTGTATGAATGCTTTGGCCTCCATGCAAATTCTTCCACGCTCTCAGTGGGCAGAAGCCAACACTGACTGAGTGGTCGTGTTAATTTAGTTGCCTTTCAGTGCTTCTGGACCGCCACGGAAAAGGAGTTAATACCACCTGTGTCAGCACAAGAATGTGCCATTCCTCTTGGAAGCGACATTTCATTAACAAAGGCGGTGCCACAATCAACTAATCTGCAGTTTACCTCACCATTGAGGCACTACTGTCTGTTCTTGATGAACCAGCGCACCAAGTGTTTTTGGAGAGACACAGTGGCTAATCCACATCAAGATGCAGCGTGCTGCAGGAAATATAAGGCCGTTGAACCACAAATGGGTCAAACGGTGTTTGTCTCCTGACTTCAGAGAGAATGCCTGTGCCCTTGTACAGTCATTCTGCCCGGCTGCGATGCAGACGACGCCTACGCTCACCAAACAGCTGAGTCAAATCAAGAGGGCAACCGTGGCACTTCATAGGGAGGCAGCCATTGAACAGGCACTGAAGTACATGCATTTCCAGACCATTGATGACAAAGTTGCAAAGTTATGTAAGCAAAGCAAATGTATTTACATAGCGCATTTCATACACAAGGTAACTCAGTGTGCTTTACATGATTAAAAGCATTTAAAAACAAAGAATACAAACAGATTATAAACACTTAAAACAAAGAGACAAAAAGAAAAGTGACACGAACAGAGAGTGGCTGGATCCAAGAGCAGTCGGAGGCAGATGTGAAAGGATGAATAGTTTATTGGTGAAAGGGAATGGCGATGGTCCGAGGTGGGTTGGCAGGCGGCGGTGTGGACAGGCGGCTGTCTTGGCGGCAGGAATTACGTGGATCGGGAACACGGGGGGGGAAACACACTGGAACAAGGAGACACAGGAGTCAAAAAGGTAACGGGGAAGAGGGTGACTTACGGGAGGTAAATGGGCCGGGGTACCCCTGAAAGTAACTGCAATACTTGGGCGAGGATTTGCTGGAACAGGCAGGTTTATATACCGGTGGCGATGAGGCTGATTGGAGACAGGTGCTGAAAACAGAGAAGGGAGGGGAGAGAAAGAGAGAGAGAGAGAAAATGCAAAGCGCCCTCCGGGCTACAATAATGGCACTGCAGGCAGTATATGACAAAAAGTACAATTAAAACAGCGTTTCCTGCAAGAAATATTATTTAAAAGGGTTTTTAACCTGGACTTAAAAACATGCACACTTGGGGCTGACGTCACTTCTGTTGGCAACTGATTCCATTTGTGTGTAGCATAATAGCTAAATGCTGCTTCGCCACGTTTGCTTTGGACTCTGTGCTCCACTATTTGACCTGAGTCTGTCCATCTCAGAGCCCGACTGGGTTTATATTGCATTAGCATTCCATTCGTGTATTCAGGACTTAAACCGTTTAACGATTCATAGACCAGTAGCAGAACTTTAAAATCTATTCTAAAGCTGACTGGAAGCCAGACTTTAGAATTGGAGTAATATGCTCTGACCTCTTTGCTCTGGTCAGAACACGAGCTGCAGATCCCATTGCAGATTAAGAGACCCCAGACAATATGAAGGTGGCTTGACGAGATCGTGTTGTCTCCATGTACTATTTTGGTCTCAGTTGGACCGAATGCAGGTGCACTTGCACAATCAAGATTTGACACTTTTAGGATAAGCGGTACGGAAAATGGATGGATGGATTTTTTCTATTTGAGGGGGGAAGCATTACAAACACGTCTCAGTGGGATACTGTGTAGCTCTATGTGTAGTTCTGCAACTGGACAATATTACACATTGTTAATCCCGCCCTGTAAGTGTCAATTAAAAGGAAACGCTACTACTTCTTAATAGGTTAGGTGAGTTAGTTTGCCCACGTGTGAAAATGGGTGCAGTGAGTGCGTGCGTTGCTAGAGAAAAGATGAGTGACATCACCGCACCGTGATAGGCCATTGCACTTCCTATTGATCGCCGTGTCCCTGATAACCCGGTTGACCCAGGCTCAAGGAAGGAAGCCCGTCGTTGGGTTTGTCACTCCTTTGTTTTGAGATAACTTATTAACCTGTCAAGTTCACGAGGAGAAGAATGATGGGTCTCATGACTCGCTGTATGTTTAACCCAAAGTAAACAGGAGTACGTCTGCACAGAAGAATGGGAGTGCATTCTCAAGGAAGAAAGTTTCATGTAAACATACCCGAGGCAAAAGAATACAACTTACTGAATTCGAGTGTCAGTAACAGTTTCTATTTATATCATCTGCAGAAAATATTTGTCTGAAAAACACTTCAAAGCCATAAATATAAAATAAATTAAAAACAGCTGCAAAAATACTCACTGTAGACGTAATGTCAATCACAAACGTGAAAACGGATACAGCAAAGTTCGTGAAACACAGAACTGAAGACACTGGCCAAACTATCAATTTATAAACCCATAATTTACCCGATGTTGAAAGCGTAATATTTCTCTATTTCATGAACAACTTAAACTCATGTTTTAATTGGATGGGACTCATGAGAGCTGCCATGTCACAGTTTGCAGGTTTTCATGGTGTCGAGGCAAAAGTTGGCAGACTCAAGTGCAGGGAAGCAGGGAGGCAAGGCGGGAGTTCAGGGGTCACGAAAAAGTATTTATTCACAAAAACAAACAAAAAAAGGCAAATAATGATCCTGGAAAAAGCTAAATACTAAATTAACAAGACCCTAGAAAATCCAAAAATCAAAGTAACAAAGAAAGACTAATAAACAAAACACTCACCACTACAGAATAAATGACAAAACCGAAATACAAGCTACCTGGCGAGACAACAAGGTGCACCTGGACGAGACACGAGTGATTGGAGTGAGCTGATTGGTCGACACAAAGAACAGGGCTAACGAGGACAGGTGGACACGAAAACCTAACGAATGTTTTGCTCCAACATGAGACAAAACAAAACTAAACTAAACTAAATGAAAACCAAACAAAAAACATTTGATTTCAATGATATACCAGTCTCATTATAGTTGGGTACGGTGGGCGACAGAAGTGGAAATAAAAACATCGAGAGGAACCTTTTATCAATAATAACATTCATAAGTAGCAAGTAACCGCTAACAGACGTTACCAATGTGTGTATTTTGCAAGCGAAATGAAATTCAACCTTCTTCAATGCATAATTGCAAATATTTGAAATCGACACATTCGCATCAAGCTCCTGGCACTGTACAGGCTTAAGAGCATCATGTGCATAGTTGTGACTCAAATACTCTATGGGTGTTGTTTTTGTTTACATTTTACAGTGTCCCACCAGAAAGCACGGTACCCCAGTGGTGTGTGGAGTTTGCATGGTCTTCCAGTGTTTTTGTGGGTTTTCTCCGGGTGCTTATTCGCACATCCCCAAAAGCACACACATTAATGGCACGAAATTGTCCAGAGGTGTGTGTGTGACTGGCTGTTTGTCTCCAAATTTCCTGCAACTGGCAGGGCGACCAGTGCAAGGTGTACCCCACTTCTCGCCCAAAGTCAGCTCGCCTGTATTCCCAACGAGAGCATGGATGAATGGGACAGTGTCTTGCCTTTTTTGGGTTTGAACCATTGAGTGGGAAGCCTCGGGCTGCCTGTAAATCACAATTAAGTCAGCTTTCTCACACTCAAACAGTTACTGATGATTGAGTGTTGCCCAGAGCAGATCCGATAAAAAAAGTTTTTAGCTTGTCTTTTCACCCAGATGATGAGGCTTCCAGGTCTGGTGAGACAGAGAGGGCGCGTGTCAGAGGTCAGCACGCATCTCGGCCTCAGGCGTGTGACGCCGTGTCACGCATCTTCACGTCGCGCTCGGCGTGCCTCACAATCACTGCAACTGTTCTACTTCAAGGGAGGAAGCGGGGAAAATGGGCTGAATTGTTTTTGCCGGTGTCAGGAGTCAGGCCGCCTCAAGGGCAGACGCGGCGGAAGGAATCTGAAGCCCCCCTCTGCTGGGCTAATAATACTCTGACACTATGCGGCTAATGTGAAACGATGCGGTTGTATGCCCGATGATGACGTGGAAGGACGCAGCGGAGGCGGAAAGATTGGCCTCAGCATGTGGTGTGCGAGTGGTGCGCCAGTTTCAACACAATGAAGCAATCTGTTCCTAATCGTGCTAGTGTTCAATCAAAAACTAAAATAAAACCGCAAAACTTCCATATTTAGTTGTTGATGTCATATGTATCTGGTTAAAAAAAACAATCTTTTTTAGTGGTGGGACTCAGTTAATGAATTAACCTCATTGAATTGAATTTTTGTGTGGAGTTCGCATATTCTCCCCGTGCTTGCGTGGGTTTGCTCGGGGTACTGCGGCTTCCTTCCACATTCCAAAAACATGCTTCTTCATTGAAGACTGGAAATTCTCCTTGGTGGTGAGTGTGCATGGTGCCCTGCGATTGGCCGCTGAACGCTTCTGGCCATAAATCAGCTGGGATACATTTATAGACAATGGATGGATGGATGGACATTTGACACAATGAGCGATATTTTTCAATTCTATTAGATTGAGATGTGATTTGAAAAGCATTTTTGAGCTCCCAATATTCAAGAGACTCTAACTGATACGCACAAGTTGAAAACAAAAACAGAAACATTCCATCGGCCTAAATCCCTTCGAAAAATCAAGACGTGGCGCATACCCTGGACTGGACTGGTCACCTTCAGTATAATTTATTAAAACGAGTCATGACTATTAACTCTTAAAATGGAAACGCTAACATAGATTCATATGTAAAGTAAACATCTCATCTAATGTCCATATCAGAAAAAATGAATTATTATACACGTATAATAGACATCCATGAGGGTTTTCATTTTTATATTTTCAATTCTAACAATTATTTTGCAAGTGGATGTAAATTGCTGATAGAAGGGAGCGCTACAGTACCGTATTTTCACGACCGTAGGGCGCACCGTATTAAAAGGCGCAGTCTCAGTTACGGGGTCTATTTCCATCAAAGACCTCATCTTCTGTATCCGAAATGAACAGCTGGGCCAGTTCTCCATCAAACACGGCGGGTTCGAGTCAGTCTCGTTGCCGTGCGAAAGCTCCAACAACAGTGCAAGCAGACACGTTAGCCCAAGCATCCACAATGAATGGCGACTGTAGAGACGCTTCTCCCGGCTGTTCTTTCATCCATTGCTCGAGTTGGTCTTCCAACTCGGGCCTTGTTTCCGCGGAAACTCAGCTTCGTCTTCTTGGTTCATTACAAGGCGCCCCCGTCCATTTTGGAGAAAATGTATGACTTTTAAGTGCGCCTTATGGTCGTGAAAATACCGTATATAAAATCTCGCCTAGGGTGCCACATTGGGTAGGGCCAACTATGCCAGTTGCATTGGGCAAAATTTGAGGTACTCCCTGAAGTGGTCGGCAGTCAGTCACAGGCTACGTATAGACAAACAATCATTTGCACTTGTGGACAATTTAGAGTTCCTGGCCCTAATCTAAATACAATAATATCTTTATTCGGTAGGATTGAAGTGATCCTTCTTGTCAATATTTTTATAATTAATTCAATTCATTTAGAGTTTTGGAAGACCGTACAACTCTGTGCAGCTCGGACCTCTCTCCTCAGCTGCAGCCACAGGTGTTGCAGGTTATTTTTGCAGATTAGACCTCTGCCCAGGTCAAAAATGGGGGTCACAGTGGGCTTAAGTGAGATCACCCAATTTTATCCACTAATAACATTCCCACGCTTAATGGTCTTGCAAAAATCTCTCCCACTCGTCGTCTGCACCCACCAGATAAAATAATTGTTGGGGTAAAAAAAAAAAAAAAAAAAAAAAGCACTTGTGTCATGCCAATAATGTATGAAGGCATAGCCACAGAATAACTATTCATTTATATTTTTGACAGGTATGGACCCACATAAAATCCACACTGTCCTTTAATCTGGCATGTCATGTTTTTTGCATTCATTTAGCCACTTAAATATGCTCATTATTACCATGTTTAACTGTTCGTTTATCTAATTAGATAGTGAAATGATTTATTGTAAAAATAAAATTAATTATAGTAAAAGTTGAAAGAAATATATGTAAAATTAGTTATTAATGTGCATTTTATTAAATAATTGCTTCATTATAACTAAATTATAAATAACAAAATTGGACTTCATTTCTATTTTATTATTTGCAAAACTATTTGAACTAATACAAGTGATCTGCCCGTGAGTGTGTTTTAAAAATCAAATGTGCCCCTTAAGCGCAAACGTTTGTCTGCCCGCTGATATACACAAGAAGTATTTGGCTGAGTGATCACTCAACCAGTAGGAGAATGGAAGAAAACACATTTGCCATTTGAAGATACACGGCTTGAAACGACGACGAGTGCAGGTCAGAGGTTGTCCTAATTTGAAGTGGGAAACAGACAAGCATGGAATAGTCCAAAAGGTATTGGTAAAAGAAAGAATTAAGATTCAGGGTGGAATAAACGGTCTGATTGTGAAGAGTGAGTTGTCTTTGGTTTAAAACAACATCCATCCATCCATCCATCTTCGAGAGCGCTTCTCTACATGAAGTTGGGTGAACTGGAGTTTATGCCAGCTGACTGCGGGCTCTGGATCACACCCAATCACGGCCTAACCGCTGACTCTCCAGCATCAGGCCCACTCGATTTGATCTCAAACGACGGTTATTAGGCGCCATCAAGTGGTTTATGGTGAACAATGCTTTGGGTGGGAAGTCATCCCGTCAATGTGATTTGGAGCGCTAATATAACATTGTGTCTGGCCGTGCAAGTCAATTGTTTGAAGGAGATGAACTCGAACATGTGCACCGGTTGTGTTGTCAGTGTCGGTTAAACCGTGGACAAAGATTCGTTTGTCGGCGTGCGCCTGATTCACTCTCACCGTTGTCGAGAGGGCCGAAGGCACGCTCGGTGGCAGACCTGTTTAAACTGGAGACAGGAGCCAATCATCAAGTGTAATGAGCCGAACAGCACCATCGAGATACCAGTGTTTCTACAAATTGTCGACTTTGTCATGAATGTTAAATAAATTGTACAATTACCACCTGCCGCGTGCATTATGTTACTTACCAGTGTATCATTCGACTCGGAGCTATGAATAATTGCAATGAATCAGAAATATGCATTGAGAATATCCAAATTCAACAATGTAGGCCACAACATTAGGTATACCGTCCTGCACAATCAACAATCACTTCTGTTAAGAAATTTTAAACAAAATATTTTGAAAAAAAATAAAAACGCACCACAATTTATACTTTTCTGACAGTGTCAATCAATACTGAGCTTTATTAGCCAATTGTGAAGGCATGCAATCATTTTGTTGTACATTGATTCATTTCAATATGTGGACATAATTACATGTTAAGTGAGAATGTACAACACATTGTCAAATACTGTAAGTTCACCCACATACATCGAAATCAAGCTGTGTCCTATTTGTACATTACATTACAGCATGCATGCATTTCATTGCTTGGCTACAATGAAGACGAAGTACAGTATGCAATCAAGCAAGGACGCTCGCATGGTACTGTGATACGAACATCTATGTCACAGTGCTGATTCTGAATGTGTGTGTTTACTGGGTGGTGTTTAATTTCTGGGCCCGATGTGGTAGACAATTAGGGGTGAAATTCTGGTGGCGTTATAGTTTTAAACTGATTGCAATCTTCAATCCAAGAACTGACTAAAAGAGTCTAATCCTGTTGATGGAAACAGAAGCCCACCCGTGTCAAAGCGGCCCCAGGTGCTGCGGCCACACAAGCCTTTGCTTGTCTCCCCTTAATGCAACCGCTGAATCGAGTGGACCCTCTTGGGCACACAGCCCAGTGTGGCTTGTCTAATTAGAAACTCCGCTTTCTCATAAATACCTATAATGATGACAATTAGGCAAAGACAAGTAGTTGTTGCAGCCTGTGAAAGTGTTAGGTGTTAGTGTGGCACAGCATTGGCAAAAAAACACGGCAAATTAATCACATTTAAGTATTTATTGAACAAAGAGACATTAATGATCAGAATGGACTACCATGAGGTCAGTGAACCGTGTCATTTCTCCCAACAGATCAGTGCAAAAAAAAAAAAAAAAAAACAGCATCATCATAATGAAAAGAATGTATACCATCAATTTTCTATGCTGCGTACGCTCCTTAAGGTCACAAGTGTGCTGGAGCAGATCCAAGCTAACTGCACGCATCACCAGCCAATCTCAGAAAAGAATGTACACTGCATGATATGCAGTATTGCTACATTATTATGATGACATCAAATGATAGAAATAAAAAGTATATATATATACATGTCACAAAAACAAACCAAAATTTGACTACAGTAATTGTGGAGTTATGGAGTTATTTATTTATTAATTAATTCACCCTTTTTTTTTAAATCCCTTATTTCCGATAATGATTTAGTTGTACAAATAAGCACAGTTAAAGACATAGCTTGGGATAGAATTTTTTTTTTTTTTAAATTGCAAATTGTTCACCAAATTCAATGCAGATAATTAAAAGGTTTCATTGATGAATCAACACATGCTGCCGCAATTAAGGTGCATTAGGCATCAACTAAGTACAGTTTAGCAGTTAATAATAAGATCAGGACAGGATAGGTTATCTCTGTATCTTTTAGTGTCAGTGACATTACGACAGCAAGGACGGGCCCCGTAATCACATTGTCCTCACTGAGAGTTGTAAACAAAGGCTCAGACAGTCCTGCCTAATTATACATTTCGCAAGTAGCTCAAATCTTGCCTTTAGCCTGACAGCTGGAATTTAGTGTCAGCTGACAGCCCCATCACTGGGTAATTATTTATTTCTTCCCCCCCAAAAATAATATCTTTCAGAGTGAAGGAGCTGTGGAGGTTGCTGCCTTGAAGAAGTCGCTCACAAAACACTGGCAAAGAGAACGAGTCAAAACGCACAATGTGCCTTTCTGTATATTATCGGGGGAAAGGAAGTGATTTGAATCGAGAAAAAGTGAAAACTCGTGACCTCTAATGAGCTTTATCAGTCGCAGTCTGGCCATAAAATCCATAGTAGTGGAAATAGTAAGTGTTAGTAGTAGTAGTATTTTTAAGTTAAACATTTCAATTTGTCTTTGGCTTGGCATTAACGACTCAAACGAACCCCCTGACTCCCACCCGTACTCCACACACTACACGCGAGTGGATTAGGATCCGGTGTCGCGTCACACCCGTGAGATGTCAGGTGACTGACACACAGCTCGCATGACTCACAACTGATGAGCGACTTGACAGATTGCCCCCAAGTAATGTTCCTGTCATCTCTGCAATAATCAGACTATAAAGATTGTGAGATAATCGCAAAGTCAAAAACAGCATCGCACAACATCCTGCACAACAAGTTAAGCGGCCTCCCACTTTGGGATCTATTTCAAGTTGAGAAATGTTATACGCCTTGGAGGCGCAGGCATGACGTGCATTACGTGAACAGAAGCATCGCTCTATATTTATCAAATCATGAGGCTGGTTGTGACGCGCGCAGAAAAAGTGCAACATGGTGCTGTCCACACTGCAGACCTTTGGACCTTCACAACCTCCTGAGGATCCTAGCAGGGCAGGTAGGAAGCAGCCATTGATATACTATACTTATTTTCAAGGTCCTCTTTATTTTCATGGATGCGTTGCTCGCTATGTCACAGTGCTTTAAGATGCGTGATCTAGTTGTTGTTGCATGATAGAATATAGATGCTCTTTCTAACTTGTGTTTTCCCTGCTTTAAGCTATATAAACATAGAGATAATTTTATATATTTTTTTTAAAATGCTTTAAGTAGCCTATTTCTAAAAATCATGTTGAAATGCCACTTTACTGACTGTCATTCTATTGTCTTTAATATATTTGTTGATGTTCGTAGGGCTTTTAACTTGCTGCACTTTTAGTCTCTTTTCAGGTCTCATCGAGTCTCCGAAGTCTCAATGGAAGACTTCGAGTTCAGCGTGGAGATCTGCGACCGCGATTGGCAATACTTTTTCGAGGCGTGTGAGGAGTGTGACCTACGTCCTCCGTCGCTTGCCACAGCAGAGGACTCTGGCCTGAGTGATGGCGATCACACAAACGCCACGCTTGCAGAAAATGTCCGTCGAACTGGATGCTACTGCGAGGCCGACTTCTCCCTGGACAACACGCCCGACTTCAAGGGCTCGGACGTGGAGACCCACCTTGGTAAAAAAGCCACCGCTGGAACGGAGAGCATCTTGTCGGGCCAGCGAGGAAGATATTCGCCTGCAGTCAGTCAACATGTTCTCTGAAGGGATGGCAAACCAGGCAAATGTCGGAAAAAACAAAGAGTCACAGCAGGAGGGTGGGCTGTGTGGTAATGGGATTAAAGCCAGCTCCGAGCCACCCGCCAGAGATGAAACAATAGTTGTCCAAGAGAACAACCTTGACAAAATGAACACCATGCAAAAAGCCCAGCCTGTTTCTAAAACTGTTCTTGACCCTACAGCCTGCAGCTCGCAGCTCAAAAATGACAGCTCAGCTCATACTGAGTCGTTTATCGGCGTCTGCGCTGAGACCAGAACAAATGAGACGACTCTTCATAAACCTGACGACTCACTCGACCTTTATCAGTCACATTGGGGCACGGCGAGCACAAAGGAAGTCCTCGGCCTACCATCATCGTTACTGACCGCCATGACAAGGAGGAGAAGAAAGAAGAGGTGGCTCAGCATGGCGTCAACCCAGAGTGGACATGAGAGGAGGGCTGATGAGGAGCAGAGTCAGGCTCCATTTTGCCATGATATTAAGTTGCTCCCGGGTGGAGGTCCATGTCAGTATGAAAGCAGGTACAGAAGTAGAGATGAGGATGATTTCATGTGTCTCCAGTGCTTTAATCCTCCAAGTTGTGAAGATCAATTCAATCGAGAAGACAGTAGACCAGAAGTCCAAGCAGCTACTGAGAGACCACACTGGGACGATGATGATGATAATGTGGATGGTGGCCACGGTGACACTCTATCTGCTGCTAAGTCCGTCCCGGCTGCACAGACTTTGCATTCTGGCGGAGACAAGTACACGGGGTGTCAAAGACAGGCTGAGCCCCAGCAACAGCTAGAGATGGAGCCTGACAATCTGGACCAAAATAGCTATGAATTGAATGAACTCATATCGCGTGCGCAGAAGTCGACCTTTCCCAACACACTGCTCCAGAGGTGCGAAACCGCTGTCTCTCCAGTGGATGAAATTGTAACTAAAGTGACCTGTGACAAATTAACATGCAATTTCATAAATTCATCAGCTCATAAAAGTCGCCTATCAGAAAGACCTTCCGGTTTAGCTCTTGAGGAAACGGAACCTCATGTGGAAAGCAATACATTTAATGATGAAGACAAGGAGACGAGCTGTTTTGGAGGTCCTTTTTCTGATAACAACCAGAGAGAAACAAATTCAGTGTTTGACGACACAAGGTCGGTACCGGCATCGTCTAATGAAAATATTGCTGGTTCATGTTCATCTCCCAGTCCTCTGGATCCAGTTAATAGATGTCATTCAACCACGGCCACATACGAGGAAGGAGATCATGACACAGGACAATTGACGACCGGCGACGACGGTGTCATCTCAACGTCATGTGAGCCTGACAAGGTGCCAGATTTAAAACATCCAGATTTCGTCATGTCTTCTTTTTGGAGTGAAATGGAGAAGTTGACAATAAATGACATTATGGGTTTAAGGAAGACAAATGATGAGACACATGACAGTAATTACAGTTTTTCCTCTCAGCCTGTGGAGTCCAAGCCAGTGAAAACTGGCGAGGACACGTGTGAAGCCGTTCAGTCGGATCCTGATTCCACTTCCTCGAAATGTGTACTATTGTGGGAGAGTGAAACCGTCGATATGTATCCCGAGAAAGAGACGGTGACATCTTTCAGTGGTCCTCCGAGACACGGAAACCCACCAAAGGGTCTGCGACAGTTATCGAAAAACGTAAGCGTACACAATCTGCGAGCTCTGAATTCTCTGGAACCCGAAAGCGAAGCAAAGAAAGGCCAAATGTTACAAACTTTGGAAGAATTAGAATTGAAAAAACAAGATGGGCACCCACAAAGTTTAGATTCAACATACTGCTTCAGTTTCTCTCTCTCTGATATGTTTCAGTACCTTCTTGGTAGAAAACAACAAATCCCCAGTCAATCAGCAACAGATGACATCAGCAACTTCAACACGGATGGCAATTCAGTCCCTGAAACTTACGATCGTTTCTTTGCAGAGTTCGACATAGAAAACCTCTTCGACCCTTTTGTCACAGAAGAGAAGCGCACGAAGATTCTTCCAGTCGCGTTTGGACAGACAAATCTGCACCTGGCGGAAGCCTACGACTACTTCTGTGCAACCTCTTCTTCCGATGATTCTGCAGGGGAGGAGGAGGAGGAAAGTTGCGGTCCAATGACAGTAGTCAGCAGGCTCAACCAAAAATCAGGTGCCACTCGACCCTTTACAGACAATTATGAGAATTTCTTTTGTGATGGCGATATGCGAGAGAATTTCTTTTGGACAGCGACATTCTCCTTCAGGAATGTTCATCTCCGTAGAGGTGCAGTCCGGAACAAGAGGTCAAGGTTTCAAAATGTGAAAAATGCACCTCCCTTTCATGACTTAGGACACATGAACCTTCCCGAACTGCTCGTTGAACAAAGGGAAAACGGGATCTCCAGACGGATTTTGGCTGAACCACTTAGATGCGAAGACATGCAAAGAGCTGTTCCAAATCCAAGTAAGCTCATGAAAAGTTGATTTGCATTTAGTAACAACAGGAGGAATTTTATTTTAATGAACCCTTTGCAATTAACCTTACGTGGTAGTTTAAGTGGGTTTTCCTGACAATCTTTCCCCTCTTCCAATGCAAGGTACCTCCTCGTCTTGAAGTGTATATTGAGGCATTTCCACTAGCAAAATTACAGAATTGTAAAATGCTAGCTGGTCACTCAATATACTGTAGATCCAGGGAGGATTGTTTTGCCGTTATTTCCGCAGAACATGTTGGAGATGTAGCGATTTAACCGGGTCATTGTGTGACATGACAGAAAGTGCCAACATATGAGAGAGCTCTTATGCTCATGTGTTGTTGTACGAACGCCAATGACGGTGTCCGTGTCCTCCACTGTAGAAAACCTTGTCACTTTGTTTACAGGGACAGATATTTCCCTGCTGCCTCTCAGACAATCAGATATGTGTCTGGTCTGTATTGCATTTGCGTCCTGGGTGCTGAAGACAGCAAATCCCCAAGTTGGAGACATGTGGAAGGCCGGTATGTATGTTAGCACTTGTGATCATTGTCAAACATAACATAGTTTTTACTTAACCACTCATCATGTTTTAAGAAACACAATTACCTTGATTGGTGACTTACTGTACATGTTTGTATTAAACATTTCTACTCCATAAAAGCAACCTGAAATGTAAAAAAATAAGAAAAAAAGATCCAAGAATGTCCAGTTATTATTGAAATGCAGATCATTTTAGTCGAGTGCTGACACGCTTGTCGTTCGTCTTTTCACACAGTTCTGCTGGCCAATGTAAGTGCTCTGTCAGCCATTCGATACCTGCGGAAGCACGCCAAGGTGGAGGTGGCGGATGGTCAGAAGAAAGAGCATCTGACCACGCTTGGTGGTACTTGATGGGCTCTATTTTTGTGAACAGCTCAAATCCTGCAGGACGGGCGAGGGTGAGACCTATATTGGTCATTTCGTAGACTATCGCAGGCCGGCGGGTCTGATAGATGGCGGCCTGCGCCACTGTGGGAGTGTTCATAACCAACTTCAGTCACTGCCAATCAAAGCGGCTCCTCTCATTCCCTTTAAATCTTGGGAACTCAGAGTCTTGCATGGAGACATGGCACCCTTATTAAACACAGAATGAGCTGGTGATAACCGCTGGAGACTATTTTGTTGACTACTGTTTTAAATATTTGCAAAAGAACTAGCAAAGAAGATTCAATTCATGTTTTTATTTTTATTTTTTTGTCCTTATTTTTTGTCTTTGGGGAAACCTTTTTTTTTAACTTGAATTTTATATGTTGATATAATAGGACAGGCAGTGGGGGGGGGGGGGGGGGGGGATCTTGTCAGAACTAAGGCACATAACTATTGAAGATTGTATTGTTTGTTACCCTTAAGTATTAAAGTATATGATATTTACAGCGTCTGGATTTACAGAATAATCCAATGACTGGAAATATCTTGTTTATGACCATGAAATATACACTGGAAAAAATATATATTTGAAGTTACTTAATTCGAACATGTACATTGATTGCACGAATAAAATGTGGTAAACTAACATGTATTATTTGATTATTTTCAAGCAAAAGAGGGGGAAATTACAATTAACCAAATATCAATTTACCACAGTCAAGTACTTTTTTCAGTGTGTATGCAGTGAGTCTATTTATATGCATACATTATACTGTAGGCCATAAATGTTTTTTGTGGTGCCTTTTGTTTCAGTTTGTCAGTGAACATACCTGAGAACAAATGCTTTTGTTCAGATCCACTAATGAGGCTTACATACTATTTAAACACGAGAGGGCAGCATAAGATCATGAAACAGGCAGTAAAACACAGTTGCAAGTAGCAGTTCAATAATTTACAGTTTATGTTTAATTGTAATAGACTTGGTATGTGGCTCCCAAACACTAGATGTCTTCATGTTCTTCCCATGCTTGCTTTTTTCCCGGATATTTGGGCTTCTTAATGCAGCCCTATGGGGGGCACAAGCCAGTGCAAACTCTAGGCCGGTCCCAAGCCCGGATAAATGCAGAGGGTTGCATCAGGAAGGGGATCCGTCTTTAAATGTTGCCAAACAAATATGAGCGTTCATCCAAAGAATTCCATACCGGATCGGTCGTGGCCCGGGTTAACAACGTCCGCCACCGGCGCCGTCAACCTGCAGCTACTGTGGGTCAAAGTCGAAGAGGAGGAGGAGGTGGAAAGTGGGTTCTTCGGCAGAAAGAGAAGAGGAAAGCACATAGCCTAGAACTGAATGTGGGGACTTTGAATGTTGGGACTATGACAGGAAAATCTCAGGGAGTTGGTTGACATGATGATTAGGAGAAAGGTTGATATATTGTGTGTCCAGGAGACCAGGTGGAAAGGCAGTAAGGCTAGAAGTTTAGGGGCAGGGTTTAAATTATTTTACCATGGTGTAGATGGGAAGAGAAATGGAGTCGGGCTTATTTTAAAAGAAGAGTTGGCTAAGAATGTCTTGGAGGTGAAAGGAGCATCAGATCGAGTGATGAGGCTGAAACTTGTATAATGAATATGTATAATGTGATTAGTGGCTATGCCCCACAGACGATGTCATCTGAAGGAGGTTACCAACTGTAAGGTAGTGGTGGGACAGCATAGGATGGTGGTGTGTAAGATGACTCTGGTGGTGGGGAGGAAGATTAGGAAGACAAAGGCAGAGCAGAGAACCATGTGGTGGAAGCTGAGACAGGACGAGTGTTGTGCAGCTTTTCGGGAAGAGGTGATGGTTTCATGCTTAGAAAGAGTACCGCAGATGCATCATTTGCCTTGAGGATGTTGATGGAAAAGTACAGAGAAGGTCAGAAGGAGCTACATTGTGTCTTTGTAGATCTAGAGAAAGCCTGTGACAGAGTACCCAGAGAGGAACTGGGGTACTGGATGTCGTGAGGGAAGACATGAGGGCAGTTGGTGTTCGGGAGGAGGATGCAGGAGATAGGCTTCCATGGAAAAGGACGACGCGCTGTGGTGACCCCTAAAGGGACAAGCATCAAAGCTAATAGATTAGCCTTCACAGAAAAAGTAAGCAGTGTTATCTTTGATAGGCAACAATGGTCGACAATTGGTTTTCGAAGGGCATCAGCAAAGCGACGTGTGCTCTGGGCTGCAACATGCTTTTGCACGCCGCTGTGCGCAGGTGTTCAATAAGCAAAGGCCGAATGTCCATGCAGGTCTAATATAATTAGAAGACACAACAGACATACTGCAAATGTTTTGGTTCACTTTGCCAGTTTATTTTTCGCAAATATAAATAAACACATCAAACAAATACAATATGAATAAAGATGCCACACTTGAATGGCACAGAAATGATATTACTCCCTTACAGTCAAATGAAGCTTCTATTTACATAATAAATCATACAGTATGTATAAAATATATACAGTAAGTTCATCAAGAAGCCCCAGTGGAATGCTTTTTTTTTAGTTTCACTCAAGAAAATAAAGAAGCAATCAACATCTCTGTTGTTAAATCATACTACATTACTCTCAAACAGGTAAAATTTGTTTTTTGACTTTCATATTCTTTAGTGGATTTTTTTTAGAATGTTTTTTTTTCTTCTTCACACACCCACCACCATTACATCCTAATGCTTCTTACTCTACTGTACGCTTACCGGACAACACAGCCTGCGCTTTTATGAACCCTCTGATAGAGATCCGTTGTTTGCACACACCCAGACGAGTGCCGGCCAATTGTTTTATTTTATGACCATCTCTGCTCGGTTGCCATGGCACCAAGGCCTCCGGCCCCGCTGTTTAATCCTGTCCAGTGTGTCGGAATTCCAGACGTTAGCTGAATCATTCCAGTATGGCGATCGTACTCCCAAATGTTGTCATAGTCTATTTCCTGGTCATCTGGTTCTATGGGTTTGAGGTATGAATGAAGATCTGTCAGAGGGAGAAAGAATAGACAGGCTTTTAAAAATTGTTAGAATATGAGACACAAATCACCCATATACTGTAGTGTGACTGGCAAGTGTTTTCATACTTTACACACGTCATTCTTTTTATTACCCCAAAACCAGTGCATCATCGAGACATGCAGCCACTTGCTTGAAGTATGTGTTCATCGCAATGTGTCAACCAAAGACAAAAGCAGTAAAATGGAAGTTCCTCTCTCGTCTGAATAGATACGAAAGAGCACCGTGCCTACTGTTTAATCCCAGTGGAAGTTTTTGTGGAACCATGAATAAATAGTGCATTTCGAACTTGATTTCTTTTGAAAAGGTCCCACACGTATGTATGGTTATTGTGCATGTTATATAATTTTAGTGTCACCAGTGACAAGTTTTGTGAAGAAAACATATCAATACAGTACATGAATATATGCAGCTGGTCAATCACCCATCTGGAGCAAACGCCACTGATTATATTCTAGCATGGGGCATGGTCTTGTTTTTAGTGAGTGCGAATGTTTGTTTGCGGTCGCAATTGACTTTAGCCCCTGACTGTACACCCCTCTCATCCAAAGCAGGATACAAAATGGATGGATGGATATTTTAACATCAAATTACAATAATGCGCTGATAGTCCAATGTGGTGATAGGTCTGAAAATGTGGAAAGACCGGAAAACGGATGGATGGGCTGGGCCGGTGCTGCGATTATGGTGGGTGGGGAGCAGGGCACAAATTGTTTTTGGCTCGCCCCAAGTGCTGTCAAACCCAAACCATGCCGCCGGGTTAAGTTCAAGGCTCTTACGTTCTTCAATGCGAAACTCATCTAAACGCAGCTTTGTTGGCCTTGCTTTGTGGACTGAGTTCAGGGAAATCGCCAAACGGTTCCCAAAAAGTTAGAAGCATAGAAAATGTCTCAAGATTAAGATTAATATTTCATTACTTTTGTCCATAATGTATTCGGGCTTGAAACAACCCAGTGTTTCCTTATGCTTATTGTAGCCTTCCATGTGTTCTTACCTGGTGAGTAATTATACATCTGAGAAGAGTTGATCCCACAGCTGGACCGGAGGTGTGCCTGTCAAAAAAATGTGAAAACACAAATCATTTCCTATTGTCAACAATAACAAATATTCTGTTTCATCTGCGGCAACTGACAATATAACACCTGCACAGGAAATACATACACCCGTCGATCATACATTCATTAAGCCACCCTTGCATGTTGTACCACAGCATTCCAGAAACCGGAGGGCCCCGGGAGATGAGCGGCTCTGTGTTTCTCACCTGCTCTTGTCCTTTGGAGGGCGCGGTCAGAAGCTTGAGCCTCGACACGGCCTCGGCTCGCTGCTCCACTTGACTCTGAGGGCTCTCCGCCTCCAGGCCCAGAGCGGGTCCCTGCGAGTTGGTCAGGACCAGGCTTCTGCGGCTGTGCCTGCCCATTGGCGGGGTGCAGAGCTTGAAGGAAGACGATGCGACCTGAGAGCTTTGCTGCTGGTGGTACAGATGAGTGGGCAGCTGCCAGCTCTCCTGTTGAGGGAGAGGGAGACAATTTGAGGATGGTTCTATGAATGAGTAGAAAAACGTTTCTTTGGCGCCTTCTTGTGACATCTTGGGGTCAAGGAACCATGTTAAAGTGAGTGGAGGAGCTTCATTTAGTCCGGCCATAGCTTTGTCTAGGTGCTTTGCCACCATCTTGTGGCACCTACGGACAATTACACCTTTTTGGCCAGCTATGTTTCCACTATTGGTGGCAGGGATGACTGAAAAGTAATCTGTCGTTAAATGTGCGCTGCATCCATAGAGTCCATTAATATGAAAAAAAAAAATAATCGGATAAGCAATTAATTTGCCAACGAAATGAATGTACTATTCACAATGTTTTGGATTATCAAGACTGACCAATTCACTTATCCGTTGCTGATTGTTGCCAGACGTGCACCGTTCACTTGTTTACATTCGTTAACCTGTGTCGGGGTAAACTGAACTTGATGTATCCAGTATCACTGGCGCACTTACCACAGACCTGGCTTCCTCCAAGGCAAAGATTTCGGGGTTGCAGGGCTCATCGTAGAGGGGGGACAAGGGCTGGCGTGGAGCGCACATGTCGGAGTGTCGTTGCGGGGCGCTCAGGGAGTAGCCGAGGGACGTCTGCGATGTGTTCCAGCTGTTTGACTGATCACAACAGACCACAACATAGTTGTTTTCAAGCAGGAATTAGTTTGAAGTGTCTAGCACTCACTCTGGGGCTCACGTAAGTTTTAGAGTTTGGGCTCCAATTACCAAGTTTGAGTATTCGTCTAATGCTCCGCAGTGCTGGTGTTTCCACAAATCTATTATCTCATAAATATGCCACCTGTTGTTGCAAAATAATGCGTTTTAGAGCCACAGTATTACAGGCTCACCTCAGTTTTTAGGTGCTTTTACTCGCAACGTGACAAGATTTGCTGAGTCTGGTAGGAATGGCCACTTCAACCTGAGTACAACGCACCAAGAATTTAAAAAAAATCGGATGGTAAGTTCCAGAGAAATTGAGTTTTTTTGTGTCGGGATAAAAATGGCCCTTTGGGGGCCATTTTTTTGTGTGCAATATTGCTTATTGAAAATCTGGTCCAGAAATGCCTTCAAATTAGTGCAAAAGAGTATAATTTCATAATTTTGTCAAGATATCTCCTCAACTGTTTTGTTTCGTCTGCGACTCGGAGAAACTCTATCTCCGAATGGCTGACAAGTTTCAGTTAAGAATATCCACCAGTAAGATCGGAGGAGCCGAAAGTCCGAAATTACTGTGACATTTCAAACAGCGTCCTTTGCCCTAAAAACTCGATTTACAAATTGAAGATTATTCATGAGAAGAGCGGTGCGGGCAGTAGACTTCAGCAGTCTATTGTTTTTATCGCCAATTTATTTGTTATGGGGAATTTTAGAGGCGTTTGAAGTGCTCATTTCATGTTTTTTTTACGAAATCCCACCAAGATGGTGGTCACTTGTCACTTTTCTACTTATGATAAATATATATACACAGTATCAATAAATAACGTCACACCAACCACTAAAACTGCTGCAGTGCTCTTGCTTACTTTGTGCTATGCAAACGAACGGCACATTCAACAGACCTTAATAATCTCGCATAGGGAGCAACATGATCGTTTGCATGGCTGCTTGTTGCTAGGCAGAGTTAGTAGCGTGTGCCAATGCATATTTTCCCTGCCCAAAACGCCCAGGAACAAGACGTCACACAGACACTTTGCTCCAAAAGCAGCTTTATAAAATCTATGAGACTAGTTTGTTTATACATACGTACAATTTTGCTCTGTATGAAATACAAAATACATTTTGGAAAGAAAGACAAGTACTCTCTCACCTTGATACAAAGAATGAGGTTAATGTTTTTCTGCCCATTGAGGTTTGTAAGGCCGAGGATGAAATGTTTTCTACTCATTCATCTATTGTCATGTCTAAGCTTTGTCACTACTATCACTAATACGCCATATCACGACCAAGCTGGACTTCCTGCTCACTGGGTATTTATAGCGGCATGTAAGATAATACCGTACGCACTTATCAAGTTTCGACGGCGAGCTGACTTATTACCTTGACGAGCAGACCTTTCTCGAGGCGATGCGGGCCAGAGTACGGCGTGCTGTACAGCTGTGGCATGCCTGCAGAGCTGTCTCCGGGCTGGAGATAGGAGCTGCGCTGGGGGGATGAGTAGCGCAGTGGCAAAGGTCGTGGGTCACGCTCGGCCTTGGTGTGGGACGAGAAGCTGCCGGTCCTGCTTCCCAGGCGGCTGGTCTCGGTCGAGGAGGGACGGCTGTACTGTAGACAACAAGCGGGGAAACGGTCAGCGACGCAAACATTCCCGTAGTGTGCCGGCTTCATTTCAAACCATTACGACAAAGACGCCGCCATTATTTTAATTAGACGGGTGCGGGTCAGAGGCTGAGAAATATCGAGTCTTGCGGGCAGTGAGCCCTCTCCAACTAAAGCTCATTAGAAGTTTGCCCTGCATTGCCTTTCTCTTAGGGGAGTGTCATTAAATGTTCTGATATGCTTCATTATTTCTACTGTGTGTGTGTGTGTGTGTGTGTGTGTGTGTGTGTGCCAAGGAAACTTTCAACTGCTGCTGAATAATCAGTTCCCGCATTAATGGGATCTTGTTTAGGAAGAAATTCCAACTTAATTGCGTAGGTTTTTTTTCTTGGCAGCCTTGAGATATATCACCTGAGCCTTTGTGGCAGAAACAGGACTTTGACCATGCCGAATCATTAACTTGGTTTGGGGGGTTGGGGGCGGGGGTTGCGCCAGTAAAACACAAGAGTTTTCCTTATCGTTAAGAATTTATGTCCTCACATATATTGATGGCAACTTACACAGAGAGGTTCCGAGTATCCTGGTGAGAGCGGGTTGTCTTCATGAGTGGGGAACTGACGGGAGTGGGAGCCACGTCCACTCTGACTGAACTTGAGGGGCTCGGCGTGGCCTTGACTGTTTCCACTCCACCTGTCAAACTGCGGCGCCTACATGGCACGCAAGATTCCACACATTATTGTCGCTGCATAGCAGTTAAGTGCACTGCTGACTTTGTAGTCATGGATGTCATTCATTTGCAAATTGGCCTCTCAGATAACTTTCAGTCTATGGTTGATCCTGGGCTTATTATTTTTGAAAGGTTCATATTGATGTAGTGAAGAGTAGAAAATTGAGAATAAAGGCAAAGGAGTGGAAAAAAACACAAACACAATCAACAGCGCCTCTGCTGGTTGCAGCCAAGTAGCGCACTGAACTTTGCCTCAGTTTTTTTCAAGCCACCATTCATTAACAATAGTTTTCACACAAATGACATAATTCGCAATGATCCCTTGAGTGACTATCCAATGAATATGCCCCTTCCTGTTCCTGCAGTGCACATTCAATTCTAAAACAAATGAGACTCACTAAAATTTCTCTGATTCATTTGGGAGATTCCTGAGGAGAAATGTTGACTTGTCATGGAGCGGCTTGGTTTGTTTTTAAATTTGCCAATATGACGGTTACAACTGAGCCCTAGGAACTCTCCCTACGAACAAGCGGGCAATAAAATGTATGACTCGACCCATGAACCTACCTAAATAGGATTATGTGTCATCTACAAATCAACACCGTATACACAATTATAGAATGTCAAAAGGAAGCGTGATTACAACAGAAGATTTACGTCCCCAAGTCGGGTAATTGCTTTAACTGACTCTACCTGGAGACACAAAACAGGTGTCGAAAGATACCAACGAACATAGCCCGCTTTGCTCACCAACAGCTGTGAACAACAGAATTATTTGAAGTCTGTTAAAAAAAAAAACGTAGGACAGGTCTTACCTCTCTGTGCGTTGGCGTGTAGATGATGTCATAGACCGGGGGCGGCGGGCTGAGAACGGGCACGTCAGCAGCTTTGAAATGCTGGATCCAGTCGCAGAACTCGCGTCTGTCCAGACAAGACACCACTATGGGGTTGATGAGCTTCCCTAGCAACAGAGGAGGGGGTACAAAGCGTGTCATCCGGTCCAGTCGCTCAGTGGAATGCGCCACGCTCAGATTGCCATTCATTGGGGATAAAACCAATTCATTCATGGAGGGTTGCACTTTGTGACGCTGGCACATTCTTGCTGAAGTACACTTAGTGTAAAATATGCACAACACTGTGCACTAGGCTGGGACCAAATATCAATATTACAATATTACAATAAGGCTTTTATGGATGTGCAGCTACGCAGTTAATGACAAGTTCAACTGTTTAATAGGACGTGAATCTCGGTATTCTCCTCCACGGACTGTCAACATGGCACACAAAATTGCATGGTGCGTACCAATGTGTGTATCTACCTTCAATCATAAAAGTGTTGGGTTTGACGTCTTGGCAGGGTGTGGTCACTGTGATCATGTTGAGCGGGAGCTTTCCCTGACAAAGATGATAACCATTACACATTTGATGAAGCAAGACATGCGCACAGCTCATGAGATGATGAAGAGTTTAAATGGCGTCCTTGGGCGCTATTGAAATCGAAGTACCTTGTAGAAGAGGCCGTTTTCCTCTTCTGCTAAGATGATCAGTGTTGACGCGTACATCACCAGTAGTCTGTCGTTTTGTTGCTGTCAACGCAAAAAAAG
Source organism: Phyllopteryx taeniolatus (assembly GCF_024500385.1). NCBI lineage: Eukaryota > Metazoa > Chordata > Actinopteri > Syngnathiformes > Syngnathidae > Phyllopteryx > Phyllopteryx taeniolatus. The sequence continues at coordinate 8,520,128 of NC_084502.1, forward strand.
TGGCATTTGTCGGCTTTTATTTTGTTAGGAGACCAGATGTTTCCGTACACATTACCCAGTTGCAGAATTTGCTTTGTGCTTGGTTCACCTCTTTATCTGGATATTTTGAACATCAGACTAAACATTTAAATACAACGGAGTCAAAGTGTTCCGTGGACTGAACGTTCTTGACCTATGTAAACAAGGCTCCATTTTTCTGCAGCTTTGAAGCTGCAAAGGGCAGAATGGCATCAAATACTTTGCTCAAAACCTGATAACATCTTGCGGACAGATAAGACTGACTGAGGAAAAGCACAGAGGTCACCTTGAGACTAGATTCAACATTTTCTAAAAATATCAAAACACCTGTTGGAACCTTTAATAATCCGCGGTGAGCCCCAGTCGGTTTCCTGGTAAGGTGTGGGCATTTAAAGGTTTGGAAATCTTAGTTTATATATTTATTATTCCTCACTTTCACGTAGGGTGTGTCTGCAGAGACAGCTGGCATTCCAGCTGTGAGGCGAGAGTAGTCGTTTCCCACACCCTCCATCTCACACGCTTCAGTGGGGCAACCGCTCGTTCCCCCAGTAAAGAAATCACAAAGATCCCAACAAGTTGTGTCATGATTGCTGTTTTGTTTTTTTTCCCCCCGCCTCTATCTGATACTGTAAAACGCGGGCATGCTCCCGACCAGAAAACTACAACTTAACTGCGTAATTTGAGGTTCAGCAAAGTCATTTATGTGATATCATTTTTTTTTTTTTTTTTTTTTACAAATGGGGACCGGTGTGCCAATAAGACAAACATACAAAACCAGTTACTCCTCCCTTACCTGTGGCTTTGGGTCAATTAAAGACGCTGATACATTTGACTTCCCTTCATGCGCACAGCATTTTTAGCTGTCTCGCATTCTTTTCTAATGCTGAGTTGTGCAGGTGAGGCAAGGCGACCTCGGCAAAATATTTGTGGCTTGGACTCACATAACACAGGTGCGAAGTTTCCAACGTATTTATCATCGTCATCAAAAATAACTGCTTTTGCCACATATACACGGCAGCATGTCTTTGGCAATGATTAGTGCAATTGACTCCGTGATTGCCTTCCACCATAATATGAAATATGAATATCAAATATGAGTGTTGTCTGTTTCTTGGTGGGAATTAAACTTGCTAGATGTTTTTTTTTATTTTGAAAAATAATTGCAAGAGGGGTACGTTAGCAATACTGACTGTGTTTTTGTCTTCTCCGTTCGCAGCTCTGTTGCTAGCGGAAGAAGTGTATAGTGTATATCAGCTAGCGAAGATTTTATTGACATGAATTTGGTTAGGTTTCCTTTCTATTACACAGGTCATGAATATTTAGGTTGAAAAGTTAAAAAAATATATATAGAAATATTGACATGGCATTTGTGGATGCACATGGTAGTTATGTCTGATTGTTTGGTATTTTATGATGGATTCCTCAGAAACCTTTCTGCCATGTAAGGGGGCCCCAGACCCAAAACGTCAACGTCAAAGACAGAGAGCAACTTTTGAGCCTGTGTGCCCCTATGTGTGTGATGCGGATCATTTCAGGGATGTAAATGTTTCCCCTTTTCAGGAATGGGAAAGTTCCATCTGAAAAAAGCTCGACAAGGAGTTATGTCTTTGCTGTCTTTCATTTTGTCGATCTTTATTTTACTTTGTTTTAATCTGCACAGCGCTTGTCTTTATTTGTTCTTTTTAATTGTGCTTTTTAATGATTTTGACTGGACTTATCGATGCGCGTTTGGTCGCAAATGAATCACTCATCTGTATAAAAGTACGATAAAATAAAAACAGTAGCACGCTTTTTATGATCGTAGGTCCAGCCGCTGTATCGGTTGATGCTCTTCTCGGAAATTCACTACGGTAACCGTGTACCGTTTGTTCACTCGTGTGCCAGTTCTGACTTTGGTTATCATTTGTGGACAATAAATGAAGAAACACATATGCAGCACAGGCCATAACACTCCCGCCCTTTGCGCTCACCCCTTACATCGTGTGGTGGAAGTAATGCACGTGTTACACAATTTGAGCACCCTGTGAATCATTTACCACTTTCTTCAAGTACCGTCAGAAATTCCATGAGCCTGAACACTCGCTTGTGTTTCCCCCGAAAGTGTTAGAAGAAATGTTTTGGTGGTACCTGACAGGGCAGGTGCTGCAGTCGAACTTTGGTGACGTAGGTAATGGGGCCCAGACTGTCCCGCTGCGAGCCCTCCCACTCGTAGATGGGCTCTTTGTTGATGGAGTTCCTTAGCTCCTCTCTTCCTGCAGGACTCTTCTCCTGGTTTGGCTACAATAGACATGCAGCGCATCGGGAGAGTTAAACGCAGAAGAGTAAACATGATTGGAGAGCCAACCAAACAAAGTGTGCTTATTTTTCATCAGCCAATTGCACACCTGGAAACGTGGCACACTTGTGAGTGTTTAGGGGTTAATAAAAGGTTGCGATGCGGTCAAGGCCGCTCCCTATTATCCATACCCTCGGGGAGCGCCAGGAGTGACCTACTTGACTCACACACATCCTGTTGTTTCTGCAACGCTTTGAGAACGATTTTTTTTTTTCCCCCACCCGACAAGTTTAAAAAAAAAAAAAAAAAACTTTCAAGCACAAAAAAACGCTAAGATGAGAAGTATTATTTGGATGCTTTTCGGAGGTTGGTTACTGAACGGTGCAAATGGTTAACTATCTGTCTTGATTCCGTTCCAGCGAGATAGTTTATCCTTTTCCCACCATTCCGGAATTAAGAATTGTGCTTTGGCACAATATAGACTAGAGTAGCCTCTGTCGGACATTTTAAGCACCTTTTAACATCCAGACAGAGTTGGTGCCGGCCAACTCTCACCTCACACACACCCTCAAAATCAAAGCCATCATGATTAGACATGAACCCCCACCCCACCTGTGTTTATTGCGGTGTTGCACTACAAATGTAATAGGCGGCTTGTGAGAACTTACTTTGACTCTGGTGTAGTTTTCCGGTGCAATTGGGCTGCCGCCGTTGGCTTCGATGTTTTCTTTAAGAAGGCCAAACCATCGGTCCATTTCTTCTTGGTTGGCGCAATAGACGATGATGGGATTAAGGCTGACACCTGTGGGGAGCAAAAGGGGTTTGTTTCTCAGAAATATTTACGCCATCACCCAAGGAGTTCCCACTCAGCTCCCCTTGTTCTGTCTAGAATGCAATAACTGTTAACATATGTGGAAAACCACATCACAGTTCTCCTGAAGATCCCCACACGAATTTCAAATCATAGTGGTCTCGTCCTCCCACACACCGAAAGCCCTGAAGGAATGAAAAATACTTTCCTGCTATCAGATGCACACATACCAGAGATAAACAGCAAAGAGCCTTTTATTTAATGAATGGTGCTCCAACATTAGAAAGAGATCCAATCCAAGAGTTGCACGCCACTGCAAATAAATACATAACTGATAGTGTCAAAACTGAGCATTACCATCTTTGTAAAAGTAGAAGCTGATTAGATTGTGCAAGTTTGCCTAATGTGTGACGCATGGTTCAGTCCCAAAAAAAAGTCAAAGCTGTGGGACTGAAACAATAAGAATACTTCACCGGTGGCTTAACTCTTGTTTAAGGTAATGAACTATTGCTACGGAATGTAACTTTCAGGCCACTGTTACCATTCGAGGAAGTTTTCTCTCATGCGCTGGTTGCTGCGTCATGCTCTTTACCCGCTGCAGCTGACACTGATTTGTGTTTCCCGCACAGGCTACGCAAATATCTCACGGTCGTCGCTACAGCAGATCTCTCGCTTGAGTAAGACTTTCATCACACTTCCTCCACGTGTGTGCCTTTGTCGATGCCTCCCATGGAGTAAATGAAGTTTCTGGGCGAGTGAGAGCACCTACTCAAATATTAAACTGCAGAATAGCAAGCTTGTTCCGGGAATCAGAGGGAAGTAAAGTTGAATGGAAATGTTTCCATATTGCGAGAGCAGTTTTCCATTTCAATGACCTGATGATATACCCATAAGGTTGCGATTTCCACCGTTTTGTGACATTACTGTCCTGTCAGTCAATTAGAGTGTTATTGTTGTAGAGCTGTGACTGCGAGTTCGTTAGTGATTGGTAGACAATGCATCCGAGGGGAACTAAGCGATTAACAGTTTGCTAATTCTTGGATGGGAAGGTTCAAGAGCGGAGTTGGCATTCGTTTGCAGAATGCGGACGAGGTTTGCAGCAGTGGTAAGGCTGAGAGTGGTCGCTGGGCTTTTCTGCGTGACAGCTGGCCTCTGTGAACCGCACCTGCTGTCTAACAAGGAAGGCCGCTGAGGTTAAAGGGGATTCACCTCTCGTTAGTCTCGGGGTTGAGCGGAGGCGATGAGGGTCGCGGCACTTTTGAATCACTGGAATGTGACAACATTGGAAATGCTGCAGCTTAAACCTCCAGCAATACTGAGCACAATTTATTTCTTAAATTGTCATCAGATGCTTTTTTTTTTTTACATCTACTTTTAGTCTTTTTCAAAATATTTTCAGCCCAACATCTTACTCGGTAACCTCCTGACTGATTAGTTGATTCCGGCGTGAATGAGCCAAAACCAGAGCAAATCTAGGATTTGCGCTTTAGCGGTGCTCCTCGCCCCATCGCGATATTATTCTTACGTCACAGCAACAACGCTGTGATAAACACGTGACGACAACGTATTCTACAGTGCTCACCATTAACTTGAAAGGCATATTCCATCGGTTGGCTGTGGTTGCAGTTCTGTTGCAGGTTGCAGATTGTAAGCTCCTTCAGTGGAAGAGTTCCCTGCATACAAAACAGCAAAAGGTTCATCCATCGATCCAATTTCTGTCCGGTCTGTCCCGTTCAGGCTGACAGTGTATTGTGTCAGCTGTGTGAACCACTACAATACCTATCATACACAACCTCACTGAATAATACTCTGCTATGCTTGGTTTGCATTTTAACTCAGTCTCGTCTTACCATGTTCTGGCAAAAGTGTTTTTTTTTTGTTTTTATGTTTTGTTTTTTCAAACTGAACCAAGTTTCGCCAATTTCGCCATGGGGTATTTTACGACGAGACGGGCGCTCTGCCTTCAGCAGACGAGGAGCTCTGATGATGAATGACTGCTCATGCTCCAGTAGACAGGTGAAGAAACATAATCATACTCTGTGTTTACCAACACACCGCCGGTTGACAGGATACGTATGCCGAAAGCTATGACGGCGTAACTCCGACCTCTGATCCCAGCGAACATGAAACCGTGTAAAAATGCTGACGTATTCATTTGAACATAGATTTGGAGGAAGGAAGGAAAGAGTTCCTGAGGTGGAAGGTTAGAAAAACAATCTCACCTGGTATGTCAGTCCAGGGGGGTTGTTGGACACAAAGTGAAGGTGAGTCTGGAAGAGATCCAGGTAACAGTCGTGTATATCCTGCACAGACAACAAGAGAAGCGCAACAGTCAATTTGGACTTTTTGCTCTAATTGGGCTTTTGTGATTACATTACAGATGCCATTCATTTTGAAATGAATGACGCTCGCAGAAGTGTCAGTCAAAATGATGCATTGTTATCTTTTTTTAAAGGCATCCTTTTTTTATATACAACTATGTTTTAAATCTCCTTTTGCTTGCGACTTTTTCGTTTTTCTGAGAAGTCATGCGCGTCAATGTCATGCACTAAATGAAGATCAACTGCTTTTTAAATCCCTGGCCTGCTGAATCATTTATGGCTTCAAGGAAATATTAGGCTCGTGCAGATGTTGGCTTTCTTAGAAATCCAGGGAATTATTTGAGTTCCACAACATGTGATGACAGCCAAATTCTTGGACGTTTCCCTACTTCATTGATTGGCCAACACTTAAGAAACACATTTTCCTTCCTGTGAATACTATTTTTTCGGAGAATATTTTGCGTTCTTTCTATCTTCCAATAGTTTTTTTTTTTGTTTGTTTGTTTTTTGGCCTTATGCTCACTGGACAGTGTTGTTGTGTCACAGCACTGACAAACTTGACTTTCTACAATCTGTCCTCTTTTAGTACGTTGGCTCAGAAGAGCGCTCTCTGCACTGTAGTTTTTCTCCCAGAGATGTTTCACAATTGCAATTCTGCAAAGCATGTCCAAACACAGGCTGGAGAACTGATTCCATTATTGACAGCTAACCGCCATGTCAGTCGCATCGCTGAGTTTCTTTATTGTATTTTTTAATGTCCGCACAGCAGTTTTGACACTTTCCGGTTTGGTATGCTTGAGTCAAATTGAAGTTCTCATGACGCACTTAATTAAAACAGATCATTTATGACCATAATGATTCTCTAACATGTCATAAACATGCCATTACAAAATAAAAATGTTGAATCAGTTCTGCTCACCTGGCAGTGCAGGAAGCGGAAACGAACTTTGGAGCTGTGAACCAAGCGCCCGTAATTCTTCACGTTGATGCTGCTCTTCTTCCAGCCGCTGGCCGGGTCGTACGGGAACGGAGGATCCCATTTGATGTTCTCGATGGTCCGCAGGTCTTTATGGGACATTTCCTGCAAGCCGACGCCTTATTAACACTGGCTTTGCATGCATGTCCAGCAGGGCACGCAGATGATAGTTTTTACCTTCCTCGGGGTGACAGTGCAGAGGATATTGATGATGCTGTTGGACTTCTCCTGGCCCTCTTGGGGGTTCTTCTTGCGAAACAGGCGACTGCTACTCCAAAGGGAGAGAAAAAACTTAGCAGAAAAAACTTTTTTCTCCAGTATGTCCCCAGAAGATACAGTTGAGATCCTAAGCATTAGTGATTAAATTCATGCTCCAATTTGTTGTTCCATATTCAAAATCATGGACAGACAATCAGAGGTGGGTAGTAGTTTAATCCGTCACATTTACTTTTGTAACTTCTTGCATGAATTTTACTTGGTTTTGGTTTCTCAAAGAGACTTCGCCTCAGTCGCTCTCACATGACTCTGTTTCACCAATCAAACGAAGCCGGGCAGTCACATGACCACACACAAAGTCTCTGTGGCCCCACAAACAAGCGAAAATTTCCAAGTGAAGTACGGCCCAGACAACGGCGTGCGACTCGCAGTGAGAAGAGGTCGAACACCGCTGGCCTCAAATTCCAATATCTGCATTTGCACATTCCTATTTGACGTTCATGCTCTGATAATAAATAAATAAATAACTCTGAGGTTAATCATCATTTACTCAGCACTTCAGTGATTTTTTTACTGAATACTCAAGTACTTGAGTCATTTTTTTTGGGAGGACTACTTTTTACTTTTGGCCATATTTTTCTAAAGCAATAGCACTCTGTAGTATATATATTTTTTTGCTACTATACCCACCTCCGCAGACAAGAAACAATAATGAAGCTCCTCCCTTTGTCTTCATTCCATCAGTGCCAGACATTGAACTAATTAGACCAATTGACTCCTGATATGCACAGGAAAATCAGCATTCAATGATCCTCTTTGTTTTTGCATGACCCTCGTCTATCACCATTAGCGTCGCGTCTTCATGAGGAAGCCCCCTTGCCGTCCCCGATAAAGCGCTGCCGCAGTCGCACTTCGCAATTGATCTGCTTATCTGCACGTATTCGTGTGTATATGTGCGACAAAGTGGGCCTTTGTCCGCATGGTGGGAAACGAGTTTTGTCTAATCAGGAAGTCCACGACCAGCGCCGATCATTTCAGGCCACTGATGCTTTTTTGCTAGGCTTTGGTTTGTTACGACAAAGAGAAAAGTATGATAATGATGCCTCCCTGATCCAATCTGTGGGCACACCATAAAAAGAAGAATGTGGCCAGTATGCTGAGCAGGCGGCGCATTTGCACACCTAACATCCTGTTGTCATTGCTGTGGCATTTAACCACGAACGAACAGGAATACTGAATTTACTGTGCATACTTGAGCTATTGAGCCAACGTAGAAGGTGTGTAGCTGCTCTGTGTGTGTGTGTGTGTGTGTGTGTGTGTGTGTGTGAGGTAATAAATAAGACCCGCATTAAAAGCTTCTAGGCAAGTTTGTCAAAACCAGAACCTGAATCATCACTCAGTGGTCAGAAGAATGAATGCTAATGGGAGTCAGATGTGACAATCCAACACTACGAGTAGGAGCATGTCCAGACATATAATCCATTGGGATTCAACACAACCAGATAGACAAACCATCGATTACAGGCTTTAGATCACGACAAACTCTTTCTGATACATCGGGATTACATATTTGTCCGCATGTCAACAGGACCATAAGGGGGTCAAGGCCTTATTTTGTTGCCGGGTCATCCGAATCGTTGACAGCTGGCAGGTCTTCTTCACAGAGATGTGTGGAGGAAGCAAATGCTAAGCGGATCGTTGACGGGCAACGCTCGCTCGACATCTCTTGGAACGTGAGCCGTTGGAAATATCCCGTGTTGCTATGTGAGCTTGAAAAAGTACAACCGGCCCTACAACTTCTCAAAGCCTGACAAATGCCAAGAATTCTTTTCATCTAAGCATAAGGGGCAAAAAAAATAAAAATAAAATAAACCAAGGGAATGTGTAGAACGGACACACGTTATATAAAAGACCATAGAATACCTGCATGATAGTACAGGACTTACCTGTTTCTGCGGATGAAACTTTTGCTGGAGAAGGTGAAGTTGTGCTGGGGCACACATGAAATGCTGCTCCCCATGATGCCAACTCGGTGTGTGTTTGTGTAAGTGTGTCCTCAGCAAGAAAAAAGAAAGCCCAAAGTATTTGGTGGATGAAAGTAGTCCGGCGGGGCAGACTGAGTCAGACTGAGGGAGCCGCAGGAAGGCTGAGGGCTGTAGAGTGAGTGTGTTTGCATAAAAGGGGTGTGGTTTGGGGCTGTGTCATTGACGGTGTGTGTGCGTGTGTGTGTGTGTGTGTGTGTGTGAATAATCAGCTGGGCTCACACCTTCTGTGACTTGCTTCTGTCCGTTAAATCAATCCTGGCAGCTATACAAAGTCCCGGGGTGGCGAGGGGGAGAAGTGTGCCTTTTCACACCTTCCAGAAGCCAAATGGAGCTCATTGTGGGTCACGTCTGGGAGGGGGGGGGGGGGAACAAACAAAACAAACAAAACAGTAGTCGTTGGTGTGTAACACACTGGATGGTGTGCGTCAATCACAGAGGGGGCATGTGAGGGAGCATCCATGAGCATGCTTAGGCATCAACCGCTGTAAGAAATCTATTTATTATCGGGCCAGATACGCCACTTACTAAATAGAAGTACATTTGTGATTAGTTGAATTGGTTTCAAAACTTAAAACTCAGTTGGCCAGGGTCTGAATGATTTGGGACTTGGAACAGAATATATTTGAATATGGCGAGATTAAGTGTTCCCCTCCATTTAATTTTCCTTATGACACTTCCAAATAAACTTGGAAATTATGCCAAAGAGTTTGAAACCCGTGACGAACGAGAAAATGCGTTCCTTCCTAGAGAAGGACTTGACAAAATGGTATCAGTACTGTATGTCTTATCAGTCTTTTTATGTCTTTCTTTGTCAGTGTCTGCGGCCATTTTAGTCATAAAATCAAACACGTGCAGCTTGTTGGCGGCTAACCTGTCGGACCGGTTGTAAAACCGATGCTCCTGCGGCACCGACGGTCTACGTCGCAGTCCACAACCTTATTGTTCTCTGGGTCTTCTTTAATCGTCTCCGCAACCTGTGACGAGATTTAATCAACATTTAATCAAATGAGATTTAATCAACAAAGCGGAGCCGACTGATTGGGCTGCTTGTGTGCTAATAGGACATATAACATCAGGGGAAGCGTAAGATCAGATTAAAACGAACCTGGACAACTTTCATTTCATCATTATGATTGGCACACAGTGGGCTTTGTTATGCCTAATGTCGGCACGTTAGATGTATAAACAACGTAACATCTTAGATAAGCGGCAGAAACATGTCCAATGATGCCTCTAAAATAACGGCGACATTTTATATTTTGGTTGTTTTTCCTCACGAGTGTTCATAGGAATTCAGCAAAAATAACAAAATATAGGGTGGCAGAATTATGAACAAAATAATTACAACAAAAACAGTTGAAACCGCAGAGAGATAAGAGTGTTGAGATGTCATCATAGTATGCGGCCCATCATGGAAAATGATGACAGCGGGCCTGATAACGCATGCAGCTCCGACGGTGACTCAAACGCGTACAGCGGTATTCCTCGCAGCTTGCCGAGCGTAAGGAGGAGACATTCGGCAAAATATTCCTGGGCTTTCCTGCATTAAGTCATCTCAGTTTCAGTCATCCAAAGTTTCAAGTCGGCTTCATCGTCCAGCCCCCCCAAAAAAAAACAAAAGGCAACAGTGAAGGAGACCTTTATTCACGCGACTTCATTAGACCATTGATTCCCAATCACTGTGCTGCAATACGTTCGTGTGTTAATTATGAGAGATCATCAGGTGTCTCACAGGGAAATGATTCCATTTCGCTCAATTGGTCTGAAAAATGTTACTCAGTAGAAATAAAGGTGGCACGGTGGTCAACTGGTTAGCTCATTGACCTCACAGCTCAAAGGTCATCGTGGGTTTTTGGGGTTTCCAGGCTACGACTTTCCTATGTTCTCCCCAAGCTTGCCTGGTTTCCTCCGGGCACGCCAGTTTTCTGCACATTGCGATTGGTTGGCAACCAGTCCAGGGACTGAACATTGCCTCATCACTATTAGGGTATACATATTTGTATACTCAATCTAAAGTGCTTAAGTTGTTTGTCAAACCTAACAATACTGAACCTTAATTTATCGTAAGTGACTTTGCATTGAGCATCTGTGCCGTCAGTGTGTGTGAATTGACGAAAAGGTGAAACCAGGCAAGACGGAACATGCTTAGTTGATATTGCTCAAGATGAACAAGTTGTTTTAGTAATAGCTTGCATGAGTTGGTTTCATTATGTGTCAAAGCCCTTTTTTTTTTTTTTTTTTTAAATGATTATTCGCATTTTCCAATTGTGTGAAAGGTGACTCAATAAAATCCCGATCTCACTCCCTCCGTGTGTGGTGGCTTGAATTATTGAGGAGTCGAACCCTGGTGTTTATCCAGACTCGGCGGGTGAGCGCAACGGTGTTAAAGTCACACCTCGGCCCGCTAAAACGGAGTCTCGGTATGAGAGCCCAAACATCAGGTGTCCAGCGGAGGGTCCGACGTGCCTAAGTTCTCACACGGGACCAACATAAAGGAATCTTAATTGGACCCTGGCCCCCCTTTGAAGGCAAGATCAATCACTGTCAGTTTAAGCAGTTCATTCCGTAAATTCTTTGTTTTATGTTCATTATAATTTCTCACAGGCGACCAACAATTTTGGGGTAAAAGTCACATTCTCCAATAAGTGGGTTGGACTTTCGAATTTGAAAGTAGTTCCGGGAGTGGGCTATTATGCCAAGAACCAGCTAGATAAAAAAACAGGTTAGTCATTCACACCAGCCCACGCCCCGCCCCTCCCCTTGCAAAATGTAATGCTCCTCACCAATATGCATGCTTGTATGACAAATGGCAGTTACTCTCTAAAAAGGTAGTGTAAAAAAAAATTCATTATCATCTGAAGTCATAAAATATAACCTCCTCAGTGGAGGTAAGTCAAGCATTCTACAGTATATAGATACAACACTTTAGGAACCACTTATATATTCTGCAATACATGATTTTTTAGCAAACACTGTTGCCCTTATACAAAGTTGTGCCTTTCTAAATTGATTATTTTTAAAGCCAAAACATTATTTTGTCTTATAATGCCTAACAATTGTGAGCCTGCAAACCCCTGTTAAAGTTCACGTACGCACACACATATGTGCAAAGGTGTATAAAAAAATAATAATAATGAAAGAAATACAGTAGTTGCTACTTGTCTGCAGGCTCATTATACATTATCTATTTGCTTGAAGCAACTATTTGAAGTCTAAACACACCAGGAGCATTACGGTCATGGAGCAGTTGTTGACACATTTTCCTGCCAATAAGATCAAATAAAATTAGATTAGATTGGATGGATGGATGATATTGATAGATAGATAGATAGATAGAGATAAGAATTTTAGATATAGCTCTTGTATTCGATATGATTCTATTGTGAAAGTGCTCAGTGTTGTCACCAACATCAAACCTGTTGAATGGGTTGCCTGTATTTACGTTTATGGCTGATTTGACTTAATAGGTTAAAAATGTTGTGCAAGGCAGGTGTGGTTTTAGTAAGGGTCAAATGAGAGCGCTCAGCTGTCTGCATAGCTGACAGTGAAAGGGGAGCGTGCCATGTTGTAGCAAGGGAGCCTCGCCACAAGGTTGAGAGTGTTTCCACAGTGGGACACAGTATTGGAAAGTGTGTGGCTACAACGTGCTGATTTAAGGAATTAGGTCTTGTCTTAAGCTTGTGTCACATTTTCAACATCTTTATTTTTATTTTTTTTTGTATCGCTCCATTTGCAATCGTGCAAAATTCAATATTTTAAAGTTCAAATAAATAAACATTCACCACATACAAGCAAAGCACAAACTTAAAAAAGGAGCTACAGTCACGTTCACGTTGAACAACATTGAGCCTTCTTCCTATTTACATTTGGAAGTACCTGCCATGCGGCCTTTAGCTCACCCCTGGTGGATTTAAACACTAACAGCATCTCCATTAGACCTGTGCAGGTTGATTGGACTGGGTCCTCTCTGACAACAATTGAAAAATGAGGTAGAAACTGAAGTTGATACAAAACAAGTAAAAGGGCAAAGTCTCCTAATAATTTGCACTAATAATAATATGGGATTTTACAGGTTCTGAGCCACAATGTAAGTTCCATCTAGATGATGCAAGTCCAATACTGGCACTTAAAAAGTAAATCCACACGAGAAATGTTAGGGTGATGATACACATCCATACTTTGTAGCAGTAATTAACAGGAGTTGGGTTGATTCTACCAAGAGGGAATTTAAAATACATGACGGAAAATAAGTGGAGGGCATCATATATCTCAGTCGCATTATACTTTAGTGCTGCAACTCATTTTTGCATGCTGCTGTCATTTCATTTAATGAAGACGTCCTCTGCGTGCCATTGTGGTATTTAAGTCACATGATCATCATACACGTGGCAGTAGAGAAAATCATGGAAACTAGACATATCAATTTATTGTTGCTTGTGTATGATTTATTTAGTATCAATTGTTTCTCCAAGCCAATGAGGCCAAAATGAATGCACCATTTTGCCGCAACCAGCAGAGGCACCGTTGAGAAGGTCTCCACTAGTTTGAAGTCGAAAGACGTTTGACTTCAACGTCGGAAAATTGAGCTACAGCCAGACAATGAAAAAAAAAAAACTCCTCCGAGCATCCTTTTTCTGCTCAATATGACACGAGCATGGAAACGGAGATTTTACAAACGCCAATTCCAATGAAGTTGGGACGTTGTGCAAAACATAACGAAAACGGAATACCATGATTTGCAAACCCATTTTTAACCCATTTTCAATTGAATACACTACAAAGACAAGATATTTAATGTTCTTTGTAGTGTATTCGATTGAATAGAGGTCGAAAATAATTTGCAAATCATTATATCCTGTTTCTATTTACATTGTACACAACGTCCCGACTTCATTGGCACTGGGGTTCGTACTATCCGTTTATAATATGCATAAAACAACATTACCTTATTGCTAATTTTACCCATCATCCATTAAAGTAGTCAAAATGCTCATCCCTCATGGCAACAAATGGAATTCTGCAAAACTAATTTAGGATGCGCTCTGAACGCAACCTCTCGCACTTCATTATGTCCGTTGACAGTGTACACGTCACATATAAATAAATGTATTCAAACACTCTTAAATAGGTCTCTCATCTGTTTCCTTCTCTTAACATCTTACAGTTAAACATTAACATTTACACATCTTTATAAATACTTTAAAAGTCCTCATAATTCTTTTTTTTTTTTTTTTTTTTGTAATTCATTTAGGCGTGAGGGCTTGGCTGGTCCTGTGTTGTTGTGTCCATGCAGTCTCACAGTGTGCGTTTAGGGTGTGGGGCGTCGGGGTGGGGGATAACATTGCACTTTGCTGCCACCTAGCGTGATATTTGCAGCACTACCTCCTTTTAGCCTCCCTCTTTGGGAGTCGATGCCAGCCGTTGTGGATTCAACATGCACGGTTTGTTACTGTCACCCAATGTGCTACATTGTCATTTTAGTTTAGCGTCTCTTGTGAGACTGCGAACACCACATTTTGAGGTGTTGGCAAATAAAGTGTGATTTGAGCAAAGGGTGGTCAATCTTCATTTGGAATATGTTTATACTCTTGAGGAGAGCGAGCGAGAGAGAGAGAGAGAGAGAGAGAGCTTGGATGTGAATAGGGCAGCCGGACAGTGAGGCAAACTGTTCAATTTCATCGTACAAAATAGACTTTTCTAATTCAGTGCAAATCTGTCCTAATTCATATTTCGATGATATTTTTGCTGGCCAATCCGTGCCAAAAGTGCCACCAATAACGGCCAAGAGCCTCATTCACACCCGTCCCTTCTCCTCATCTTCATCCTCCTCCCGCTCCTCCTCAAACCGAGGAGTTACGTCTCTTCCCAGAGCCGGTCTGGGGTGTAGCAGCGGAGGCTGAGCTCAGCCAAGCGATGACCCCGTGTCAAAGGCTAGTGGAGGACACCGAGAGAGTGGGCGAGGACGGCGGCGGGAAGTTGAGCAGCTCCAGCACAGCCACGCCCACGCTGCTGCGGCGCGTGAACATGCAGGAGGCCGCCACCCACTTGTTGCTGCGCGGGTTGTACTTCTCAATGGAGTTGAGACTGGAGCTGCCGTCGTTACCTCCCACGGCGTACAGCCAGCCATCCATAGCCACCAAGTCGTGAGTGCTCCTGCGAGGGGCAAACAAAAGAAACCGAATGGTACCTGTGTACAGTTGCCTATAACAATAGTTTCAAGTAAATCTACCACTAACTATAATCCCCAAAAACTTTAATATACTGTAAGGGCAATCAAAACATAAAGAGCCCAATTTACTTATCTTTTTTTTCCAAAAATGTTCACGGTTTGCAGTTTAAACACTGTACTTGTTTGAAGGTTTATTTTTTTTAAATTATAATAATTATGTCAACATGGCCTGATCGCAACTATTTGGCAGGCACACTCGTGATGGCTAGAAATGTGGGTCGAAACACGCCGCAAACATCACCCAAAAAAATGTCAATAAATAAATAAAACAAGATTGACAGTCATCTTTTCAGGTGTGGAGAAATTGTTTTGGTTTTTTTCTTCTCCACACTGGCACAGGTTTGGCTCAAGAGACAGATTAGATATCAGCGCAGGGTGACATGTCTTGAACGGTAAATTGAGCCTCCCAGCAACTGGATAATAAAAGCGCTCCACTCCATGGTTTATTCATGGCGCTGCACTTGCTCCCACCACATTCTGACTCATACAAAAGGCAACGTGTGTGTGTGTGTGTGTGTGTGTGTGTGTGTGTGTGTGTGTGTGTGTGTGCGTGTTTGGAGGGGAGTGAGTGAATCAGCTGACACATCCACTAATCCAAGATGGCTACACCTCGAAAACCCACTGCTCCGAGCTGATCTGCTGCGTCTATATTTGGCCGAGAGTATGCGCGCGTGCAATTGCATGGATCATCACACGTAAAAAAAACAAGTGGGGCATAAGCTCAAGGTTTATGGATTTAAGAGAAAATCCCCAAATGAAATGTCCCAATAATGTCAAGTCATTATATCTGTCATATTCTAGATTGAATTAATTAGTATTGTTTCTCATAAACAGTCATTACAAAAAGCAGCCATGTTGTACATTTAATTCTCTCTTTCAACTCTGTAACTACTTTTGTAAGTATGGAAGTTGCTATATCAATAAAGGTTTGTTTGTTTGATCGATGGATTGAAGAATTGATTGATTTAAATTTGTAAGAAAAAAAAAGTATTTTTGTAATACTTCATAAACTCGGAACTGGTAATCTTATGAGCAGAAAAACACAGCACAAAGTTGTAATTTTGTGACCAAAAAAAGTTGCAATTTTACAAGAATTAAAGTCAGAAAAAAGTATTTTAAGAGAATAAATTCTTATGGCAAGAGAAAAGTAGTAGTAGTACTAGTACTTTCACAAACAATTGCACATCAACACCATCATCGGTGTAAACACTTTGTGATTGCGCAAATGTTATGTGTCTGGTTCCTGAGGACAATCTACACGCACTGAAATTGCGTCTTTTGTTGGATTCGTGAAATCATCAAGGATAACAAATATTTGATGATATGTAAAAAAAACTTGGATTTAGATTTGTGTGGGGAATTTGGACATTCACTCAAATTCTTTTCAATTCAACTTTTTTTTCCCCCGTCATCATTTTACTGATGTTTTTTCTAGTCCTTTGTGGTAATAATCGCTTTTTTTAAATCAAAGATGCTCCTTCCCGCTTTGACGTCGTTCTACCGTAAATTGTGCGAGCAGACAAACCTGCGGATGTTCATGGCAGACACTCCCTCCCAGGTGTTGGTCTTGGGGTTGAACCTTTCCACAGAGTTGAGGCAACTGGTGCCGTCATTACCTCCCGCCACATACAGCATGCCGTCCAGGACGGCCACACCGGCACTGCTGCGCCGACTCAGCATGTTGGCAATGGGTGTCCACGTGTTGCTCTGTTCATCCGATCCAACCGGTGATTAATTCATATTCATCCCACAAAGCGAACGTTTGCCGTGTCAGAGCAAAAAAACATCAAATATACCTGAGGATCGTACTTCTCCACTGTTGCAAGATGTGAGGAGCTGTCGTAACCACCCACCGCGTACAAGGTGCCATCTGGAAGTGGGAAAGCGAGGGAAAACACTCAAACATAAGCAGTTGAGCATCAATCGGTCTCAGCGAAGCAACGACCTAGAGTTGCGACTCGAACGTATCTCCTGCGCGTGCTCATGGCAGCGATCGAGGTCCACGTGCTGGTCAGAGGGTCAAAACGCTCTGCACTGTAGAAGAGGAAAGACATTTTTGAATATGTCTAAAAAAGGCCACCAAAAACAAACGCACAAGAACCGTACTAGCGTGTGTGAGTGTACCTATTTAGACAGGAAGCTCCATCATAACCCCCAGCCGCATACAACAATCCATGCAAGACCGCCACACCCAAACAGCTCCGTCGCGTTCCCATGGAAACCTCAGGCTGCCAGGAGTTAGCGATGGGGTCATATGACTCCACAGTTGCCAGGTCTGAGGTCCCATCATACCTGAATCACAGTGGACAAATGAACAGAAAGAGCTTTTTCATACTGTAGGACAGGGGTCCAAACTTTGAAAATCGAAGGATGCAAGTTGCAAGGGCCATCAAGCAATTCTACATTCTTTTACACATATTATAGTTATTTTTAAAAAGGGCTACGTCGCAGCTTTCTGTTAAAGGTGATGAGGCAAACGAGTAAGGATTTTTCTGAATTGTGGGGTGGTGCCCCTGCCTGTACTACAATAGAGCTAGCCCACTCACAACCAAAACGAGAGTCATCTGGAGTAGGCTGCCAATCTTTAAAGCAGTGTCTCCTCAGTAATGTGATATGGTCACAAATCCGACATTGACACGGACAATACAGCGGCGCAAACCATTTTTGCTTCTGAAACTGAATTGTCTTCATTTACTGGGCGTTATGTATGAAGAGACAAATATTTTCTGAACATCTACAAAAAGCGCTAAATAAAACCAAGTTATTAGGAGTAGCAGTTTTGAATGCGCATGTTGTAAACCACCAACATTTTTCACACTGCCACACTGCCCCCTTCGGGGTTTTTTTTAATAGTGTTGTGCGCTGGTCCAAATGTTATTTTTAGTAGATGTCGTGGGCTGCTAAAATATTGACAGCGGTCCGCAAACGGCCTGTGGCCCGGACTACCCGTGCTGCAGAGTTACGTTATTGCATAAATGATCAAAATACAACACAAAGAGGGGGAAAAAAAGGGGTTGCATGATTTGTATTGCTGCTTTCATTACCATAACGATTATGACCATTTCACACAAAGACGTACTTGTAGATTTAGCCACTTTTAAAATGCAATGCGGTGACGGCACAGAAGTGCATTTGGAGGGCGTTTCTACCTCACAGTCAGAGGTTCTGGCTTCAAATATTGGCTCGGGCCTTTCTTTGTTCTCCTCATTGCGTGGGTGGGTTTTTCAGCTTCCTCTCACGTTCCAAAAACATTCATATTAGGTTGGTTAAAGACTCTAAATGGCCCAAAATGACAACTTTTCAGGAAATTCCAAAAGAAAACACCATGTTGCTTGAGTTTCCAAGCACCGCCTTGTTCAAGTTGGTATTAGGTATCGTATACCATGGCACTCACCTCAACATAATAGCACCCCAAAATGATGTTCAATCGCTAATTTAATATGCTTAAAAAAAATAGCAAATTTATTACAGCGTCGTTGATTACAATGGTACGAACACCATCGAAGTCCGCCAAAGTCACGCGACGCCACCACCATACGAAAAGCCTTTAGCTTCCCAAAAACCAACGCCTGTGTGAAGTCATCTTCTCAAATTGTTTGTCAAAGGTGAGAGACGCAACCAATACAACGAGCTGCCTAAACCTGCATATGGAGGCGGAACTGAATCTGCAGCACTTAGCTCATGCGGCTGCCTTCCTTCTGCAACGAAGCATTACAGCAATCGATTTTAACAAAACAAGCCTACTCAAATGTATCTAATATCACTATTTTCATTCGTTATTGTCTAAAAAAACAAATTCAGACTTTCAATATATATAGGTGACAATTACGCTGAAAAACATGTACAAGATTAATAATGAAATATCCTCATCATCTGTCGCTGAGGCCAGCAGGCTCAAGCAGGTTTTCGGGATTTTTTTTCTAGATGTTGTTTTTAAGTCCAGAACTATGGAATGAGTGCCAATGTTCCCAGCATTAGCGAGACCCTTAAAGTGATAAGATGGGTGAACCAGCAAAGGTTAACTTAACACTGTTGTCACTTACCCGCCAACAGCATACAGTCTGTTCCCAATGGCTGCCACGCCCACCCGGGCCCGCCGAGTGGACATTGACGCCACCATGTGCCAGCGGTCCGTCCTGGTATCGTATGCTTCGCAGTCTCCGTGAATGGCGAACAGACTTCCCCCACCTGGAACAAAAAAAATAAACCAAAATAAAACGCGCACACAACATTCAAACAGCACCATTTTGACCATTTTACATTGATTTGATCGTCTTGAGCTTTTGTCACTGACCAACAGCAAAGAGCACGGGACTGGCGCCCTCGCAGCGGCGAGGTCGTGTCCTGCTGTTGCTGAGCACGCCTCTCTGCTCGGGCATCAGGTGATACTTGAGCGCCTCGATTAGTAGGTCCTTGCACTCGGAGTGGTGACGCACTAGCAGCTCCGTGTCCACGTTGCTCATGAGGAAGTCTCGCCTCAGCAGCGGCAGCCGCACGCACTTCATCAACTGACAGGACCGCAGAATAGTTTGGATAGGTTGAATTGGAATAGTGCAGTCGGAAACCATCTCAGGTGAGGTGAAATGAGTCCTACCCATGGAACATGTGGGCGGCGGCCTTCGATGTCATGCTTCACCCAGCTCAGCACGGCCCGGTACACTTCCTCTTCAGATGGTACGTTCACGTTGTCACTGGAAATCAGATCCAGGACCTGCAAGGAGACGATAAAGTACCAAACATTAAGATTAAAGAAACACGGGAAGAAGATAGCTTAACAACACGCCTTAGCCGAGGCAAGTCAAACAATACCGCCATGTTAAATAAATGTGTGTGAACAGTTTTTGTGTATTGCAGCTGACGGGTGAGCACTTGAGAAGAAGAAGTCAAAAGCCTCTTTTCTGACTAGCAAATATATATATGCATTACAGTGGGGATAAAAAGTCTACACACTCCTGTTCAAATGCCGGATTTTTTACCGAATATGACACCACGAAAAGGCATTTCAAAACGTTTTCCACTTTAAAGGGGTGTTCGCAATTTTGAAGAAAAAGACTTTTTTTTCCAGAGAGATGTAAAAATGATTGATAATTTGGTTGCATAAGTGTGCACACTCACTTTTAACTGGGGATGTGGCTGTGTTCAGAATAAACTAATCCTATTCAAAATCATGTTAAATGGGAGACAGCACACACCTGGCATCATTTTAAGTGGCTCGGATCAAACCCAAATGAAGTTCAGATGTCCCAGTCGGCTTTTCCTGACATTTGTTTGCTTTCTAGCCGTAACCTGAAGGTTTTATGCTAACACTGACTGCTATTTGGAACTGGAACTATTCATTATTCCCTCCACCTTGACGAAGGCCCCAGGTCCAGCTGAAGAAAAACATTTGTTTTTGTTTTTTGTGATGAGCGGTGTTGTGTTCTCGACAAACACACCATTTGGAATTATGACCAAAAAGTTCAACCTTGGCTTCAGCAGACCATAACATATTTGCCCACATGCATTTGGGAGCGTTCAAAGGTGTTGTTGTTTTTTTCCCCCCCCTCTTAGTAAGATAAGGCTTCCGTCTTGGCGCCTACTCCATAGTCCAGACATACAGTATGTTCTGCTAAAAATATATATTTAGGGTGAAAATAAACCTAAACAGCCATATGCAATGCAATCAACTGACAGTAGTGAAAGCTTCTAGCTCTCGTCTAAGTGGTATTCCTGTACATGACTCACTGTTGACACTTTGCTTCCTTTCTTCCCTCCCCCAAGCTTTTGTTTATTTATTTATTTATATTATCTTTATGCCTTTCGCCACTCAGCATACATGAATGCCACAAAATCCCTTCTGCCACCTTGAACATGATATGGAGTATTCACACATAATCACTTGCGTGTAAATTGAAGGCTTGCTAAGCCTTGCTAAATGATCTCAAAGGCACACGATGTGGCTCCATGGCACACCGAGCGCTGCAGTCTGAGTGCTTGGCTGGCACTGTTCCCAGATTAAGACGGGGGGCTGGCTGGGTTTGTTGGGCCTGAGCAGACAGCTGCTGCCTGGTCAGATGAGGGCAGCAGTTAGCAGCCTGAAGTATACACTCATCCACTGGATTAGCCAGGTTTGGAGGATGGCAATCTTAATGGATTTGTTTTCACAATTACACCATATTGGACCATTTATACTAAATGTCTATTGCTGCAATGTGGGTGTCAGCTTCAGGGCTGCTTTTTTTTTTTTCAACCTGCAAAAAGACCAACCTTACCCTTTTTTTTTTTTTTTAAAGCTGTGCAACCTCTTCAACATCCCGACCAAGTTGGTTCACGCTCTCTCACAGAACACACCCTTAAAATAAAAAAAAACTAGAAATAAGCACAGCACACACAAGCTAGGCATGTGTATAGCTACACTATGTTCAATTTATTTCAGATGAATGGCAGCTACTGAAGTGTATTTGGGGTAGTATTTTTATTTTTTTTAATTTGTTCTCCTTTGATATAAAAATTACATTGTACATAATAGTACAATGATAGTCAACATTTTTTTTAAATAAAATGCGTAATTATTATACCACACCACTATAGTCGGAAAATTGCTGACTACATTTTATCCATCCAGGTTTGTTGCCATTTGTGATGGACACACAGAATGGGCGAGTTTAAAAAAAAATAATAATAATAACTAATGTCTAATTTTATTCTGCCATTTTGCAGCTTAACCGCCATTGTTTTCATGAACCTTTAGTGGCACTCACCAGACTCTTTTAATGCCACTGGGGCTGGACTTTAGAGGAGCTGTTTGTCAACACTTTCAGGAAATTCAAGCGAAGGAACAGGAAGAAGGTAAAACAAAATGCTAAATCACACCTCCTTTCGCCCTTAATTCTATCACAACAGCAGCTTTTTCCATTATTGTGTGCCGAATTTGGATAGTGGGACCTCCCTTTAAATTGGAGATAACACCATTATGCTAAAACTTTTAACCCTTTACAGGGCGCTCGTTGAAATAATATAAACCTCAGACAATTACCGGACTATTTGTAGCATTTACAGAAATGATATATGCCAGTATAACATACTTTTTCTGTCATCATATTTGTGTATAACTTATTTCATTGTGAGGATTACAGCTTTATTTGTTTACTGGCTGGGAGACGACACATTGTTCTACTGACTTATAGTTAGGGGAAATGAATACAATCGATAGTCGGGTTAGAGGTAGAACTATAAAATTGGAAAGGGCCAGTATTTCCTCTTAATTTTTTACATTAATACATTAGGATGACATAAAAGCACTCACAGTGAAAAAGAAATACTCCTGGTGCCGCAGAGAATCAATAATTCTGTTGGCTGAACAGAGAGTGCAGAATGGAAATGATGACTTTTAGAGATGAAAACCTTGATGCGGTGAGCAGTTGCTGAATAGGCTTTGGCTTGCCGGACTTGACGCGGCAGACGAAATAGTCCGTGGCAACTCGGTGGGAGGATAAAATTATCGGTGACTGCGATTGATGCACTCAGCTGAGGACGAGCAAAAGTCTGCTAACATAAACGGAAAGAATGACAGTACTGTATCACGCTCATGCTCACGTTCTCTGAGTTTTGACTGAGTGCAGCCACAAACACGGAGGTTAGAATGCACATTTGGATGCTCTACTGCATTACTGCGCTCACCTGTTTCAGTGGAAGCAGCATGAACTCCTCTGTCTTGGACACCTCAACAAAGTGCTGCAGGACGTACTTGTGCGCCGACTTGAGAAGGTCGCTGCAGGAGTGCGTGTCGGCGAAGCCTCGGATGCCCAGACAGTTGGAGGGGTCCAGCTGGCTGAGGAGGAACTTGCAGCAGGCGTCTCGCACCCCGTTGAGTTGCAGCAGGCTAGCTGCCGGAAGCAACGTCTAAGAAGGAATTACAGGTGTGATCACCCCTAGTGTGTTCAATGCACAGGGACGAAGCTAATCTGTGGTTTACCTGAACGTTACCCTCCCCGACCACGATCTCCGCTGTGTAGGTGTACTGAATGAGCTGCTCCAATGCCTGGGGGTCGATATCATGTAGCGTCACATGGGTCTGACGACTCTCTGACATCTCATCTACATGAGAGCGCACAATAAGAGGAGTTACCATTCATCTATTTTCTTTACCACTTTTTCTGTGCAGGTCACAGCAAAGCTGGAGCCAGCTGACTTGAGACGGTGAGAGGCGGGGGATAATCAACATGGAGGAAACCACTTCAAGGTGAGAATCGCATCCAGAACCCTTTTATTTTTTTTTTTTTTTTGCTGTGAGGCAGCACTGTTAACCACTCATCAACTGTGCTGCACAGACCCGTTGACTCGACTAAGATGATACATCCTTCATTCTGGCAGACGTGTACTGTAATTTCTCGTGTATAATGCGCTCCCCCCCCCCCCCCAAACAGTACAGTTGTGCTCAAAAGTTTACATACCCTGGCAGAATTTGTGAAATATGTTTTTTTTTTTTTTTTTAAATATAACTGATGACGGAACAACAACCATCAATTTATTTATGGTTATGTTTTGTTTAATAATAATGCTTGACCGTTTAATTTGAATCCCATTAAAATAAAATGTAATGTGTTTCGCCTGGCCCTTCATGTTTTCTTTAAAGAATTGTACCCATCTTAGAAATTCTGCCTGGGTAATCAAACATATGTGTGTTTTCTAATTTACTACATAAAAGTAGGGCTGTGAATTTCAAAATAAGAGCAAGTAAATTTAAAAGGATTACGTGTTCAAATAAAGTGCTTAACTTCAGAATAATTCTTAAAAACTAACAAAATACAGTTAATACTTCATGTTTTGATCCTATGGATTGAAGCAAAATCATGCATTGTAAAAAATGCATTATACATAGGTAGAAGGGTTTTCCAGAATTTTAAGGTCAACATTGGGGGTGCGCATTATACACGAGAAATTACGGTATATTCTCAAGATCAATTGTTGCTGTCTTTAGAATATGAAATATACTACTGGAGTTCTAACCCAATAGAAAATTTTAATGTATAATTTTGTATTACATGCATTAAACCGCAGACAGAGGAGCAATATCAGAATGGCGGGGCAGCACAAAAACGGTGATGTCACTTTTGCAGAAACCTGGCTGGTCACCGAAGGCCCATCTCTAGTTTTCAAACAACAGCTGCACTGGCTTTAATTAATCGAAAAGTTAAACAGACTATGAAAATGAGCTCATTAGTGACAAGGTTAGACCAGCTGAGGCTTGGTGTCTGGAAGACTGGAGGCAGTTTGTCTCGTACGGAGAGGAAATGTGAGACACGCAACGCCACTGACCACCTGTGCCCCAGACCGGAAGGTGGAGGCAGGGAAACAATGATCCTGAAAACCATAAGGTGGTGTTTACTGCATTCATATGTTGTTTTTGACATTAAACTCCAGGGTCTGAAATTCAACACCCCAAGGCATACTACGACGTCCGTTATGTGGATTGAAGGGATAGAAAGCACAAAGAAAACGAGGTGCAGGCTGGTTTCGGGGGGGGGGATGATGTGCACTGTGCTGAACTTACTGGTAAACATAGCGTGGAAGTACGGGCTGCAGGAAGCCAGCACCACTTTGTGCGCCTTTATCTCTTTGCTGGAGACGTGGAGCACAATATCGCAGAGCAGCCCACGCTGTCGCATCCTGTTCATGGACACGAAGGAGTCGTGGTAGTGGCGCTTGGAGTTGTGCGAGATGCTGTGGCCGTCGCGGTTCAGCAGCTGCATGCCTCCTTCCATCATGGCGCCGGGTGGGGCGGCCGCCGGCTCGTGCCTGTGCCGCAC
Source organism: Phyllopteryx taeniolatus (assembly GCF_024500385.1). Taxonomy (NCBI): domain Eukaryota; kingdom Metazoa; phylum Chordata; class Actinopteri; order Syngnathiformes; family Syngnathidae; genus Phyllopteryx; species Phyllopteryx taeniolatus. The sequence continues at coordinate 8,544,807 of NC_084502.1, forward strand.
TCTGGGCAACTGACAGATTGTTTGTCATCAATTTTAAAAAGCTATAGTATAAAACATCCTTTGACATCCAGGTCTTCCACCTGAAAAAGCTTAGTTCATCAGCAGGTGTTATGACAGGTGTCCAGCGCAATCACGGCTCTTTTTGTTGCTGCTGTATTTCTCACGCTGACAGCTATGACAGGACGCCTGTCAGCACAACAGAGATCTAAAAAGTCCAATCATTAATTGCAGGCTGGCCGGGCACTCGGCCTCAACGCTGATTAAAGCCCAAAACAATCAAATATGTGGTCTACAATGCAGTATACCGTATGTACACGATTACTTGAAATAGAATTAAACAAGAGAAAAATGTAACTTGACAATGACCTTGAACAGAATATTCGCACTGCATGAACGAATCACAAAAAAGTCAAATGAACTGAAGAATTTGAGCTGTAATAACTAAACTCACATGACACATTATTATGTGCATCTGAAAGCTATAGAGATTCTCTACCAGAGTGCGTTTTGGGCAAAGTGACTAATGCTCACGTTTGATTGACACTGACACATTCATGATTATTAATTCATTATTATTATTATTGTGGTTGGCGTAAAAAATTTGCCCCACTGGTGTCCCTGTTTTCATGTGCATTTTTACACCATCGCACACTATAAAACTTTTAATGGATCTTTGATGGTGTCAATCAAATGTGGAAGACTTTTCAATGCTCTGCTTGCAGCTTGCACCAGCCTAATTCCTGTACAGTGGGTGTTTTGGTGGGGGGGGGCATAACTGGGAAATATTACCTACAATGACTTTCTGAAAAGAAATAGGAGGAAAAACACTGAATGGGCCAAAGAGTGCTCAAAGCTGAAAGTTGAAACCAAAACAAACGACGTACCATTTATTGGTTCAAGTAGATTTGGTTTCTTGTGTTTGCACACTGTGCGTTATCCCATAGCTTGATCTCCCTGCTCAATAGACGCCCCAGTTGTCGGGCATCGTAGCTTTAGGATGTTCATTTCGCACCACACGCACGCATACACGTACACACCGATCAGGCTCTGCTGATGTGCACAATCTGATTTAAAATGCCCATGGAGCTCGTCCGAGAATCTTACGTGGAACCCTCAAAGCTTTAGTCCATCCTCATGTTGGCAACGTAAATACAGTCCTGTGCAATAACATTTATAGTTCTATTCATGCATAATTCTGGAAAACGGGTCCTTCAATATCCCTAGAGAAGACCAGTAGCAATAGAGATCAAATAGGAATATTCTGTCTTTACCGGTAGCTTTGTTGCGGTTATATTTGCAATTCGTGTCTTTCCCGAAATGATGGAAGATGAGCCTGCAGCTGTCGCAGTCAGGAAGGTTCGCAAATCGGCTCCAGCGATGGGGCTATCTGTCCATATTCGTCTCAAGCAAAGGAAATGTTAAAGAAAAAGCATTTTTTCGTGTCTCGTATACGATTGACGTCAATGCACACACAAAAAAACATGTATGGACGCTAAAACTGTTAAGGTGGAACGACGACTGTCCCTTTAAAAGCGTGAATGCGGCTCAGAGTGGAGAACTATTATTATTCTCGATGAGGGTAAGATTGCACAACAAGTAAGATCTATTTACACTAAATATTTTTAATACATCGAAAATGCACATTAAATGTCGGTTCGCGAGGCTCGTTATATAATTAAAAATGAGATAAGCGACCTTAAGTGAGTGCTCCTCCGACTGTGAGTCCGGAAGTGATTTTGGATTATACGACTGCGCTTGCGCGAAAGACCCGACCATGATTGGTCAGTTCCTAATTTCTCATCAACAATATTATTAAGTCGATACATCCGCCTTATGGTTTGCGTGCCTACGGCGACGCTTAAGATAGGAGGGGCAAAGTCGTGCATCCCATGTATATAAAGGAGCACGAAAACGCAAAGAACACGGATACAGACACATAGTGCTTCATACAACCCCGTAAAACCACAACAAGGGAAATGGAAATAACCTTACACATGTAACAAAAAAATCAATGTTCTATATTGTTGGCGCCCACTTTGGTGTTGACAAAAAAATATACCTCGTAAAAATCGGTTGAAAAATGAACAAATTACGCCTAATTTCCCAATGTCCATGCATTGCGATTGATGGGTACGTCGACCCTCTCAACATGGTCGCAACATGGGCATGTCGGCATTCCTGTGGTCGCTAGTCGTCGCTCCAGTCCAGGCTCTATCTCGTGTTATCTCCGATATATATGGTGCGACGCTCTGCTCCGAGGCTTGTCCCATGGATGCAACGATCATTCGATTTAAAGCCCATATGCAGCGTCACGACACAACTCGAAATATGTTCTATTTCTCGTGTTCGCCGAATGATTTTTTTTCGCCCCCCTTTGGAACAATACACAAATATAAACATATTTCAATACTGATTAATGTTTTTTGGGGGGAGCTTTCAGCGACTCCATACCTTAGAGGGAAGGACATGTTCATATTTATTTTTTTAAAGCTATAAAAAAAAAATCCAATGAGCCAGCACCACCAGTTAACCGTCAAACACAAAACTAACAGCACCGGGGCATTGTGGGTAATTTAGCTTCGGCGTCACATGTTGGGGACAGCATGGCTGGGAAAAGGTGCGGGCTATTTTTTCCCCCCCCATTCTTTTTTAGTTAGTCATACATATGTTTGCTCGAATGGACTCGCCAGTTTTAGTGTAAGACTCGATGTTGTAGTTTGGCAGTGTTGTACTGCTGAGGTGAATTCTTTTAACGCGACTGGTAGCGGGCGAGCGGGTAATGTGCTAGCTTGAGGAAGTCCTTGCTAGCTTGAGGAAGCCCTTGCTAACAACAAACCAAAGCGTGTGTTACCTGCCCTGCATATTTAATATACTGACCCTGCAAATTTTTGTCAACGATATTTGAAACTATTCTTCCTCGGTCAACCTAGTTGATTTATTAAGATGTTGTTTTTGTTGTAGGAAACTCGAGGACCTCAGTTTGGATGATTTCCTGCGGTCAGGCTGGGATTCAAATGACGAAGAGGTGACTGCAGACGAACCCCCCAAGCAAAATGGACTGAAGATAAAGGACGAGACGAAAGGACTCAATAAGTAATCTTGTCATTCTAATGGATTTAAATATATACATTCCAATCTTACAACTTAAACAATCATTTGTCCTTGTTAGGGATGACGCGAAGCACTGTAAAGCATCCCAGCACAAGGAGCAGCTGTCAAGATTAAAAAATAAAGATCCAGAGTTTTACAAGTTCCTGCAGGAAAACGATCAGAAACTCCTGAATTTTGATGACACTGATAGCTCTGAGGATGAGGATGAGGATGAGGACAAGTACCACAAACTGCCATCCATGCTGGAGGTGGGACTGACAACAATGTGTGAGTTGATGATGCATTCTTGAGCAATTCCAAATCCCCAACAAAATCATCCTTTGCATGTAGGAGGCCAGCGATGAGGAGAAAGAGGAGGCTCCAAAAGATTCTAAGAAATCCAAGACAGACGATGCCAAGAAAGTCACTGAAAAAATGATCAAAGACTGGAAAGCTTCTCTGAAAAAGGAACCTACTCTGCGTCTCGTCAGAGACATCACCCAGGCCTTCAAGGCCGCTGTTGCTACAACTAAGGGCGAAGGAGAGACCCAGTGCCGATACAAGGTGGATGACAGTTCAGGTAGGACACTTAATTTCATGTGCCGATATTATAACATAACAGTATTAACATTGTACTTCGAATGCATTTGTTTCACCTGTGGCCAAAGAGTTTTTTTTTTTTGCGCATGCACACAGTACCGACCACTGTTTTCTTTGGATCACGTTCAAATTTAGTGTGGTTGTAACAGTACATGCGATTGTCTCGCTTTCTCAGAATTTGATGAAGTAATGACTGTTTTCCTCATTCAAAGTCATTCAAAAGACATTCAACAGTTTGGCTCAATTTGATCCACTGAGAAATGTATAAAAAGCTTACTTGTCAATTGGAGCATTCGGGTAGAATAGTAGACATTGACTTTCCCAACCGCAATGACAGTTAAAGCTTGACCTTGATTAATCTGCAATCACATGTTTCGGCAATAACAACACGGGCGCCTCGCTAAAATCCACAGGTGGTCGGTCGTCATAACAAACTAGCAGCGGTGCCTCAAGCATGCGGAAATATTTTACGAAAAATGAGAGCGCTAGTCACTCGCAATATCTGCAAGTCTGTCCTCAAATATAATACAGTAAATACAAGTGTAATGAACGACGAACGCCCGTCGGAAAAGGCATCCACTTATGCTACCTGACGAGCAGCTTAAATCCTCATGTTAGCTGTCAGCAATTTCACCATTTGCCTTACTGTAACACTGAAAAGACAAGACACTATTACTGGAGATTCTGCTTCGACGACAAAACAAAGACAAGCGGTGGTTGATCAATAACCTCCTTATTGTGAAAATAAATGTTGAACCTCACCAAAAACTAGTGTTTCATTCACCCCAGAGACACACAAGCGCTTCCTCCTTCCAGTCGCCCCACCCCCCAACTCATACATCCAATCACAAATCACACTCAGACACCTTCATGGTCTCACCAACTGTGGGATCTTATATTTAAAAAAAAAAAAAAAAAGGTCTTGCAGCAATGCACGTAACACAACTGCAGGGTTGCTACAATACAGTAGTGCAAATCCATCCCTCCTTCTGTAATTTTTCAAATTATATACTACTACTATATAATCTACCACGTGTCTGAATGTGATTGGGTGAATGAGTTGTTGGGTGGGGCCAGTGCAACAGAGGACTATAAGGAGAATGAGCAAGCGAGGTTGTTGAGAGGCAAAAGTGCACAAAGCGAGTTAACAACTGAAAAAAAAATCTATTATTATTGATTACAGTAAAAACTTTTTAGAAACGCAATTAAACCTAACACCAACACCATGATTCCACCAGATGGCGCCAAAGTAATTCTCTAATGCTAAAAAAAATGGGACTTTCCTGGTTCGTCACCTCAAAACTAAGGCTAGTTTCCCCCCAAAAATCTGTGAATATGCAAATTTGCAAATACCGAACGGCGAAAATGCGAGGATTCGTTGATTTTCTTATATTGGTGTGACATTAGTGATGTCAATAACATCCAACACGTTCCCTAACTCTCTTCTGCAGTGTTTAATTCCCTGGTCCTCTTCTGCATCCGAGACATTTACAGCGCCTTCCAGCGGATGCTCAATTTAAAAGCAGATACACACCAGAAACGGTAGGCTGGGCGTCTCATGTCTGCTCACTTCTACTGCTGTCTGTTTACTTCAGTGTCAATGGAAATAAATCCATGACTTTCCTCTGTTGCTGTTGTTTTTAGGCTGGTGCTCCCACACTCTAGTAAAAAATGGCAGAAGACTCAAATAGACATCAAGATGTATCTCAATGGTGTCATTCAGGTTAGTTTACTGCCATTATTTGTGTGATGCAGTTTACGGAGTATGAGTTGATCATGTCTGAAGTTGTGCATATTCTGTGACACGATGTATTCTTTATAGCTTTACTAAAACACTCCTGTATTCTTTTTTCGTTGATGCTCTCTATCCGCAGTTGTTATCCTGTTTAACAGAGCCCACAGTCATCAGCGCTGTCCTGCGACATGCCAACCAGCTCGTACCTTATTTTCTTTGTCTTCCCAAACAGTGCCGACCCCTGGTTAAGGTAGGTTTGAAGGCTTGATGAATGTAGGCTGGAGATATTTTATTAATCTCTTGAAGGAGATGAACAATAAGTCGCCACCACCATCATAACATGTATTGCAATCGTATAGTCAGTGTTCCTCCACACCACATCTGTTCTGTTCAGCAATTATTGAAGCAGTGGAGCACAGGGGAGGAGACAAGTCGGGTCCTTGCCTTTCTGGCCCTCAACAACATCTGCAGACACAAGCAAGAAACTTATCTTGCACCAAATCTGAAGGTGAGTGACTGACATAAAAGGTACGATAAGACATTGTTTCATCGTGGATTAACATAAAGAAATAAATTTAACTTTGTCTCTCCCCAGCAAATGTACATTGCTTATGTGCAAAACTGCAAGTTCACGTCGCCCAATGCGCTGCCCATGATCAACTTCATGCAGCGCACGCTTACAGAGATGTACGCACTAGACACGCAGGCCACTTACCAGCATGCTTTTGTCTACATCCGACAACTCGCCATCCACCTCAGGAATGCCATGACCATGAAGAAAAAGGTTTGTTTCTCATCATAAGCAAAGGGAGGCAGATTACCGAACCGAAGGCATATTTTGAATGCAATCCTAAATAAAATGGGTACAGAGTTAAGAGGTACCTATACTTTTGTTTTGGGCCACACTGAGGTCATATGAGCTACATCAATACATTATCACTCAGCGTAGGTGTTGTATTTTTTTTTAAAAACGTTTAAACAAAGGTTTACCACTCTGAGTTAGGTGGTGGTCTTAAAAGTTTATACCAATGGCAATTCATCCCTTCTGAAACCTGAATAAAGTCATTTCCAGAAAAGGCATGATGAAAGAAAAGGACTCAAAAGTCATGCAAGTTATGGGTTAAAGCTTGAATTTGACGATTTTCATTTGAAATCATTGAATTTGAGGGGGCGGCACGGTGTAGACTGGTTAGCACATTTGCCTCACAGTTCTGAGGACCGGGGTTCAAATCCCGTCCCCCCCTGTGTGGAGTTTGCATGTTCTCCCTGTGCCTGCATGGGTTTTTTTCTCTCTCTGTGTGTGTGTGTGTGTGTGTGTGTGTGTGTGTATGTATATATATATATATATATATATATATATATATATATATAGTAATTGCCTAGAATAAATGTTTTAATATTACAAGAAACAAGTTGCTATCCATCCATTTCCTACCGCTTATCCGAGGTCGGGTCACGGGGGCAGTAGCTTCAGCAGGGAAGCCCAGACTTCCCGCTTCCCAGCCACTTCCTCCAGCTCTGCCGAGGGCATCCTGAGACGTTCCCAGACCAGCCGAGAGATGTAGTCTCTCCAGGGTATCCTGGGTCTCCTCCCGGTGGGATGTGCCCGGAATACCTCACCAGGGAGGCGTCCGGGAGGCATCCTAAACAGATGCCCGAGCCACTTTATCTGGCTCCTCTTGATGCGGAGGAGCAGAGGCTCTACTCCCATATGACCGAGCTTCTCAACCAATCTCTAAGGGAAAGCCTTCATCTGCAAAAAACAAAGATGCAACACTGAGGCCACCAAACCGTACCCCCGCTACGCCTCGGCTGCGCCGAGAAATTCTGTCCATAAAAGTTATGAACAGAATCTGTGACAAAGGGCAGCCTTGGCCGAGTTCAACCCACACCGGAAACGAGTCCGACTTACTGCCAGCAATGTGGCCCAAACTCTTAACACTGGTCGTACAGGAACCGAACAGCCCGTATCAGGGGGTTTGGCACCTCAGACTCTCGAAGCACCCCCACAAGACACCCCGAGGGGCACGGTCGAACGCCTTCTCCAAGTCCATTAAACACATGTAGACTGTTTGGGCGAACCCCCATGCCCCCTCAAGGACCCTGCCAAGGGTGTAGAGCTGGTCCACTGTTCCACGGCCAGGACGAAAACCACAGTGCTCCTCCTGAACCTAAGATTCGACTTCCCGATGGACACTCTTCTCCATCACCCCTAAATAGACCTTACCAGGGAGGCTGATGAGTGTGATCCCCCTGTAGTTGGAACACACCCTTGGACCACCACCCCAGTCTGCCAGTCCAGAGGCACTGTCCCCGATGTACATGCGATGTTGCAGAGGCGTGTCAACCAGGACAGCCCCACAACATCCAGAGCCTTTAGGAACGAATCTCATCCACCCCCTGGGGCCTTTCCACCGAGGAGATTTTTAACCCCCGCGGTGACCACAACCCCAGAGATAGGAGAAGCCCGCCTCAGAGAACCCAGACTCTGCTTCCTCAAGGGAAGGCGTGTCAGTGGAATTGAGGAGGTCTTCGAAGTATTCTCCCCACCGATTCACAACATCCCGAGTCGAGGTCAGCAGCGCCCCGTCCCCACTATACACAGTGTTGATGGTGCACTGCTTCCCCCTCCTGAGACGCCGGATGGTGGACCAAAATTTCCTCAAAGCCGTCCGGAAGTCGTTCTCCATGACCTCACTGAACTCCTCCCATGTCCCGAGTTTTAGCCCCAGCGACCACCAAAGGTGCATTCCGCTTAGCCATCCGGTACCCATCAGCTGCCTCAGGAGTCCCACAGGGCAAAAAGGCCCGATAGGACTCCTCCTTCAGCTTGACTGCATCCCTCACCGCTGGTGTCCACCAACGGGTTCGGGGATTGCTGCCACGACAGGCACAGACTACCTTATGGCCACAGCTCCGGTCGACCGCCTCGGCAATGGAGGCGTGGAAAATGGTCCGCTCGGACTCAATGTCCCCCGCTTCCCCTGAGACTAGGGTGAATTTCTGCCGGAGGAGGGAGTTGAAACTCCTTCTGACGGGGGATTCTGCCAGACGTTCCCAGCAGACCCTTACAATACGTTTGGGCCTGCCTGGTCGTACCGGCATCTTGCCCCACCATCGGAGCCTACTCAGCACCGCTCTCTTCGTCCAAGACATAAGGCCGCAAGTTCGATAACACGACCACAAAGTCGATCATCGAACTGCAACCTGGTGCCAAGTGCACGTGTGGACACCCTTATGCTTGAACATGGTGTTCTTTATGGACAATCTGTGGTAAGCACAGAACTCCAATCACAGAATTCCACTTGGATTCTGATCCTCCCAATCACTCCCTTTCAGGTCTCACTGTCATTGCCCATGTGAGCATTGAAGTCCCCCAGCAGAACGATGGAGTCTCCAGCGGGAGCGTTCTCCAGCACCCCCTCCAAGGACTCAAAAAAGGGTGGGTACTCTGAAATGCTGTTTGGTGCATAGGCACAAACAACAGTCAGGACCCGTCCCCACACCCAAAGGCGGACTAGGCTACCCTCTCGTCCACTGGGGGTTAACCCCAATGTACAGGTGCTGAGCCGGGGGGGCAATAAGTATACCCACACCTGCTTGGCGTCTTTCACCATGGGCAACTCCAGAGTGGAAGAGTCCAACTCTTCTCAATAGGACTGGTACAAGAGCCCAAGTCGTGCGTGGAAGCGAGCCTGAATATATCTTGTCGGAACTTCTTGACCTCACACACCAGCTCGAGCTCCTTCCCTGCCAGAGAGGTGACATTGCACGTCCCTTGTGCCAGTTTCTGTAAACGGGGATCTGATCGCCAAGGTCCCCTCCTTTGGCCACCGCTCAGCTCACACTACACCTAACCCCTGTGGCCCCTCTCACAGGTGGTGAGCCCATGGGAAGGGGTACCCACATTATCCTTTCAGGCTGTACCCGGCCGGGCCCCATGGGTGCAGGCCCGGCCACCAGGCGCTCGCCTTTGAGCCCCACCTCCAGGCCTGGCTCCAGAGTCCGGGCAAGGGAAACTGATCTCCATTTGTGTTATTCATCATAGGGTTTTTTGGAGCCATGCTTTGTCTGGTCCTCACTTAGGACCTGTTTGCCATGGGTGACCCTACCGGGGGCGTGAAGTCCCAGACAACTTGGCTCCTAGGATCATTGGGACACACAAACCCCTCCACCATGATAAAGTGACGGCTCAAGGAGGGGAGAATCAAGTTGCATTTGTGAAATTCACTTGTTAAAATCTGACTGTCTTTCCTCCAACCTTTGAATTGAATATCATATTACAACCTTCCTGTAAAATACAATTTGATTCTACTAAGAACAAAATGTCTTTGTTGTTGCAAAATTAGCCTTTTTTATTTAAAAAAGAAAAATACAATTTATTAAAAAAAAAAGTTTAAAACCGTAACATTTGTACACGCGGTACAGTCGTTTAATCAGTGTCAGGATTATGATGGGGGGTGAGGGGGGCAAAGGGATTATGAGGGGGGCAAAACACCTAAATATACCCTTATTTTTTTAATCCAATATTGATGAATTGACAGGGATACCATTTTGTGGCATTTTGTACTCATGAACAAGTTACATAGCGTTTGTAACTGCCACTATGAGTTTGTGCTTGTGTGTGTGTGTGTGTGTGTTCCTTAGGAAACGTACCAGTCCGTGTACAACTGGCAGTACATCCACTGTTTATGCCTGTGGTGTCATGTCCTCAGCACCCTGCACCCCAGTGACGTCCTCCACCCTCTCATCTATCCACTGTGCCAAGTCATCATTGGTACCATCAAGCAAGTACTTTTAGTTTATCACACTAATATTATCCAAGAGTGCACTGTGCCAAGTCATCATTGGTACCATCAAGCAAGTACTTTTAGTTTATCACACTAATATTATCCAAGAGTGCAGAAGAATTTGTATTTATTTTTATCTCAGGTCTACATTTTATTCACAGCAGGTGGCGACAGTGATCACTATGTTCTGTCCCTCAACAGGTTGGTACCCACAGCAAGATATTATCCTCTGAGGATGCATTGTTGCAGAGCCCTCACCCTGCTGTCAAGCAGTACCAATACATTTGTCCCGGTTCTCCCTTTCCTCATAGAGGTAAGACTCCATTGCGCTGTAGTGCTTAATTTATCCCCTTCAAACATGTTTATATGACCAAAATTAGCTACAGTTTCCACAGTTTTTTTTGTTTTGTTTTTTTTTTTTTTTTTTTTTTTTTTAATTTTTTTTTTATATATATAAGGTTTTTCTCCAGTCATCCTGATTTGTTCTTTATTTTGACACTTCAAAATAAGTTTCCAGTACTTCATGTTTTTGACCCTCTGAGATAAATGTATACAAAAAGGGTGAGTGCATTTTGTTGAGCTGAATTGCAGTGTTTTGTACAAATTTGGGCTGCAATAATGCAGCCACCACCTGCAGGTGTTCCCCAACACAAACACACCCACCTTTTAGTCATTTGTCTTTATTGTAAATTGAGACAATGTTAAGGTTAATGTGCTGGAGTGTTTTGCTGACTGTTTAATGTGGAAGTACACCATTTGTGAGTAAATATAGTTTCCATCCTGAGGAAAGTGTGTTTTGTGTGTTTGTGTGAGCGACAGAAAGCTTTGTTGCTTTACAAATGGTACGTTACCAACTGTCTTCTTCACAGGGTTAGGTGTTGTGCGTGTGCTTTGTGTGAGAGAAGAGAGGTTTTTTTTTGTTTTTTGTTTTTTTGCTGCCAGTAACGACTAGCTTCCCCCAATGGGAGTGGTCTTTGTGTGTGGGTTTGTGCGTGTTAGCAGTTTGACAGAAGCGATAAAGTCATGGTTGTGGCTCACACTCTGGTCTAAACACGCTGTGCAAACCACATCCTGTCTGCCTGTGCCCTTCTCCACACCCGTACACTCACGTGGAGGCCATGCCCCATTTAGCTAACTTACCCCCCACTACCATCCCAACATCAAAAACTGTGACACACTTTTTTCCCTCTGATTTTTCTCATTTACTGTGCCTCTTGTTAAAGGTAACCTGAGGTACACTGCTACTGATTTAATTAGAGCGGCAGAAGCGTGAAGAAGTGTGTCTGTGTGTGTTCTCGCCTCTCCATGGGGGGAGTATAAGTTGAAGCTGTAGCATCAGCAGTGTGTGCCATGTGCGCGTATGTGAGTGAGCATTCATGCATCAGGGTTTTTGGCCCATGCTGTCCCACTTCCCCCCTCAGACCGCCACCACATCCTCTGTTTATAGAGATAGCAGCGGCCAGCGACGCTGCTCTGCTTCGCACACACTGAGCGCATTAACGACCACACAGGCGCACAGAACCACACAATGATAAGCGGGTGTCCGAAATAGCTTCAAACACGTAGACGGCACATTTTCACTTCTGCACCATGAGCAAAAAAGCTAAAGCATCTGGACGAATAGTCAACGCGCTGGCTGGAATGTTCTCCCACAGTTTAGGAATGTGCCTCATGAATAGGGTTACATGATATTTAGTTTGAGCAATGTACGCATGTGCAATCGTCACATCGCTGGGTCTGCTGCGATGTTGGTCTTCTGGAATACAAAGTGAATCAACTGTAATATTAAAAGTGACCAACAGAGGGACCTGTTTGGACATGCTATTAGAAAGAATGTATGGCCACTGCATTTCCTATTTGAATAGAATGAAACTAAGTGGCAGCTGCGTGAGTGCGCTAGGTGCGTTCAGGGACACTGGAAATGGGAGTGAAATTGTTCTTTTGTAATGCAGTACATAATTATAAAAATGGATAACAAGGAAAATTATTATTTATATCAGAATGCTTAAGTCAAAACACTGTACGATCACACTGTGACAGTATGGAATCTGTTTTGTTTTGTAATATAAGAGTAAATAAATTATTTTGTTAATGTAGTCAGCCAGAGCGGCAAAGAATGCAAAGTTATCAATGTCCTTTCACCATCGTTCCTGTCATACTGTGTTGCGTGTTTTTGTTTGCACATTAAGGACAAAAGTCTTGTTTTTGTTTTAATTGCCAATTTAAAAATAAACAACACCATTCAAGCAACATGTTTGTAGGGTGGAAGTTGGAGCTGGCTACTGGGGTCGACTGAATGTGTGGCAACATTGGGGAAATGAAATACTAGTATTTTGAGGGGAATAGCCCATCAGCAACATATTGGTGGAAGGGGGGTAGAACTTAAAACTAGTTGGTATTTGGACCAGCAAACTTAGTTCAACATTTAGAATTTTGAACTATGTACCGAACTAGTTAATTTTGGGGAACGATGAACTGAACTTTGATCTAGTTTGCATAGAAAATAAACTTGACCGACACTGATCCTGGATTATATCACATCGCAATATATTTTGCAGCTTTAGAAAATATTGCTATGTCATGTTTTTTCTAGTATTGTGCAGCCCTAACGTGCAGCGTAGCATAAAGGGGGTAAATGAATTTTAGGCGGCACTTAACCAGTAGTAGATTTAATTCTGGTTTGTTCTTTATCAGGAAGAAACACAGGTTTACACATTACACTGATCATTATATTAATGATGATGTTGACGATTTCATTGTCTGCTTTTTTATTATTCAGGCTAATTTTGAACTCATCCATCCATGCATCTTCTATACCGCTTATCTTTGTTCAGGTTCCGGGTGTGCTGACTTTAGTTGAGAAGCAGGGTATTATTACACCCTGGATTTATTGCCAGTCAATCGTAGGTCGCATATACAACCCCAATTCCAATGAAGTTGGGACATTGTGTTAAACATAAATAAAAACAGAATACAATGATTTGCAAATCATGTTCGACCTATATTTAATTAAATGCACTACAAAGACAAGATGTTAAATGTTCAAACTGAATTAACTTTATTGTTTTTAGCAAATAATCATGAACTTAGAATTGTATGGCTGCAACACGTTCCAAAAAAGCTGGGACATGGTCATGTTTACCACTGTGGTACATCACCTTTTCTTTTAACAACATTCAATAAACGTTTGGGAACTGAGGACACTAATTGTTGAAGCTTTCTAGGTGGAATTCTTTCCCATTCTTGCTAGATGTACAGCTTCAGCTGTTCAACAGTCCGGGGTCTCCGTTGTCGTATTTTACGCTTCATAATGCGCCACACATTTTCAATGGGAGAGAGGTTTGGACTGCAGGCAGGCCAGTCTAGTACCTGCACTCTTTTACTACAAAGCCACACTGTTGTAACACGTGGATGATGTGGTTTGGCATTGTCTTGCTGAAATAGTCAGGGGCGTCCATGCAAAAGATCCTTAGATGGCAGCATATGTTTCTCCAAAACCTGTATGTACATTTCACCATTAATGCTGCCTTCACATATGTGTAAATTACACATGCTATTGGCACTAACACAGCCCCATACCATCACAGATGCTGGCTTTTGAACTTCGCATCCATAACAGTCCAGATGTTTTTTTCCTCTTTGGCCCGGAGGACACGAGGTCCACAATTTCCAAAAACAATTTGAAATGACAGAACACTTCTCCGCTTTGCATCAGTCCATCTTAGATGAGCTCGGCCCAGATAAGCCGGCGGCGTTTCTGGGTGTTGTTGATAAATGGCTTTTGCTTTGCATAGTAGAGTTTCAAGTTGCACTTACGGATGTAGCGCCGACATTACATTACATTTACTGACATTGGTTTTCTGAAGTGTTCCTCAACTTTCGCAGTCTTTTTTGCCACCTGTCCCAGCTTTTTTTGGAACGTGTTGCAGCCATAAAATTCAAAGTTAATGATTATTTGCTAAAAACAATCAAGTTCAGTCAATCAATCGGTTTGAACATTAAATATCTTGTCTTTGTTGTGTATTCAATTAAATATAGGTTGAACATGATTTACAAATCATTGTATTTTGTTTTTATTTGTTTAACACAGCGTCCCAACTTCATTGGAATTGGGGTTGTAGATAAACACATTCACATTCACACCTAAAGACAACTGTAAGTATTCAATTAACATAAAAAAGGATATTTTGGCATGTGGGAAGAAGCCAGAACATCCACAGAAACCTCTGCAAACTCCACACAGGAAGGCCAGGGCCCAGATTCGAACCCCATCCTCAGAACTGTGAGGTGGAAGTGCTAACCAATTGTGCCGTCTAGTTTTAATAACTCAAGGGGAAATTACATTTATGATCATACTAAAGTGTAATGTGCCAAGATCTTGAATTTAATGCAGGTTCATACTGAAATTATCACTTCCCTACTGTTGTGAAATTACCTTTTTTTTCCTTCTTGTACTTTTACAACTTAAATCTGGTAAAATTATTACTTTATTCTTGTAATATTAAAACGTCATTGTCTTAATTATGACTTAGTTGGGTTAAGTCCATCTTTCCCAACTGTACTTGAATGTGTTTCATGTTGCCAAAAGTGAATGCGCGCATAGTCGTGTTTAGAATTTTCAAACCAGTGGTATCCAGTACACTCGCATACTTACATGCATACATAGACATTTACTACTGTAATTTCTCGTGTATAATACGCTTTCGATTGTAATGCGCACACCTGAAGTTGACCGCCAAAATCAAGGTCTTCTACCCATATACAATACTCACCCATGATTTTCTAGCCATTCGTATGTTTATATGCTATAAAAGTTCGTCGTAACCCACTTGATTTTTTTTTTTCTACCCAACACTAATCAGTTATTTATACTAAGACGTGCTTGCTCTTTAATAATGTATTTAATACTGTGGCGCATCCAAGTGTTTAGTTTTGACAATGCGGCCTTATGGAAGCATTTTCGCCTTCCATGATGACGCTTGCCTGTAAGGGAGTTTCACCATACCAGTATCAGGGTGTTAAGTTTAACACCCAACACTCAACTTCTTCCTGCCATGTTGTGTTGTGCGTCTTTCTGTGAAAGAGGCTAGTGTGTTTAGGTACCCCAGCTGAAGTTCTTTGGTACAGGTGAACATTCTACATCTACATTATTTGTCCCAGCTCCTGAGACACTTTTGTAGTGACACTAATTACCCTTCAACCTCGCATAACAAAACAACAATATCCTCCCTGTGATAATATGACTCTACTGCGTCACTGGTCATTTTCAGCCATTGCAGCTGCTGTTATTTACCCTTGTTGCCCAAAGCTCAGACTTAAAAGCATTGCCAAGTGAAATGCCACAGTAAACACTGCTTAGTACTGACACCCCAACATGTTATGACGGGATTAGGGGAACCACTACATGACATGAAAGGTGCTCCCCTCTCCTAAGGACGACTAAGGCCAAAACAATTGCAGACAATTTATTTACACCTAAACATAGGCAGGAAAAGGCCCAAAACAACAAATAAAACAGTCCATTGTACCAACTGAACTTCCTAAACCAAAAATAAAGTCAAACACAGGTCTCTTATCTGACTCCTGTCAAACATAAACAGGCAAAAACATTGAAAACAAAATGCCTGCCCACCCCTACAGCTATCTGGACTGATTTCTTACATCATTTGAAGAGTTTAGTAAACTAGTAGACACTAAGAACCATCCAAACATGTCTACAGTGGCATTCTTTTATACAATGGTTTTGAAGCTGCTAGTTCATGTTAATCATTTCCTTCACAGATCTTTCAGCAAGTGGACTTCAACAAAAAACCAGGACGAATGAGTAAGAAGCCAATCAACTTTGCAGTCATCCTGAAGCTGAACAAAATAAACCTGATGGAGAAAGCATACAAGGTATCAATAACAATAATAATACATATTCAACAATAACTTTTTGGGTTTGCACCCTTTTTGAGATTCACAAGAAAGGGGGCACTCTTAGATAAAAGCAAAGTTTTTGGGGTGTTGATTTGAAGATTGTGAAAAGTTGTAAAAGGATGTTAAGCTTTAATTTGTTGATGACATTTTAAGTACAGTACAGCACTTTGTAGTACAGTTCCAATTTTATTAGATTTTTTTAGTTTTCGTTCTATGAACTAACTTTTTAAACGACTGATTTCAAGTTCAAATCATTGCACATGGACCAGTGTACAATATAAAATGGATTGTGACGTTGGTGTAAATAGGCACAGTTGATCATAGTTTTACATGTGCATCTGATTTTGATTGCACTGAGGAAGAGCATCTGATCTGATGAGTGATTGTTTTGTGATGTTTTTTTCACGTTATACACCTGACACTGTGTGCCAAGTGTCTGTTTGCACACATAAGGGGATTAAGCAAGCACTCTAAAGTCTGCCTTCCAGGCCTCTAAAACTGTCCCCAAATCACAATGCTCGGTGCCGCAGCCAAGAGGATTAGAGCACGGCCCTCTGGGATTATTGCCTGCACAGTTTGTAATGGCCGTTTTTCCCACCTGACAAACACTCATGATAATCTAGCGTCTCTTCCTGAATGTTTACTCATAAACCCTGACAATACCGTTTACAAAAGTACATTCCATTTTGGTCGAAATAGTATTTTTCAATGACATTTTATCAAGTTGTTGTAGTGAATGCACACACTGTGTAGTGTCTTGACATCAAACCGTTTGGAGTTTTCCTGGTTGACATGGCTAGCTACAGCTTTTACTTGCCCATTTGTTTTGTACGGAATTTGCTTGCACGATAGAGCCATGTCTAATGTTGCACGCAACTCTGTTTTAGGATGGATTGATCGACCAGCTTTATGACCTGATGCTGGAATATTTCCACACTCAGGCGAGCTCCATTGGCTTCCCAGAGCTCGCCCTGCCCACTGTCCTTCAGGTAACATACATGTTGTGGTCGTCAGAAAGTCTCCCCGTGTCTTCTGCTTAAATGCTGCACTCTCCTTAAGTAAATGTACAGTTTCCATGTTGAAGAACATACCATATGCTAAAGGTCCCATATTTTGTCTCTGTGGACCTCCATAGAGTTAATCTCTAACATAGATTTAGTATAAAAGTGTCAATTTCATTTAAAAAAACACCTTGGTTTTGTCATGCGGTTGTCCGACCCAATTCTGTATCCGCTGTGTCCATATTTGTCTATATTTGTCGCTGTCCCTTTCCTCTGATTAGTTGCCTCCGTGTTAGTAGTCTGGAATGCGTGGACTATTTTAATTAATATTTCACGTTTAGTGAGGCACTAAAGAGCCAATATTACATCCCAAAGACTAGAAAAAGTTGGTTCGGTAAAATATGGTACCTTTAAGGAATTGAAAGGATTTTTCCAAAACAATGGTTACTACCGTAATTTCTCATGTATAATACGCACCCCCAAAGTTGACCCCAAAATTCTGGAAAACCCCTCTATAATGCATGATTTTGCTTCTACCCATATGATCAAAACATGAAGTATTATCTATATTGTATTTTGTTAGTTTTTTTTAAAGAATTATTTTGAATTTAAGCACTTTATTTGACCATGTAATATTATCTTTTTTATTTGCTCTTATTTTGAAATTCATAGCCCTACTTTTATTTAGTAAATTAAAAAACACAGTTGTGCTCATATGTTTGATTAACCAGGCAGAATTTGTAAGATGGGTACAATTATTTAAAGAAAACATGAAGGACCAGGCGAAGCACAGTGAATTTTATTTTAATGGGATTCAAATTAAACGGTCAAGCATTGCACAAAAGCATTATCATTAAACAAAACATAACCATAAAGAAATTAATGATGGTTGTTGTTCAGTCATCATTCATATTAGAAATAATAATAATATTTCACAAATTCTGCCAGGGTATGGAAACTTATGAGCACAACTGTACATATATGCAGTCATACGTACCCCTGTCATATTACACACAATACAATACAATGAAAGTGTACAGCTTTTTCATAACCTCTAGATGGCGGCGTACATTTATAAAATGTGAAAGTTTTTTCATTTTCCCCTATACCTATGTATAATGTGCACTATTGACTTGACATTTTGGGGGGGCGGGAGGATGCGTGTTATACACGGGAAATTGCGGTAATTTGTTTTCACCTCTGTGAGGTGGCTTTATTTGTTGTGTTCTGTATAGACAGCACTGACACAGAATGGGCAATTTTGCACCTCCAATTTCTCACCACCTTTGTGTGAATTTCACAACGGGGGAGAGGGGTGTTAAATTTAACAAACACACGAACACATACATACACACACAAACATACACACGTAGAGGTGTATCTCAATAAATTAGACGTCATGTATTTCGTAGTTCAAGTCAAAAACTTTTGTATTACTTTTGTATTCACTGAATCAAATAGACAGGGTTATGATTTTATTGATTTTGTTTGTTTTACAACTAACGAAAACCCACATTTGACTATCGCCAAGAAATTAGAATGTTACATAAGAAGCAGTTAAAAAGATTTGAATATGGAAATAAGTTTAGAATTGGCCTCCTGAAAAGTATTTTCTTTTGTTGAATGAATCTATTACTTATGGGTTTCACTTTTGGAATTGGAGTCCCGAAATACATCGAACTCTCCTATTCTAATTTATTGAGATGCACCTGTATTGTATTTAGAGCAATGACACTGTAATTGTGCTTTGAGCTTTCGTCTATTTGGGATACATGAGAATATCTAAGATGTCTGTTGGGATACACTGTGATGACAGTCTGATGATTTTGTCATGTTTCTATTAGTAGTAGACTCATCAATTATTCATTCATTCATTCATCATCCGTTCCGCTTATCCTCACTATTTTTAATTAACGTAGACTAATAAATACTCTGGAGCTGCTTATCATTTAAAATTGTTCCTACAAACTGTGTTCAAGTGCTTTTTTCCTACCACACCCCCACCCCTAACCCTCTTCCTCCTCCAGCTGAAAGCGTTCCTGAAAGAATGCAAAGTGGCCAATTACTGCAAGGCGGTGCGCCAGCTGCTTGAGAAGGTGCAGGAGAACAGCAACCACATCACAGCAAGGCGACAAAATGCACCCTTCGGCGTGGCTGATGCCAGCGCTGTGGTGAGTGCAGACCATAGGGAGCTAAAAAGAGCCTATTATTATTGTTGTTGTTGTCGTTGTTGTTGTTTGTTCTGACAAACATATTTCAGTACAGCTTTTGAATATACATACATGTGGTTTTTAAAATGTTAAATGTATGTATCAAAATTATTTATGCATATAGCCGCGGCTTACACGTTTTAGAGCTCCACAAATAGCTTTACAAGTTTTTCAGATTCACAAATATGTCCGCGCTTTACACGCATTTTTCAGATCCACGAATATATCTACGATTTACATTTTTCAAATCCATAAATATATCTGTGATTTACACGTTTTTCAAATCCACAAATATATCCGTGGCTTACACGTGTTTTTCAGATCCACAAATGTATCTGCGATTTACACGTTTTTTAACGTTGTGTGCGCATTTATCAAGACTTTACACCGATCTGATCGGCTTGATCGGTATCGGCCGATAATTAGCATTTTATGCTGGTCGGCTTTAATGGCATTCGCCGATCCGATCAATGACGTCGTTGATCGCCTCCGCAAAAGACATTTACTCCGCGTCGCCATCGTGTACAGTATATTTGAAACCAAAAGCTAGTTTATTTTTAGCCTTGTCGCGTCTTTTGACGCAGTACTGTAAATATTTGACCACCAATAAAGTTATTAAAAAAAACAAAAAAAAACGTCGGCAGTGTGGGACAGACAACATGTAATGCGTGGAGCAGACTACAAGACAAATTTGGTCTTTCACAATTGCACTATGTCAGACTACTGACATATTCCGATACCACCGCATCCCGTTTTTTTTACCATAATCAGGCTTGTCAACTCAAATGCGACCGGATACACTCGTTACCGTGGCGACGACAACAAGAGTGGCTCGCGGCGACTGTATTATAAGAACAAAATGGGGTAAAATGTGCGTTGGTGGTCACCGGTGCTCAGGACAGGAGAGTACGTTGTTTTGAGTATTGCTTAAAGTATGTGCACTTACTTTTAATACGATGCGGCTCGCAAGGAGGCAACAAAACGGTATGTAACGTCTGTCGAATCATGCTCTAAAGTCCACCGAAAGTTCGAGTGAAGTAAGCGGACTCGCGTTCTTGGCAGAATAGACCCGAGTGGTGCCCGAGTACTTTTGTAGGATGTTAGCGATAGTCAGACGATTCCTAGTAGTCATCTGGATGACTTAGCAGAAGTGTTGGTTCTGTTAAGTGATGTTTAGAATTGTTGTTGTTGTTGTTTTTTTGGGCGGGGAGCTAGGTTTGTACTTCCTGTGTTTGTTGACTTATCCTTGCATTATTGGGATTCTCAGACGTTATATTTTTGTGAAAATACAGTTGTTTTGTGAGGTTCTTAAGCTAGCAGCCAACCCTTGGTATGTTTTTTTTTAACATTTTACATTACATTAGTGGTTGTTTTCCTACTTTATATTTGTGTTATAGTTAGGGGTGCAACAGATCTAAAAAACCACGGTGCGGATTGTGTCAAGGATTTGAGTCTTGGTTTGGATAATTTTTTGAATCGGCAAAAAAAACAACAAACATAACCTTGTCCTCCATTTATTGTGTACAACACTTTTGCTCTTTAAATCAAACTCGGCAACTTAAACTCAAAATGTCAAATTTAGCCATTTAAATTGTATAACACTTTAAATGGCTAAATGGTATTTAGGGGGGGGGGATTACTGCATGCAGATAATCAGTTTATGAATGGCTCACCAATTTATTATCGTATAAGTAGTTAGTTTATGAACAGATAGCCAGTTGATGGGAAAAAATCTTTTGAGTGTACTGAATCACTAGAATCTGTTTGTTCACCGCATGCGAAAGCAGGTGAGCTTGCGTGTGCCGAGCCCGCAGCGAGCACATTTGGTGTTAACGCTTGATGAAATCCCAAATTCGACCAACATCACAGAACGGATTGTGGTCGAACTTTGAGCTTCCGCGTATGCCCTTTGTTGACTTCCTATAAGAAACACCAAAGTACATTTTCTACTTTTTTGATCCCTCCGCCCTCCTCAGGTGGCGTGGGAGAAGGCGATTGAGAAGGAGGGCACGCCGCTTAGCAAATACTTCAGCCAGTGGAAGAAGTTGAGAGAGAAGGAGATTCAGTTGGAGATTTCTGGCAAAGAAAGGGTAAATATCCAACCAGAGACAACACAAACGTCCTTCACACATCTCGCAAATCAATTAAGGCTTTGACTTGATGACTTGGCAGCATTGGCCAGTGTTATCACATAAAGCAGGAAACACTCGTTCTGTTCAGGACCACAATGCAAAAACCACCAACACTGTTTTGTGTTTTGTAAAGATGGAGGATCTGAACTTGCCAGTAATTAAGCGCAAGAAGATTCATGAGAAGAAAGCAGAGGACAAGAAGGAGTTTAAGGGTTTGTTTGAAAGCGACTCTGACGATGATGACGAGGAGGATACTGGACTCAAAATCAAAGGTAAGGGTTTGGATCGTTTAGAAATACAAAAACAGTCTCCCAGTTCAGAAGCCGGCCAGAGTCGGGGGAAAAAAATGCCTCAAAGGTCACAAAAAAACTTGAAGGTGGATCCGTCATCCTGCAAGATGTCGGTTTTTCCATTTTGGGGCCTTTTTTTATCTTTATTTTTTGCCAAAGTAAGTCCTCTAACTGCTCTATGCATTCTCACTATTTCTCAAAGGTAGAGTTTGATTGATTTAACATTGTACATTATTATAGCGGTGAATTTCTTACATTTAAGCTAAGGCGTTAACGTTTAAGAAATGATCTGTGAGGTTCACAGGCAACAAGACCGTTTGCACCTTCCACATTTCTGTTAGTGTTTAAAGGTTTTTAATGTATTAGAATTGTGGTGGAAACTAACATTTGTTTCAGGGTTTCCGGGCAAAAAAAACAAAAACAAACAAACAAACAAAAGTCTTCCATTTCATTCAGTCAGTCACAGAGCACTTGTCCTGAGCTGAGATTTGAACTCGGATCCTTTTGACCTTTCGACCACACGATAAACATTACTGCATTGTCTTTGGAAAACTTTCCAAGTATTTAATGGATTTGTATTTAACATACAGTCATAAAACAAAAAAAAATATTAGACCACCCTTATTTCTTGTTCATTTGAATAAATGCAGTGACCGTGACAAAAATGCAGTCGCTTCCATAATTCCTTGTCCTATTTGACATGCTTTTAAATATCAAGAAAACCATGGAAAATGGCTCTATCATTTTTTGAATTAAACACTTTTGAGCTATTTCTGTTTCTCATTATTATATTTGTCCAAACAAATGTTACTTTAGATGCACCATGCATTACAAATGAAGAAGAAACTGAAGAAACAGGGTCGGTCTAATCATTTTTTTCCCATGACTGTAGGTCTGAATGAACAGCAGTGATTTGGTTAAGTGTATGTTTGTGTACAACAGAAGTAGCACTTCAAAATATGGTGATACATGTTATGATGATGACTGATAAATGATAAATGGATGGGCCAGGCAGCGTCCAAGAACGGATTGCGTTCAACCTTAGGGGTCTGACTGTATGTGTTGCCCATGTTGGCCTCTTGGGGGCGGTGTTTTGCTACCTCTGAATTCACACAGGAAGATTCAAAAGGTGATGTCTGGGGTTTGTCCTGGATTCTCTTTTTTGACACAGTCCTTTGGTTTTATTTTAGGCTTATTTAAAGGAAATCAACCTGTAAATGTACATCTTAGATTAACCCCCCCCAAAAATAATAATGTTATTGTGTGTTGTTTTGTGCCTTGTCCTTTCGGAGCGGTCGCCACAGGTCATGCCTTCCTTTTCCAGCATTACATTGGGAAGCGTACACGAAAGCGGGGGAAGCAGAGGGAAAGAGGAGTAGGCAGTGGGATTTAAAAAAGAAAAAATTCTCCCCCTCCCCCTTTTAATGCATCTGGACTTCATTGTCGGGAGAGTCCCCGCAAACGCACGTGCAGCCCCCCCCCAATCCCTCTTTCCCTCCGCCCAGTACAAACACAAACTGACCTCCGTCGACAGGAAGTACGGGCCCGGCTGCCTGCGGGAGTTCCTAATTCAAACCAGACCAGTGGAACAGCCAGAGGTGGCGGCTTCCTCTCTTGCTTTCTTTGGCGCTCGCGCACACACGCAGATGACGGCACACGAATACAAACCCCGTTGTCCGGTCTCGAGTCTTCAGAAGCGTCTTTGTTGACGCGCACGGCCCTGGAACACGCAGGAGCGGCTAATGATGTTGT
This sequence comes from Phyllopteryx taeniolatus, assembly GCF_024500385.1. NCBI lineage: Eukaryota > Metazoa > Chordata > Actinopteri > Syngnathiformes > Syngnathidae > Phyllopteryx > Phyllopteryx taeniolatus. The sequence continues at coordinate 8,568,326 of NC_084502.1, forward strand.
GTTTGTGGGTGGGGCGGGGGATTAGAAGTCCATCCGTCCGTCCATTTTCTTTACCGCTTCTCCTCTCGGTCATTTTGGGGCAACCTTAAAGGTAGTGCTTTTAATAGCGGAACAGTAAGGAAGTCAGAGTGAGTTGCCATTGAATTTATATTTGTCCACGTTGATGCGTCTGCATTTAAGGTGTGTGTGCATGCGTGCACAGTGTATCAGACAGGAGGAAACCGCTCTGTAGTGTGTGTGTGTGTGTGTGTGTGTGTGTGTGTGTGTGTGTGTGTGTCTTCGTCTACTCCCTCAGCCTCTCATCACACCCCAACTTCAAAGCCTGTGAACCCCCGTTGTCCCTTTGGCTATTCCACGCACGCACAAACACGCACAGAACCTCCATCATAAGTGTCCCTATGAAACCTGCCTGCAATCTCCATTTGCTATATTTAGGCTGTGAGCCGAAGACGTCTGAAATTGCCAGTAGTAAACTGTCACGGGTGTTTGTGCGACGCAGGCGGCGGCTGTAATCGACTTTGGGTTCCATCTTCTGGGAGGGAGGGGGAGGGGGTGGGGGGGGACGCACGCACTCTTCAGAGCTGCCTCTGATGCTTGGCCCACATCGAGGTGTCTCCAAAGCACGCCAGCCGTGTAGCAACGCGAACTTGGGGAAAGTCAACAGAGGGGGGAAAAAATGTTTTTATCTGCTTGTAATGTTCTCTCTCGCTCACTCTCTCTCCTTCCTTCTCTCCCTCCCTCCCTCCCCGCCTCCCTCCCCCTCTCTGTCTGTGTCTAGATAAAAAGGGCAGCCAGGGGTCACTTGATGATGCTGATGATGAAGTTCTTGAAGGGCGGTCTGACATGAGCGATGGAGATTCTGGTGGGTGTAAAAATGATGAACACATTTTATATCACATCTTAAGTCTTTTAAGAAAAGGGGTATGTTGGGGGGACTGAATTTATTCTCATATATTTATAAAATACTTTTTTCCCCTCAATTTTCTAAATATGTTTGTTTTTGTTGTAATAGTTAACTGTTCATAAAATGTATTGTTTTTCCTTTATTGTAATATTGCGACTGATATATTTTTGTAATTTTACGTCTTTATTCTCAGGGAGAAGAAAATATGGAATATATTTACTAGTTGCCTGCAATAATTTAATATTCTTTTTATAAACCTAAAAGTCTAATTTATCTCTGGTTTTACCCTATTGTTGTATAATTACGACTGAATGTCACATTACAAAGATGTTTTGTTGTTTTAATAGTTTGGCATTTTGTTGTAATGCTGAAAGTTGGCATCATTTCCAATCGATTGCGGTGATGCAGAAAGATGAAAAGGAAAAAAAAAAAAACTGTCAACCTTCAGCTATCAAATTGTTTTTGTGCTGTCATTTTCGAACCTTAAAATCCATTTTCTTGTCGTGCTGTTGCAGAAGAGGAAGAGGACGACGAAGAAGACGAGAAGGCGTCAAAGGCCCCTCAGCCGTTGTCGTCGTCTGCTCTCATCGAGCTGGCCGAAGGAGACGACGATGTGGTGGAGGACTTGGAGCTGTCCGACGACGACGACTGACTGACTCTCACCGGGGGAAAAAAAAAACGTTTCAACGTTTAACATGCACGAGATGTCTTTTCCTGTGTACAGTACAAACACATTCTTATGTCCTTTTATAAAGCATAAACTTGCATAACAGTCTTGCGTGTCCAATTTTGCCTTTGTGAAATATGCTCGACCGCGTTGTTGGGTAACCCACTTTTGAAACGATTATCCAGATCCGAAACATTTCCTGACCCAGACCTTTGCGTGAAACACTGGCTTGTGAACCTTAGCTCAAAACCCTAAACCTCGTTTGAATCCCTACTTTGAAGCGCTAACCTTGGCTTGAAACCGGAACCTTCGTTTAAAGCCCTAGCCTAGATTTGGAACATCATTTTCCAAACCAAACCCTTTCGCCTAAAACCCTAAACCTTGTTTGAAACCCTAGCCGTAGCTTGAACCCCGAATTTAAAAACCCTAACACTGACTTGAAACTCTACTTTGAAACGCTAAACCAGAGGTGTACAAACTACGGCCTGGGGCCATTTTTCTGCGTCCCGAGGCGTATACTAAAAATGACATTTGGCACGGCTCATGACGGATTGGGGAAAAAAAGAAATTGGAGCTGGGCAATGTGAGAAGTGTGAGTGTCGAAAAAATTGTTTGGGGGGGGGGGGGGTCCTTCCCCACCGGTGTGGTTGATGGGCTCCCAAAACTAAAATTGGTTTTATATACTGTAAAGCTTTTCTGGATATGCAAAGATGCAAACAAACTGTTGATAGCTGAAACAGTAACATTTCTATTCAAAACAAGATTTACATTTTTTTTAATTTTAGAAGCAAAATAGTTTCTTGCACTTTCTGCTCCGTGTCAACGTCCAGTTTGTGAACATATCACATTATTGATGCTCGAGTAACTGCTTTGAAACTGGTCAGTTCACAACAGATTGCAAAATGTTTTGGCTCTGAATTTGGAAATTGGATCCGGCTGTAGGGGTGGTTCTATTCTAGTGGGATACGGGGCCACTGCCCACCCCAAAACTTGAAAAAAAATCAAATTAAATATTTGTTTTATGAGCTAATAATACATCAACAATATATATTTTCCTGATAGAGTGATAGATTTTTTTGCATGTTTAATAAATTAAAGTCAAAGAATTTCAAAGTGGCCATTGAATCCTTTGAATGTTTTTTTATTGTTTAATTTTTTATTTTTTTATGCGGCCCTCAGAGGAAAAGGTTAGGATATACATCTTAATTCATGAAAAAGTAATATCTTTACTTTTTAGGTGAAATTATAATTTTCAAGTGTCTGTACATATATATATATAAAATCTATATTTTTTGTAATCGTGATTGTTTTCCGCAAATACTTTTGTGCTGTAATATTTTGACTATTGTAAAACATTTTTTTAATGTACTTGTAAAATTATACACTAAAGAAAACCCATTTTATTACAAAAAAATATTTGGAATATTGCCCTTTTATCTGGTGTGATTATTATTATTATTATAGTAGTGTTTATAATTATACTATAAAATTATGACTTTTTTTTTCTTAATTCTTGTTCAGTTACATTTTTGTGACGTTTCTCTTTGTAATATTTGGACTATTGGAAGTTTTGTACTTATTGTCATTATTATAATATTTTTACAGTATTGTAATCCAATTTTTTCGGTTTCAGAACAAAAAATAAAACCTCTTTTCCACAAGTATCTGTAACCCGCCTTACTGGAGTTGTTAGTTCTACTTAAAAGATATTGCCAAATAATAAGGGACTCATTTTGGGCCTAACCGTATGGAGTAAAAAGCATAAAAAAGAAGGAAACATTTTTTCTTCTTAACAAGACAACTTGGGTCCATAAATACTTTGAGAACGGTGGAATTTAGCATTCAATGGCTGTAATCCCACCCTTGCATCCTTCGATTTTTCTGTATGCGGCCCTCGGGGAAAAAAGTTGGGACACATCTGCCTTGTTTGAATCCCTACTTTGAAACGATACCCTTGGCTAGAAACCATCCTTTGAAACTCCAACGCTGGCTTGAAACTTTAATCTAGGACCCGAACTCTGTCTTGTAACCCTAACCTTTGTTTGTCCACTTGACTTTTTCAAAAGATGCAAATCCGTAGCGGTAGTGCGCGCTTGCATGTGCATGTTGCTCACCTCCAGGCTCCCTCAGGCCGGCATGCAGGGAGGGAGAATGGGTTGTCTGGGTGGAGGGTGGCGGGGGGGGGTTCAGGTTGGACAGGAGGCGGGTGCGGATGCCCGAGGCAGCAGAGGCGTGCCAGCCTGGCGGGGCGGCGTCTGATGCTGCGCCAAGAAGCTGGGCCCAGGTGGTAGAGCGGCAACACAGGCTGCTGTGTTTCCCTGCCAAGTTCTCGCTCGGACCGCCGTCTTTCCTGCCTGCGTGCTCGCCACACAGCTTTCGTCGTCCAGTCTGGAAAAAGGGTTTGTCTTCGGTGTTGCATGTACACGAACGTTCATGTTTAACACGCATTTATACCACGAAATGAGCAACCCCATCAATAGTTCATCTTCATTTGCAACCACTTTTAAAGCTCCATGAGGGAATATTAAACCTTTTTTTTTTTGGGGGGGGGGGGGGGGGGGGGGCATTGACCTGCAATTATGATATTTTGTTTTTGTAATATTACAACTTAATTCTGAATTATTTAAAAAAAAAAAAAAAATTTTGATTAGAAAAGATTGTCATGTGTTGTTGTCATCTGCTAAAGTCAATGACCTTTTTTTTGTGGTCACACCAGAGGGATCGGTGAGCTGAAGCGCCACGATGAGGCAGCCATTTTGAGCACAATAGCACACAGCAAAATAAATGGTTATTCCTGAGATATGAACATATATGAATTTGTAAAAGTGTTGTAACTATTGCATGTCTTTACCGTTATTACAATTGTATGAAAACAAGTGTAATTTAATTTTTATTTTTTTAAATATGACTAAGTACGGAATGCGAGCTATTTACCCATATGAAACCAAGGCGGCATTTAAAAAAAAAAAATGCTAAATTTGCTAGCAGAGTGAGTAGCCATTGAACGCTAATTATTTTTTTCTAAATGTTTTTACTGTTATTGATCAAATTCTTTCAAAATGACCCATCAATTTTGTGTGGCGTATGTTTGGCGGAGATTATTCTCATGTAAAATATGTGCCTTTTCTCATTAGAGGTTTGGAAACTTTCTACTCTCTACTTCGATATTGTAACCCTGCCTTGAAACCCAAAACTTTATTTGAAACCTCTGGCTTGAGACTCTAATTGGAAACCAATCTGCCTTGAAACACAGAAGCCTGAGAGCGAGAAAAAAAAAAAAAGTCACCACACAAAACAAAGGTGTCATTTCTTCATGATTTATTTCACCTGTGCGGTGAATAGAAAAATAGGATGAAGACAAAACCTTTAAAGGGACCATTTGAATCAATTGCTTGCGTAGATTAAAAAAAAAAAATGCATTAACAGCTCTGTGCATTTCTTTTCCCTGCAACCAAAAGAAAAAGTAAAAGTATCTTTGGAATCCGTTTCAGGGGTTAATTATAATACATATAATTTGCTTTATTTACTAAGTCCGATAAATACTTTGTCCTCGTTTATATGCTGAAGTAGCATTCAGGATTGGAGCGCCTTTTAATATTAGTTTTTAAAAATGTCCAAAAAAAAAAAAAAAAGAGAGAGAAAAATATATGAACAAAAGTACCACAAAAGTTCAGCAAGTCACATTTTTTTTTTTTTTTTTTTTTTTTAAAAGAAAACCTTTTTTTTCGTGCATCTACATTTAGCAAAAAAAAAAAAAAAAAAAAAAAAAAAAAAAAGAAAAAGAATTTAAGTACCACGTATGTAACCGGGATATTTTCATCTCAAGCATGACTCTGTACAATTCTGCATGTTTCATCACTCTTATTATTAACATTATTTCCAAACCTCCCACAGTAGTCAACACAAGTGTACAAAGATGTCAGCTATTGTTTCCAGCAACACACGCGTCCTGTTGTATGAAGGACTATGAGGGCCACACTGAAAAGAAAAAGTGAATTAAATGAACAGAAACATACCTTCTATATATGTTGCAGGTCATTATATCTATTTATATAACTGTTTCTTGTAATATTAGGACTTTTTGTCACAAAAGTTGACCTGTTAAAAAAACGTGGACACTGTCGGTTGGAAAATGACCGTCTTGTACAGTTACAGCTTTTTGCCTGTTATTTTTGTGCCGTTTGACCTTTGTCATAATCCGACTGCGATTCTTCATAATATTGCCATCTTTTTCTCGTAATTCATGCATCCGTTTTCTCCACCGACCTCAGGGCAGACTACGCCTGGATTATTTTGTCTTTTTTCTCGTAATATGAAACCGTGACGCCCGTGAAAACAAAAACTCAATTTCTTACTTTGTCCGGTGAAATTACAATTTGCGCTTTGTTTTTCTTGTCAGTGTGGCCCAAATACTTCTCAACACCGTCGAGTGCTTCATGTTGAGGCACTAGCACGGTTCCCCTCTCTCTCTTTCTGTCTCTTTCTCTCTCTCCGATAGCCTTCATGCAAACAGAAGCAGAAACCCGGTTTCAATTCCACTCATCCGGTCATCTTTGGTATCGGGACAGTGGAATGCATAGTTGCTGCGATAAGACGGAGCTCGTTTTAGCGTGGCGCCGCTCCAGCCTCGAAGACGGCGATGACCGCTTCCCGAGGCCGGACGAGGAGGATGAGGAGGACGAGGAGGCGGGAGATGAGTCTTATTCCTGGATTGTGCAGGGCTTGCAGTGGATAAGTACAGAAAAGAAGGTGGGGGGAGGGGCGAGGGGGGGAGAAGCCAGCACAGGAAGGAAGGGAAGAAGGAAGGACGGCCGGCTTTCCGCAAGAATGTGACGTTTGTGGCCTCTTTTTTGGCATGCCGTCTGTGACCAGCTGTCTCTTTTTTGCGCCTCGTGTGTCTCCCAAGCCACTTTCTTTGGATTCTGCTCGGATACAGCCGCCGGCCAGGAACTCACCGCCCGATTGGTCTGCCGGTTATAGTCCGCGTCATCCTTCATATCGCCTTTTTTTTCCTGTCCCATGAATTTCTGCTTTAAGGCCTAGAAGTTCAAATGAACCCCCTGATGAGGGAGCCCTTATCTTCCCAACACCGTGGAGCCGTTCCCCTTTTCCTGCTTGAGTGAGGAGCTGCCCGGGGTGGGCCCACTGTATGGAGAAGAGCTACCGCTTGCGGACGTGGGTCTCTGGAGCAGGCAGAGGGGCAAGGACGGGGTGTCGGCGGGCGCGCCCGGAGGCTCGCCATCTCGCTCTGAGGGGCGCAGGGTGGCTGACGGCGGGAACGGGAACGCCAGCGGGAATCCGGTCATGTAGAAAAGCCTGCCGATGCGCCGCGCCACCTGATCCGACGAGAGGAGCAAACAGGATTCAGCAAAGACTGAATGGCGGAGACGTGCCGGTTACACTTTGAATGAAACACAAAGAACGAGAGAGGGAGAAAGGAAAAGAGCGAAGGCTTTGTTTTTTCAGGGCAGGCTATTTGGAGGGAATCTACGCTACACTGGCTGACTTTCTCGGGTCTACTGTCTCGCACACACAGACACGCGCAGAGCTGCAGTGTGTGTACCTGCGAGCGAATCCTGAGGGCAGGACCCAGCTTTAGTGTCATGATGCCGAGCAGGTGCTCCTCAGTGAGCAGAGCTAATGTCTCCCCATCAATGACCTGCTCGCGGAAAACCTGGCGGAGACACAGCCACTTCAGCCACACTCGCGCACACCACTAACGCCACACGTCTATTTTCATTTTGTTGTGTTTTTTCGCGGCGCTAACTATTCATTATCGCTGTGGCTCCAATGGATTAACGTGGCTCGAAGAAGACTTGTCACAACTAAGTAAACTGCAGTCCAGTCCTCGTTTATCGCCGGCAAACACCAGCAACAGACAAAAGTATCTACCAATTATTTATTGTATTATTTCAAGAAGTTTAAAAGTGTCATATATGCAAATCAGTGTCAATTACTGTGGCACTTAAGAGAGGTGAAGGTATTCTATTCGTCCACTTGAACTTGTCATCTACACAGGCCTTAAAGGTCCCGTATTTTGTTTATTTAGACCTCCATAGAGTGACTGCCTAACATGGACTTAGTATAAAAGTGTCAATTTTATTTATAAAAAAAAACAACAACTTGATTTTGTCATACGTGTGCCCAGACAAGGCCCTTCTGACAGCTACTTCTGTTTGACCCAGTTTTGTATCCTCTTTCTCAATATTTGGCTAAGACCACCCCCTTTCCTCTGATTGGTTGCCTCCGTGTATAAGACCGACTTGTGAGAGCACACGTGTTTTTTATGTTGACAGCGGAAATGCTGAGATCTTCGCTAGTGACATAGATAAATTTCAGGCCTTTTGGCAGAAAAAGGTTCTGGGACTCAGTTATGCATGGACAATTTTAATTCATATTGCACATGTTTCCTGAGGCACCATAGAGACAATATTACATCCCAAATAGAAAAAGTTGGTTTGGCAAAATATGCAACCTTTAAAAGGCTGGTGTGGTCTGCTTGAGTGACATGCTCATCAACCCGTGTTGACATGGGGTAAACGTGATTTCTTGGCTAAAGCATCAGTCAGTGTGCTTCAGAGTGACGGTCCCTGGGTGGGATGTAGTCAGTACACAGCATCATGGGAGGGTCGGGCAGCAGATCTTGCTGCTTCCGAGAATTCTTTGCAGTTCTCTTTTTAACTTGTGGTTGTAGAAAACCAAGCTAAACGTTGCTCTTTACTTGAATTCGCATTGTTATGAACGTGCGCATGAGTTCGAACTATGTTGGTATTTGTGAATTTATTTCATGAAATTTTGACTGTGTCTTTTGTGTTAAGCAGTGACATTCCCAATTGTCCTTATGTGAGTCATTGCTGCCGCATTCTTATCAAATGACCAATAATGCTGACTATACCAGAGATGTGCAGGTGAGCAACCGCATTAAATTGATTCATTAAAAAAGAAATCTGCAATGCACCGAATCCGCAATAAGTGAACCGCAATATAGCGAGGGATGATTTTTCACAGAGGATAAAGAGTAAATGCCTGTAATAATCGTTACAGTATATTGTTTGTCTACATGCCTTGTTATTCGTTGCCCGTTTCACGATTAGTTTGACAGTAAACTTCAAGTGGGAGTGGCAATAAAGAACTTGAAGCCTCTTTTTTGTTTTGTTTATAATATTTCACTATACCAGACTGTTGCTTGTTGTGAAGTTGAGTTGATTTCGGCGCCACCACTTAGCTTTTGCCTTTCTCCAATGCTGTAAGATGCTGCCAAAGCTCCGTTTCAGTAGGAAAGTATTACAGTAATTGGCGTCAAGGAACTATGTTGAAGTTGTTGTCTATGTTGTCAACTATATTGTCAACTATGTTGCCTTGTTGTCGGTCGGCAGGCACGAGTGGCGCTGGTCGCGAGTTTTCACTCCTTACATTTTAGACTCATCTTTGAAAGTAAACATTAATTTCATAACAAATAATGTCATATAAATCATGTATTTTCTATTTTAACAAGCGTTATTGGGTTATCTTCTGTGATCATGAACTGGAGAGCAAAAGCACAAAAAAACAGGCTTACACCGACACAGACACTCAAATACACACACAAAAGCGCACGAATACAATATAGCCACACACACGCAGACACGTGCGCACACAGACACACACCTCTAGCGCACACTTCTCAATAAACCTGACTCATTGTACATAAGGACCATAAGGAGACTTGTATGATTATTTGTCAGCCTGACCCTGGCCTCCATTTGTCCTCTTTTCTCTCTCTCCTCTCATATTGTTGTCCTGACGGTCTCACCTGAGCGTATTCAGCACATCCGGCCAGGCTGCTTATGAAGCCGCACACGTCCTCCACACTCCACTTGCTTATGTCCTCCACGGGGTTTGCTGGAGCCGAGTCCTCCCCATCCATGAAAAGACCTCCCACAGAGCCTGAGAGCAGCAGAAGTGTGTGGGGGGGACGGAAGACAAATCAATACAAACACTGGAGACTGAGGACCTTTCTGTTTCTTCCCAATTGTTACACATTCATACAATATAAAATAGTCACACGGGTGACACATGTACAGTGGCGCCTTGACTTGCACGTTCAATTCGTTCGTTCGAAACACTCGTATCGCAAATCATCTGTCCCCATTGAAATGAATGGAAATGCCATTAATCTGTTCCTGCTCCATAAAAGACAAACCAAAAAAAAGGTCATGTTTTTTTAATAGATCTAGACTTCGTACTTCCTGTCACAGACAAGACTTCCTTGTACATACTGGAAGACTGCTTCACATCGAGGTGCATGTCTTTGTGCTCTTCTTAGCATAATGTACTTTAACCCATTACTATATAGTAATAATAATATGTACTATTTAACCCATTATAAATATCTATCTATCTATCTATCTATCTTAAAATATATCTCCCAAGATTTATATTATTTGTTTTTTTCACAAGCATGTATGCCAACATTTGAGAGGGAAATGTGAAAGGATCTGAGTATATATTATGAATGGATTTGAGAATGGTATGTGAATAGATTTGACATGATTATGCGAGCTTACTCGAGCTGTATGTGCGCAGACGTTTGACGTGTATGTGAGCGTGTATTTATATGAGTTGAAAAGGAAGTGGTTTCAAAATAAAAGATGCCATTGAGCAACAGCCATAAAGTACAATAGTAAGCCTGGCTTAAGCAGTAGTGTTACATAGCATTATACTGTATCGTACATATATATATATTTTTTAATGCATATATGTTGTATAGGCGGCACGGTGGCCGACTGATTAGCACATCTGCCTCACAGTTCTGAGGACCAGGGTACAAATCCCTGCCCCGCCTGTGTTCTCCCCGTGCCTGGGTGAGTTTTCTCCGGGCACTCCGGTTTCCTCCCACATCCCAAAAACATGCGTGGTAGGTTGATTGAAGACTCTAAATTGCCCGTAGGTGTTAATGTGAGTGCGACTGGTTGTTTGTTTCTATGTGCCCTGTTATTGCCTGGCGACCGGTTCGGGGTGTACGCCGCCTCCCGCCCGAAGTGAGCTGAGATAGGCTCCAGCAGGCTGCGACCCTAGTGAGGATAAGCGGTAAAGAAAATGGATGGATGGATAGATGGATATGTTGTTGTGTTACAATAACGCTTTTTCTCATTGATTTAAAATGGCTGCTTTTAATGTGTAAGTGCTGTAGGATATGACGTAATGGTCGGCCAATCAGAAGCCGTCGCGTGTATGACGTAGGACTTGGCTGGCTCGTCTATCAAGAGCGAGACGCCATTAATCGGACGCGGATGCTGCCGAATAAATGTGCCTTTCGGTCTAAAGCGCAGTGGACGTGTGTTTACTCCTGGACTCGAGACAGAGTTTCAACAGCGCTGCATTACAATCTGAAACGTATATGGTTCGTGGCAGGCAGGATGGCCGGATAGTCTGCGCCAGTGTACCTAATGAGGTGGCCAAAGGGAATGAAGGAATTTAATTGTCGTAGTGAAACACGTGTCATATATATGCACTCCAGACTACACATACTCAGAGTCAAATATTTCATGACTTTTTTTTAATATAGGTACATCTCAATAAATTTGAATATAGTTGAAAAGTTTTTCTTCAGTACTCCTAGTGATGAAACACTCAAGTACTTTTCAGAGGGCAAATTCCAGCCTAATTTCTACATTAAAAATCACTTTATTTCTTGAATTAATTCACTATTTCATTTGACGTTATATTTTAGTTTCTCAATATGGGGAATTTTTTTTATTATTTGCTATGTGCTATAATCATCAAAATAATACATATTTTAATATGAAATACTTGTGTGCAGTGTGCAGTTCATCTCTATAATTTCACTTTTTGAATTGAACTACCTAATAACTTACTTTACTAGTGTAAATCTTACACTAGTCACGTGTGAGCATAATCGACGTTTGCGTGAGCATGATTGACATGAACTCGTGAATGCCAGTGATGTGTGTGAGAATGTGATTGACGTGCTCGCGTGAATGCATTTGAGTAGTGTTAATGAGAGTGTTTGAGTAGTCCTTATGAGCGCAAGACTCGTGCGTATGAGAGTGTGTGAGTAGTGTTAATGAGAGTGTTTGAGTAGTGTTTGAGTAGTCCTTATGAGAGAAAGACTCGTGCGTATGAGAGTGTTTGAGGAGTGTTAATGAGAGTGTTTGAGTTGTGTTTATGAGAGCCTTTCAGTAGTTTGTGTGCGTGTGTGTGTGTGTGTGTGTGTGAAAACATTTGAATAGTAAGTGTGAGAGATAATCCTGAATAATGTCCCTAACGGCCCCTCATACTCAAAAGGTTTGTCCATATAGTGTAGGTGAACAAATTCCCACGTGGCTGTGCTGTTGGCGTGCTGTGTGTCAGGGTCAAAGGCAGGCCGCTAAACTGGGAGCCAGAGATGCAAACAAAGTGACGCTAATGGGTTTCACATGTTGGCTTTTAGCCTTTTGCGTACGTGCGTGCGTGCATGCGTGCGTGTGTGCTTGCGTGCATATGTGTGAGCTGCTCACCCATGTGAAAGTAAGGGTTGATGTAGGGGAATCCGAAGGGCAACGACTGTCCTTGAAGAGCAGGCAGAGGTGGCACAAATCCAGGTGGAAACTGGAGCTTGACATCCGCCTTTCCCAACACTGAGGTGAACAGGTGGCAACTGGGCGAGTCGGTGCCCACAGAACTATAAGGGGCGCCGAGCCGGTCCGAGCTTTCTCGGCTCTCCTTGGCACCGTTGCACGCCCCCTTGCCGTCTTTTTCTCTACTCCCCCTGTCCTTGTGTTTACTCCGAGACTTGGCACCGGCGCCTTCCCGCCTCTCGTCGCACGTTTCCGTTTCGCTGTCTGAGTCATTCATGTCCTCCTCGTCTTCCTCGCTTCCTCTGTCCTCTCTTCTTCTTTTGTGATGGCTGGCGCGGAGCTCAGTCTGAGGGCCCCGGCGGAGGGCCGTCCTAGAATCAGCGTCCGAGCCAGCCGCGGAGCTCTGCGCTTGGGCGTCTTTGTGGGTGGACGATGTCTTCGGCTGCTGCTGCTGGTTGACGCTCAAGAGGGGCGCCGTCGCCCCGTGGCGGAGCACCATCATGGCATTCGAGCGGCGGGCCAGTTCCTCTCGGAGCAGGTGACCCTCGGGGATGTCTTGGAGGCTCCGCAGGGCCGGGTGGTCAGAGGGCAGCCCGGCGGGGAGAGCGGCGAGCGGGTCGGAGCTCAGCAGCTGCTGCTGCTGTCGCTGGTGGAGACTCTCCAACTCCTTCTGTCTCAGTAGCTCGGCTGACATCTCAAGTCTGACGCAGACAAACACACACAGGCTTGTCAAGTCAGATGTCGACATTTTATAATGTGCGCTCACAGGGGAGATGTCCACAGGAACACAACATTTAGCTTTGTCACTACCACGCAAACACACACACGCACCTTGCTAGATTCTGCTTCCTCAGCATTTCCTGTTGCCGCACAAAGATTTCAGCTTGAGCCGGTTGCAGGAAACCATAGCCTAGTGCACAAAAAAATAAGCATTAAAACACAGTACAGGGTTCATACACATTTTTGTAACCATGGCGAATTACATACTGCCAACAACATTATGACCACTTTCATAATACTGAAAATATTGCCAAAAGCAATCATGAATTTCTCACTTTACAGAGTATAGTATAGCATAGTATAGTAAGTCAAAAATAAGGACAAGTTTATGCAGATATTATATTTTAGTTCCCGTTCAACAATGAAAATATCAATAAGCTTTTTGTATTTACAACTACAGCATTGTATTTACAATTCAAGCACTTTTCAAATCTCCAAAACATAACACTGAAACTACAAGATCGCCGCATATTATGTAAGACTTCAACTTATTAAGCATGTGGAGGATTAACAATAATGTTTCGCCTTTTCTTTGGTCTGTTTTTTTTTGTCGATACTCGCGCAGAGGAGTATCAGTGATGGCAGAAGAGTACAAGTGTGCCGACAATATGTGGACAACAAGAAGAACGTCGTGCACACACAAGTGACGCAAGGTGACTTTCATCTTCTATTTCTCTCGACAGACATCACGTCATCAAAGTTACTGGCGAGCCCAGAGAGTTTTAGAGAGTGGTTAACCTAATTGTACATGTTTGTGATTGTTAAGAATATCAAACTATTACTTAAATGTAGCTCTTTCATGTAGTGGGTGCAGGTTCGATTCCCGGCTAGCGCTCCAATACCCAGTTGCTGTCCCAAGCCCGGATAAAAAAAAAAATGGGTGCATCAGGAAGGGCATCCGGTGTAAAAACAAAGAAATCATGTCAGTGAGCCCCTGATAGGACACGCCGAAAGTCACAACAACAACAACAGAAACGTATATTCTATAATAGTGCTGACAAATTCGAACCAATCGGAGGGCGACCAGCGTCATTGTGTGTGACCTTCGCGGTTCTTCCATGTATCAGCGACCACACATCGGAATCAAGCACACATATTAACATGTTACAAAAACGTGTGAAACTGTCAAATGAGGACTCACCAGGGGCCTGGCAGAGAGCTGAGGGCAAGCCTAAGAAAGGAGCCCGCAAGTGAGGTCCTAACGCGATGTGAGGGGCCGTCGGAGGTGATAGGAGGGGTGGAGGTTGCGACAGTTCCCTGTGGAGGCAAATACCGAAAGAAAAGAAAATGCATTTTAATCTACAACGCCCTGCGTTCATTTCAACAACCGTTATATTGTTTTTCTCCCTTCGCCGTGCGCCTCAGTCCTTTCCGTGCATGTGCGTGCGTGCTGCCACATCGATGTGTATTTGTGATGTGTGTATTTTTATCAGCCGTGTTCCAGAGGCCCCGACGTCGCCCCAGTGCCTCATCAGTCTTGTCAGGCTGCAGCGAGCACCGCTGGCCATTGCTGAACCCTCCACCGCCGCCTCACACGCACGCACACACATACGCACAAACAGTGTAGCCGCACACATAATGAGAGCTGAATGCACAATGCCAGTGCGTCATGCTCTGACAGCTGGGGCGGCCCCTGCATCTTGACCGGGGCCACGGGCTGAAGGACCTTCTAATTAACACTCATCCCGCCTCTATTCGCCCCGTCACCCACCGTCCCCTCCCTTTTTTATGCCCCCATTCCCTGCCTCCCTCCCGCTTTCCGGGCCAGCATTGACGCTGGTAAAAAGATGCCGCGTCCTACGAGCTCAACTTTTGAAAAGGCCTCTCCATTATCTCCCTCGTCCTTTGTCCTCGTCGAGGGGGGGAAGGCGCCTCTCACCTTTCTCCCACTCAGTGTCTGTTTTTTTTTAACCAAACCATCTTTTTTTTTGTTCTCTATGTCCTCTATGAAAAATGGGTGTTGTTTCTGCCCTTATTTTCTCCCGCTCTTCCCTCCCCTCTTCATCACTCCCCATTGCGTCAAGTTAGGCTCACCCTCATTCATTTCCGCAGTTATTTGTACATCCTCACAGGTAGGAGTTGCTTTTTTTTTTTTTTTTTTTTTTAACCTGACAGAATAATGAGGCTTCTGCACCTTGACCTCTTGACTGTGTCAAAATGTGCGTCTTGTAGCTTGAGGATGAGGAGGAGGAGGACGCACGCTGCCTGCTAGGTGGCAAAAATGACGCTCGTTTTCAACCTCTGTCTATAGCTTGTAACCTTCGTCTCTGCTGCCTTTCTGTCCTGACGCCGCTCAGCCTTGTGTGAGCCCGTTGCCACACACAGGCACACATGGGAACGGAGCTGAGGAAAACAAAGTGGAAACCGACGACGGGACGCGTGCAACCGCAAATATTGTTTTGTAACCATGTTCAAATTAGCTAGCGCCTGCTTGTCTCTCGCTTGGCTAAGCGGTGAGGAAGCGGAACAGCTTGGAGGGAAGGCTCGCATGCAGGGACAAGGGGATGTGATAGTTGTGAGCGATTGGTGTGTGTGTGTGCGTGTGTGTGCGCTAGGGGAGGGGAGGGGATGAAAAGCCTTCATCGATCGCCTTTGCCGCTGAAATGTTAATGCTAATCGTATAACCGCGCTCTCCGGCGGCGCCTTGCACTCCTGTGGCAGCTCCAATTAATCTTGGGTGAGGGCTGTGGCGCGTGACCCCGGGGCCGCGAGCCGGGGGCCCCGCTAGCCGCTTCTTATGTAATTACACCGCCCAGTGTGTAATCACCTGGTTTAATCCCTCAGGGCAAGCAATTAGCCTCGCGACGCGCAGCTCCACGAGGCCACGCCGCGGCTCACGCAAAAACCGCCATCAACCCCCACCCGTGGTCGGCTCCCCCCCTCCGGCCCCCGCCCCCCCGCACGCCAAACTGCCTCAACCGCCGCCTCTCAGATGTTCCCTTTTCTTTCTTCCGTCTCTTTGCACCGCCCACCGTTGCCTAGCGTTAGGCCACAGATGAATAACGGTCAATTAAAGCTGCATGACTGGGGCTGCCAGGCGTCTGCGCCACCATAATTAGGCCTAATCACGGAGAGCGAGGGAGAGAAGGCGGGAAAGGAGTGCGCCTGACACTCCCCTCCGCTCCCTTCCTCCATCTCTCATTCTTTCTCTCCCTCTTTTTTAGAACGTAATTTGGACAGAGGAGTGGCGTGCCTAAGTGTGTTTTGGCCATTCTATGCATTCCTATTGCATAAATGCAAGGTGGACTCATAATAACGTAACGCTCCATGACCTGTGTGTGTGTGTGTGTGTTAGAGTGTGTGCTTGTGTGTGCGTCTTGCTGTGCCGCCAGTGAGGCCAAGGGCTTCTGGGAAATTCACTCGTGTGTGACGACCTGTCAGAGTGGCGACAGCGTTCCTGTCCTGAAGCAGAGGTGTGTGCGTACGAGTGTTTTGTGAGAATGTGTGTACGTGTGTGTGTGTGTGTGCGTGTGTGACAGGACTGCCCTTAATGACGGGAGCGTGGGGGGATTAGGAGTGCCGCGCGGCCGCCTTCGGCTCCTTCTCCGCAGGAACACATTTACACAGGAAGCTCATTAAAATGGATGAGGCTCCCTCCTCGCTCTCCCTCCCTTCCCTTATCTCACATTCTCTCCATCGCCTCACTCCCTATCTTGCTTCATCTCTCTCCGTCACATCGTCCTCTCGCCTTCTCCGCTTTTTCACTTTTTTGCTCTTGCTTCCCTCTCTTCATCCCCATTTTAAGCTCCTGTGTTTTCTACTTCCTCTTCCTCTCTTTATTTTTCTCCATCTCTCCCTATTTGCCTGGCAGATGCTCGGTGAGCTTAGCGCTATTTAAGGCCAGACAAATGGAGCGCCAGGCTCTAAGCCCATTGAGCGGCCCTAATGATTTGTTTTTAACAATGGGCCCTAATGGGCCCAAGATAATCAATGATGAGGGGTCGAAGGAAAGGTGAGCCATAGAGAGCGTTAGGGAGGGAGTTAGCCGCCTCGACTCGCTTCCTTAGCCACGGCTTTTCACTCCACCAATTACCTCTATTTTAATTCTCTCTTCACTTTGCACTCGTTCCACTTTGGGATCGCTCTAAAATTTGGTTCCTCTTCTTTCTTTGTGCTGGTTTAACACAGTCCGGCCCCTTATGACTCACGTGTAGGCTGCCTTGAGAAAAGTAAGTGAACGAAAGACCCATGCCCAACTAGGCTTCAGGGATTTGCTTCAATTCTACTACTAGACTATAGAAGAGTAAGGCAAATATAATTTTTTTAAAAATGAATTAGCTGATTGGGAGTCAAAGCTGAATGCACTAAACACTAAATTAACTACTTCATTTTATGATAGACCAAACACTTCAAAACAAAACCCATACTTCCTGGAATCATGGCCAGGGATGTTTATTGCATTAACTGCACACAAAACAAAGATTTTCTATGCAGAAAGCATTTCATTTGTACAAACGCGAAAGCTCAAACCTTTGAGGTATAAGCATCCCATTTGTTAATATGTGAGTTGGTTTGCACTCGCAGCATGGCTGCAAGACCACGCACAACGAGTGATGCTGCTGAAACCGACTGAACTGTCGCACAGTGTGCGGGGTTTGAGGAGCAGAAATGAGTGGCTGACCATCGGCCACTAAGTTTGCCGCCATTTAAACTGCGTCGCAATGTTGTGGATCTGTACGCTGGTTTTAAGCATGAGCGGGACATACCATTACAGTGCATGTGTGTGTATATATATATATATATATATATATATATTTTTTTGTGGTTCAGTAAAAAAAATAATACAGTACAGTAAATTGTATGTGGAACCTCAAAACCCAAAACATAATCGCAGTTTATCAGTTGCAGCGTGCCAGTAGATGAGCGGAGTTCAATTGCTTGGTGCAGAAGCGAAGAGTCATCGACTATTTTTTTCCCCGTAATTGTCCATTTCAGTTGCTTTTGGCTGCGTCCAGCCTAAGATTTCCAATTGTATCTTGCAACTATTTTGATGCCTTAATACATTATCGTAGCAGTGCGCTCTACACTTATTTTCTTTAAGTGTCCTAAGGTCCAAACTGGATAAGGTACGTGAGGACAGGTATAATTTTGCTCCTGAGTAATAATCGGGTTGCAATGTACACTAACTGATACACTTTATTTTCCCCTTTCTTCCTTCATTCTCTCATTTTGGCAAAAGTACAATTAATGCCAAGTGCCCTTGAGCATAGTTTCTCTATTAACCCCCTGCATTATACTCCCTGTCTGGCTAGTGAAGAGGTTAAAGAGGAGGCAGGTGGGAGGTTTTTGGTTGGGGGGTGAGGCCTATTTCACCCATCCTGGCCCTGTGTGGCTAATTGCGATGCTTCTTATACACTAGTGGCGCACAAACGCGGCTTGCGGACCACATTTGCACTGCACCATGGGCCACACACACAAATTATAGTCACACAAACAAAGCCAAATTCAATTCGCATGTATGGCGTACATGAAATGGAGCGCACACAAAAACGCTCACACATGCACAAACACACCATCAGACACCCCCCAACACCGCACCAGGAGGCCGCTCCGCTTCCTGCTTATATTCCCACCCCTTCCTCTCACTACCCCCCTCTCACACAAACATCCCCCCTCCTGTCCTCCCTCCCTCCCCGCTGCCACACCGCCGGCCCATTATCGATCCCCCGCCTCTACCCGCGCCACATAAATAATCGACAAGCAATTATCCGCCCACTCCCGCTGCCCCCGGCTTTGTTTGGGAGGCACAGGGGCCAGCGTTGGGGGTAGAGAAGGAGGGAGGACGTGCCAGGTATGCAGCCGTGCGTCTCCGCAGTGCGAGGCGAGAGGTTATTTGGACACGCACGCACGCACACACACAAACATGCATTCATCCAAATATTTCATCAGCTATTTCTAAGGAAGATGATAACTGACCGACGTGCTTAGTCTATATGTTCACACTGCAGGGCTTGAAGCTCAATTCAGACTTTTTGTAAAATCTGCTCTTTTTATGTAGATGTTGAAATTACAAAAACAAATGTGACTTCTAATGTGGACCGAATGTGTCAGTGAAGTGACACGCACGCACACAAGACATGTTGCAAATGCTCACAAGCATGAGGCGTCGTGTGTTTGCGGAAGTAAATATCGTCTCAGAAAGCTCAAGGATTTGGTGCAACCGAAGCCAACATTTTCTTATGTATCGTCTGCCGATGCATTTGTAGCGCGTCTGTTTTGTCACACAATTGTGAAAGTTTTCCGTTTTGATGACATATAGATCAGATGAGCGTGACTGCACTCGCATTGGATACATATCCGATTTATATCCACATATGAAAGAGACCTCGCTCGGATATGAAAACAAAAATCTGAATTGTACTGTTCACACTGACATGAAAAAAAAAATCAGATACATCACATTGCTAAAAAAATACAAATCTGAATTGACCTGCAGTGTGAATTTAAATGCTTTTTCTCATTTTTTTTCCTCACATCAACCGTATGGGGCGCTAGTGAGGGGCATGCTGGTGTCAGGCTTTATTAATGAGTCAACTAACTCGGGGCCCGAGCCGCGAGTGTTTGCAAGCGATTCCTCACCTGTCAGTGTAATGTGCATCCCGGTGCTGCGGTAGGCCCTGCTTGCGTCTCTGGCTGGATGACGAGGAGCTGCCTCCCGTGGGCAGGTGAGCTTCTAAGGCCGCCGGATTCCTCACCGCCGCAGCCAACGCTTCCTGCTGAGCGCGCAGCACGTCTGGATAAAGAACAAAGATGGAAAACAGGGGAAGCGGAACAGGGAGATAGAAGGATGATGGAAGATTGATAGTTGAAAAGAAGACGAGAAATGAGGGGAAGAGACAAGGGAAGATACAAATTTAGCATCCAGTGGCTAATTTCCATGCAGACAGGCAGAAAATCCTTGTAAACATCCATTTATCACGCATGTTGAGTGGGTTGTGCGTCGCTTTGTGACACAGTAGAAAACAGGCATGTGTGAAATGACACATATATGAAGGCCAAAAATTACAATTTGTCAATTCCACTTTGCTCATTTCACACTCATCCCCATCCTTTACCTGCAAGATATGCATGTGTATATAAATATATATGAAACATTTTAGCAGAGTGTAACATACTAAAATCCAGCCTTGGAGCAGTGTTAATTCTTTTGGAGCATCTTTTCGGGCAGGAATTCCCAAACTGTGGTGCATGTACACCTGGAGATGCATGAGATTAAAAGTATAAAAGTAAAAGTAAGAGTAAGCAAAGTAAGAGGAGGCCAGTGGGATGTTTTTTGGTTGTGGGGTGTAAAAAAAAAAAAAAGTACGCGGTCTGTTATAATAATTTAATCCTTTACAGTGCTTTGCCCCAAGATTTACAAATATGTAAAAACTAAGACTCACAAATATGAGCATTTCCTTTATAAATAAAAAACAAGAACAACAATAGACAAAAGGCACTTCACTTCTAGCTACTGCCCGTCTTCTTGAACAAATCCAAAATTATCATAGCTTAATATGTGCCAAATTAAATTTCTGGCGAGACGAATTGCTTTGTTTTAATTAGCGTTTTAACATGAGTAAAAATCATGCCTTGATTGGCTATAAACAGACTTTAGGTTTTCATTTCAGGAGGGGCAAGGGAGGTAGAAGTACAATTGCACACAGTACAGCACAGATATCCACCAAGGCCAAACACTCCAGACTTGCATCAGCACCACACATTCATAGACACACCATTAAAAGTCACACATTAGTCACTGAGAAATTTGATTCCAAAAAATGATCTTCCAAATGAATTCCTGCATTTGCATATAGAACCGGGTCCATGCCAAAAACCTTACGGGGTTATTCCTTGCCCTGTGCCCCACTCCACAAGAAAGTTGTGTGGAGATCAGTTTAGATGTTTCCAAAAACAAATATGATTTTCTTTTTGGGCCATTGGTAGTGCATTCATTCACATGGTTGACTTTGTGTTGCTGCTGTGGAACTGATTCTCACTCAATGCCCTAATCACAATTGTAGTGTACAGTACATGACTGCGGCATGGTGGACGACTGGTTAGCACATCTGCCTCACAGTTCTGGGGACCGGGGTTCAAATCCCGGCCCCGCCTGTGTGGAGTTTGCATGTTCTCCCCGTGCATGGGTGGGTTTTCTCCGGGCCCTCCGATTTCCTCCTACATCCCAAAAACAAGCGTGGTAGGTTGATTGAAAACTCTAAATTGCCCGTAGGTGTGAATGTGAGTGCAAATAGTTGTTTGTTTCTATGTGCCCTGCGATTGGCTGGCGACCGGTTCAGGGTGTACCCCGCCTCCCGCCCTAAGATAGCTGGGATAGGCTCCAGCAGCCCGCGCCCCTTGTGAGGAGAAGCGGTAAAGAAAATGGATGAATGGAGTATATGACTGTTGATGACTTCAGCCTCTTCCGTGACCCTGAACAAGAATGGAAAATGGATGGATGGATTTTGTATACCAGTGATGAAGAAACTCTCAACAACCACAACGGTCTTCTCTCCCTGCCTCCTGCCTTGCGCCTCCCGCCAAACCCTGACCTCTGCCCCTCGCTTTCGTTCCATCTCCGTCCTCGCCTTTCCTGCCCCAACTTCCCTGCTTCTCTCTCAGACGAGACCTCATCATTATTGGCTAGGCCAGGCCGCACCAGGAGACATGGCTTCTAATGAGAGAAAAATCCATCCTGTTCTCTCTCTCTCTCTCTCTCCCTCTCTCTCGCTCTGCTCCTCAATATATCTACCCCCCTCATTTTTAATTAGACAGATCCCTCAGGTGCCAGCGGGCCATTTCCGCCGCCTGTATGGGCGTTATGTGTGTTTGTGTGTATCTGGGTGATTTAAGTGCCGCCTTGTGCGAGTGTGTGTGTGTCTTATTGTGTGTGTCTGGGCGTGTGCGTGCGTGTCTGGGCGTGTGCGTGTGTGTGCTGAGCGGGCGCCGGCGTTGGGGGTGGGGTGGGGTGAAGCGACAGATATTAATGCGGCCTAGCTCCGGTGTATCGATCTGTTTGCTGCGCCAGGCCACAGGGGACTCAGCTGGCGGCAGACAAGGCTGTGTGCGTGTGTGTACGTGTGTGTGGAGGTGGGGGGGGGGGGAGATAAGAGGGGATCAGAGGGAACCAGAGCCCCAAAGCGTGCACACACAGTCTGTTGTGCATGATGCAGGGGTGACACGGTGGAAGCGTTGACCTCTATGAGTTGCATGTGGTAACGCTGTTCGCCACACCGGCTATTTTGGATGAGTGGCTCAGCGAAAGGGAAATTATGATGATTTAATATTGCTTCGCTATAGAGTTTTTAGTTGGGAGGGTGGGGAGCATGGAAGAATGTTCAAAAACTCTTATAGCAGACACAAAACAAGGTAAAGAAAAATAGTTACCATGAGGTAAGTCTGGGCACGTCCAAGTACTTTTGTCAAACATTTTAGTGTCTTGAGAGTCAAATACGATCGCCAGTAGCCATGTGGACGACTACGCAGAAGTGTTGCGTCAGTTATGAATGTGCTTTTATTTTGGAAGGTTTTGACTGCCTGTATTTGTTTGGCTTGTTGTAAATAAAACTTTGACTTGGAATGTATGTGATTGGTGTTGCACATTTGAGTCCACCTGTTTGACAAGAATGGACCACAGAGTGAAGATGTCTACGTTGGCTCCTCAAAAATATTCTTACACACAGTAGAGAAAACTTACATGCAAAACAAAATAGCAATTAGCGCTGCCACTATAAAAAACGTCTGGAACTCAGGAATGCATGGACGATTTTAACTCATATTTCACATTTACTGAGGGACCATAGGGCCAACATTACATCTTAAATATTATAAGATGTTGGTTTGGTAAAAAATGGCACCTTTAAAGAACGTTTTTGACTGCTTAACTTCTATTTATACGGTGCTTGTAAAGCAATAGATAGTGATAAAATATTACCCAACTCATTTTTATCAGGGTGACAGTTTGGGCTCTGGAACAAATTATTCCAAACATAATTGACCAAATCGGTAAATCCTGTTTTGCAAGTTGACTAAATGGAAGTTCAACCAGAGTCAGTGAACGGATTGTGGTCAATCTTCTATGTATACCTGCATGTAATAACAACAATTTTCCCTCCACTAAAGTGAAACAACACAAATGCTGCAAATCCCAAACATTTCTTCCTCTCCGTGAGTTATTTTGGGAGGTCCCAGTTCGCTACACTGGGTCCATATCGGTTATCCTTCTTTTGTGCCATCCCTATTTGTCTACTCGCCATCATTCCTGGAGTTGAGCCTAAATCCTTTCAGTTCAGCTTGTGAGAATGCAGATGAGTGCTGCGCTGATGCAGCTTGGCCGGCCTTGTGATGGGTTTGGTGGACTGGCAGGTACTGAAAAGCTGACATCCATCCGCTCAGCGCGGAATACAGCAGCGAATAGCATATCCTGTCACAATGCGGCAAGCTTAGGCAAAAGTAAATATGCAGAATTTGTCGCGCTTCACAATTTTGACTGATTGTACTTGGAGCAATCACAAGCTGGAGTGGTCAATTTGTCTGGCGTGATGATAAAAAGATGTAAACTCAAGACAAAACAATGACTAGTTCATCCCTCCCTTCACTTTCATCAGGATCTCTACCCCCAACGTTGTTTCTTTTCTTTCCTCACAGCTGCTTTCATCATTTGACGGAGCAAAGGAAAGCCCTGTTGGCTATTTCTACAAGCCAAATCCCCGCCTCCACCCTCACAAAAATCTGCCCAGAGAGAGCCTGCATCTCACAACAACAACACCTTGCACCTACAAAACGACACACAAGAACAAACTTCCGCCTCACGCCACCCCCACCCCCACCCCCAGACCCGTTTCACACACACTTTCACTTTCTGCGGCCGACACTTCAAACACATAAAAGGATGCTCTGCAGAGACCAAGACTAAAAGGGGAGTTGGAGGTAGGGGGAGAGGAGAAAGGGGGAGGCAGGATTTGAGAGGGATGCATAAAGAGAAGCTGGCTGGGAGAGAAGGTGCTTCGCTAGGGCCCCCACTCATTGGAAACCAGATCAGTGTCGAGGGGTTCTCACTGAACAGATTCATGCTGGCCTCTTGTGACACAAAACAGTCACCGCTGGGTCCCGCTTCTGAGGGGTGTCTGCTCCCAAATTAGCATTGACTTTCTTTTGGAAAACTGAGACCCCAGATAGGTAATTTCATTGTATATGTTTACAGTAAAGGAAGAAGAAGTCTTACATAGGATAAAACTTTGAATTAGATGATTAATAATACATCTTTAACACACGCATACATGCGGTGGAGCATTTGGTTTGCCAGTCCGTCTCACAGTCTGAGGCTCGAATCTCAGCTCTCCTCCTGCCCAGAGTCCGCTCAGGTCGACTCCAGCTCATTCAGCTGGTAGGGTTTATGTTTTTGTGACCAGGAAGACCAGAACAACCACTTGTTGGAACCCAATAGTGTGTGGATTGGTCGACAGAAAAAGGCCACTTCTGTGCAACGTAACATAAAAATGGAATGGAAATGAAAACACAAGTTGCCACGGATAACAACAGCGGGAGTGTTGCACCATCTGCCTCATACCAGCAACACTGCTGGGAAAGGACGACAGTGTTTAGACTGCTCTCGGGGCCATAACGCTCCCACAAAGTTCTGAATTCTGCCTCCTCAAAGACACGGAGGAAGAGGTAATTAAACTTTTATAGGCTTTGCCCCTTAGATTTGTAGCCAGCAATTCAACATCATTGCTAATCAAATAAAAATAAAAGTAGCTCAAACTTCAATTTGAGCAGAGCATTGAATGGATTTATGCCCCTACACATGAGCTTGTAAAGAACGGGAAGGACATTAATGGTACATGTTTTACAAACACGGATGCCTAGCTGGACAGCAAGGTAAACCACCTTATTTTTTTATTTTTTTCAATTGCAGTTCCCTTCAACTTAAATAAGTAGGTGTTATCTTTCTAGAAAAGAAATGGGCCAAACTGGAGGTTCACAAGGGTAATGAGAGATTTAGGGGCTTGTCAACCAGCCAATAAGAGTTACTGGATCAATGGCGGCGTTGATGCACGCCGCTTGCGGGTGTCGTTAATGACGAAGCGCCAGGGTGGTCAGAAATCAATGTGAGTCCCACCTTGACACAGGGTGGGCAATGGCAAAATTTGAATTGTTTTTTTTTCAGTGGCAGAAGGAACACGTGGCATGCTCCACATCTCTATGATGGACACTTTGGTTTTGTTTATTTTACCACCCCCTAAAATTCCAAATATAAACATAAAGCGTGTGGACTAACCGTGTCCAGGCAGTCCCATGCTGCTGGCCAGCTGGTAGAGGCGTTGCTGCTGCTCCTCGTAGGATCCATGCTCGTTGAGCGCTGACATCATGCGCCTGTAATGCTCCTCAGGGCTCATGTGACTGTGGCTGCCACCTGCTTCCCCCTCTGGGCTCTGTGCGGTCTCTGGGGACGGAAGCAGAGGACACATGTGATCAATGTGGACCAGTATCGAACTGCCCTTATTGCAAGTGCTGTCTCAAAAAGTAAAGGTCATTAACTGTCAAATAATGAATAATGAATCTGTACAGTATATATTTAACAGCCTCACATACTGCTTTTACTCGCATTCTTCTCCACGGTCAGGAATTCCCATCAATATTCACGTCCACTATACAGCTCCAAGTCAGAGGTTCACATAAACCACATCACCAAGGAAATGTGTAAAGTTCGATGTGTTCATATCATAGCACACGTAAGAGCCTTGAAGTTGATTGTTTGGAAGCTGTTAGGTTAATCAGAGACTTTTGGACGATGACTCTCAGAAGACACATTTCCACATGACTCATTCGTCCCAAGGTTATATGGATGAAGCTGTTTCTAAAAGCTAGTGGTTCATTTCTTTGTTTTTTGTTTTCTAACATTTTCATAGCGAATGGGCACTTGCCTGAAATTCGCAAGAGCTCCACCAGAAAACATGGCAACTGTAATTCTTGCCTGACTCCATTCCATAATATTTGTGAGGTCAGCAATCTCATCTCAACCATGCATCTATAGACCTTGGACAAGGAATTTCCCCAACACTGATCTGAAGCATAGCATTGTCCAAAAGCATTTGTTAAGATGAATGATTCAAAAGGAGACAAAACCAAGGATGTTCATGTCATATGTTTATGGTGAAGATGGTGCATTATATCCATCTCGCTGCCAGTCCCTGCATTTCATTGCTCCATTTGACCTCCCTCCTCCCTCTTTGTGTCAATAGTAATGTGATCTAAGGTAAGAGTGGAGGGGTATGTGGAGGTGGTTGGGGAGACAGGATGAAGAAGGGGTTATTTTTACCTTCCTTCTTGCGAGTGAAACTTGAGCCTGGCCCTGAGCAGGCAAGCAGGAGTGGCGCTAAGGAGCAGCGGTAGCGGCTGGAGGGAGTAAAGAGAGCGTCTCTGTCTCCACCGCCTAACTTCCGCGAATCCACCCATTGTACTCAAGGCACGCAACTAGTCTGTCCTTGTCAAAAGTTTTCTCACTCTGTAAACAGCAGGGGGGGGTGACGACTTTGGTGCAGAAAAGAACAACAGAAATCATTTACACAGCAGCATCCAATCTCACCGACTACCTCCATCTGCTCTCCTCTCAGTCCATTTCTTCACATTCATTACTCATCAATGGTTATTCTCTTTCGCCGCCTCACTTGGAGGAGATGCCACACATCGCATGCAGGTGCAGTGTCGGGCTTTGGGTGCGGACGCAACTCAGCGTGGAGCCGAAAGGATGGAGCAAAAGCTCAATACAGTTTCCCTTAACTACAACTCGGCCATTTTGCTAGTTAGCCGAACACAAATGCTTCAACATACTATTGCTGTACATGTAGCCACAACCTATTTTGGCATTACAGTAGCACAATGTTTCCTACGTACAAAGGTCGCTAACCATTTAAAAAGTGATAACTTCTATTCGGTGTTTGTGCTGAACGCTAACCACTGTTAGCATCTATTAGCAATCTATTAGCCCCAGTTAGCCATCTGTTTACCTTGTTTGTTAGCAGTGCTTTCGCTTTCTCTTGACCTGGTTATGGGCTTCTTGACTCTTATTGCCTTACATCCAGTTGGAATTTGTATTTTTTTTTTTTTTTTGTCATCACATAACATATATTTCAAGTAACAGGTTTTGTATTCATACACATGGCCGCTTGCATTGGGTGCAGGAGGGCGCTCTGTGTGTGTATGTGTGAGTGTTTCTGGTTTTTGTGTGTGTGTTTAAATAGCTGATATTACATTTGAATTAATTGGTGGTACTATAAGGATTTCCATGCGAGACAGTCTAATGACCACACGAGCAGTGACTGAATTTGCCCAAGCGCCTATGTTTGCTATATTTAGCCAATACTTTCACTTCATATTTTAATGAAGTTTCATTGATAAAAAATATGCCTACTGAGGTAATTATTATTATTATCATCACATCTAGATTCTCTCTCTCTCTCTTTTTTTTTAATGTTTTTTTTTTAAAAGATATCCAGAAGTGGACAAGCCTGGGCAAATCTTCTGCACTGGTCACCCAATTTACATAATCAAAATTTTGGGTGTGTGTGAAAAAAATCGAAAATGGGAAAAAATAACTGTTTTTGTGCACACAGGTAAATGAACATGCACTACTCGCTCTCTCTCTCTCTCTCTCTCTCTCTCACTCTCTCGCTCTCTCTCTCTGTCACACACATATACGCACGCACACGCATACACACACACACACACACAGACACACACATATGCATCTTGCAGAGGCTGCGGTGGACGCTAAAAGTAAGTGCTATGTAGGAGTACTGAAAGTGTCACCAGACAAAGCTCCTGTTAAGGTCATTCTTTCCTATATTTTATCATCACTAATCAAAAGTTTATCCTAAAAAAAAAAAAAAAAAAAAAAAAAAACTGGCTCCATGTGTGTGTGCCTGTACCGTATGCATGTTGCTGATGTACAGGATTTGCAGGGATGGGCTTGGATGTATGGTAAGTAAGTATGTGGTTTTACCTGCTCTATAATGCATCAATCGGGACGTTTTCTGCAGGAGCCGAGAGGGAAAAGCCTGTTGGCTGCGTCAGGCGCCCAGTTTCACGCCACATAAGAGAAATATGAATAATAGACGAAGGTGACCGGATTTCTGCACTATCGCCAAAGGTATTCCTGTTAATCCATGATTTTAATTTTTTTTATTTCTTCCTACTTACATGCATTTTATTCTATTTATGAGGCATGGACTTCAATACTTAAACTGCATATGTTGGTGCTGAGTCTATGGTATAAATATGGTGTACAGAATTTGAGACAGCAAAAGGCTAAATGCTAAACGGTTCGCAATCGCGATGAGCACGCTAACGTTCAACCGTTTTAGGCGGAGCTTTGAGGCAAAAATTTGATGCATGCATGTGAGTCGACGAGGCCGAGTTATTCGATTTTCTTTTCTCAGCCCCAATTGCAATGTGGACAAAAGCACTGGCTCAGGAGCGGAGAGGGAGGTGGAGATCTTTGCTAGTGATGTAGCTCAAGAAATTCAAATGACCTGATTTCAGGCTTCTCGGCAGAAAAACGAATTCAGGAATGAGTGGACGATTTTAATTCATATTTCACGTTTACTGAGGGACCATAGGGCCAACATTACATCTTAAATATTATAAGATGTTGGTTTGGTAAAATATGGCACCTTTGAAGAACGTTTTTGACTGGTTAACTTCTATTTAACTTCTTGTAAAGCAATAGATATTGATAAAATATTAACCAACTCATTTTTATCAGGGTGACAGTTTGGGCTCTGGAACAAATTATTCCAAACATAATTGACCAAATTGGTAAATTGTGTTAAAAATAACTGTTTTTGTGTGGTTTAATCTTGCCAAACATTGGCAGTTGGAGTCATTTAGGAATTTTAGCAATGTTCACTTGTGTGGTAAAAATTAGGTTAAAAAACACGTCGATATTGCACACACATATAAGCACACAGGTAAAGGAACATGCACTTCTCTCTCTCTCTCACACACTCTCTCTCTCACACACTCTCTCTCTCTCTGTCACACGCACACACACACGCGCGCACACACACACACACACACACACACACACACACACATGCATCTTTCAGAGGTTGAGATGGACCCTAAAAGTAAGTGCTATGTAGGAGTACTGAAAGTGTACTCCTACATAGGAGTACTGAAAGTGTACTCCTACATAGGAGTACACTTTCAGTACTCCTACATAGCACTGTAGGAGTACTGAAAGTGTACTCCTACCAAAAAAAAAACAAAAAAAAAAAAACCTTGGTCCATGTGTGCGTGCCTGTACTGTATGCATGTTGCTGATTTTCAGGATTTGCAGGGATGGGCTTGGATGTATGGTAAGTAAGTATGTGGTTTTACCTGCTCTATAATGCATCAATCCGGAAGTTTTCTGCAGGAGCCGAGAGGGAAAAGCCTGTTGGCTGCGTCGGGCGCCCAGTTTCACGCCACATAAGAGAAATATGAATAATAGACGAAGGTGACCGGATTTCTGCACTATCGCCAAAGGTATTCCTGTTAATCCATGATTTTTCATTGTACAGTACTTGTACCATGTTGTGAAAAAAGTGTGATATGAGGATTTGCCGTCTAGTAACTATGTGTAGAAATAAAAACAATTATTTCATGCCCAATTATTTACCAGTAAGTAAAAAAGGAAGAGAGTAAAGGTTGTTCAAGTTGATACAGCAAGACGGAATTAAAAATGTGCTTTTTCCTTTTTGCTTTTTTTTTTTTTGATGGCTTTGTGGATGAGGATTGATCAAAAAAAGAACGTTTTTGACTGCATGCTAGCGTATGTTTTAGCGTGCACGCATGCTACCGTATGTTTTAAGCTAGCGTATGTTTTACCATGCCTGCACCCAATAATACGGTGCGTCTTGTGCACGTGTTAAATACAGAAATAGACCCCGTAACTGAGCCTGCGCCTTTTAATACGGGGCGCCTTATGGTCGTGAAAATACGGTAATGATCTTCGGAGCTTCTTCCGTAATGGAGTAGGCTTACTTTACATGTTTCTGTGGCCTCTGCACTACACATCATTGCATGCAGTGGGTTGTAAAAAAAAAAAAAAAGTACTTTGAAATGAAATACTGTTTAAAATGTTTGACGATACGCATTACGACTTGTGTCAGGTCATGTAGTTCAAGTCAGTCAAGTCGAGTTTGAATACCAGATCAAAGTCAAACCGAGTCTTTTCTAAGTTTTAGCCGAGCGAGTTACTAGTCCTAAAATTGCAGACTCCAGTCTGACTGGAGTCAAGTCCTCCACCTCTGATAAATTCAATACTTGCTCTTACCTTTGGGGGAGACGCTCCGTGACTTCTTATCGTCTGAGGGAGAGTTGCTGCTGCTGTTGGGAGAGAAGCTTCTCCTCTTGCCTAGAAGGTCATCTGCAAACACACGAAGAGCAGTGGGTAAATGGATGGAAACCATGGCCGTACTACTATTTGTATACCTGAACGGATGATTGTTGGGAAATTAGTTTGGATGCAAGTTAAAAGAGTTAAAGAACACCCCCAAAAAAGTAATAGATGGAGAGAAAAAGCTATTGAAGCAAGCCACAGGCGTCTTGAGTTGTGCATTTTCTGTCAGAGATGAGAGGGGGCCTGAATCGCCTCGGATGACATTGGATAGATCTGCACGACTCACCCACTCACTCACTCACTCACTCACAGTGTGTGCGGAGATGTGTATGTGTGTCTCTGTGCATGCATGTGCGTGTGTGCAGCATGTACAATATGACAACAGGACGAGGGTTCTGTCTCGGCATCTTGCCAACGTCTCTTCTGACAGACAGTCCTGAGGTCTTAATACGCATCTTCCAATCTCTATGCTTGTTTTTCTCCTCTTTTTCCAGATGTTGGCCTAAAAGACTGTGATTGAATAGTGGCTAGTGGTGTCCAAACTATGGCCTGGGAGCCATCTGCGGCCTGCCGTCCATTTTTTAGCGGCCCACCATCCGTTTTTTTAGGGGGCTGCGGCATACATTAAGGTTTTCAATCGACACACCCCGTGTCATTTTACTGTATTGTACTACTTATACTACATTGGGTGACAAGGCAGAAGAAGAGAAGAAACAGAAATTTGTACTCATCTCTCACGTCCCTAGTTTTTTTTTTTTGCCACACATCATTCATTAAGATGCTCCTCCAAATTGTGATTGTTTGCTCTACTTTCTGCAAGGTCAATTTAGTACCGATTGCTCTTCTGCCGGATATGTAATTCTTGCTGCAGCTCAGTACAATCTCAGTGGATCTGTTGTCGTGGGATATACGGTTGCTGGCCCCACAAAAATCGTGAAAAATCCTTGACTTTTTGCGTCATCGCTTGGGTGTTTTTATATAAACAAAAGCAATTTATTATTGCTTCACTTATCTTTACCTACAATTATAGATTTCTTTTACTGTGTTAAAAGAATGTAAAGCTTGCCATTGCATGCTTTGATTTTTATGTGTGCGGCCTTTGGAAGAAATACTGTAGTTTGGACATGCCTGCGAGAAACTATTTAAATTCCTTTCAGCCTACTTTATGCCCATATGTTTGTTTTTGCCCAGCACGAATTCCAATTCCTCATTAAAAACACCTCTCTATACCTGAATTCCTCCCATGAACAAACACGTTTCCTCGCCCTTCCTCATCTTGTGCACAATTACAGCACCCCCTACTGCTGCCTCCTCCTCATCCTCCTCCTCGCCATCTCCTCCCCTCTCATCCCTCCCTTCCATCCAGCCCCGTCGTCACACCGCCACCCCCTCAAACACACCTCAAATCAATACGGGCCTAATCACGGAGGGAGGAGATGCAGACCGCGTTGCAGAAACGGAAAAGACGTTTGTCATCTCTCTTTCTGTCTGTTTTTATCTGGCGCACCTCGGGTTTCTCTCAGACGCTGTCAGACAAACCACAGCAGCAACTGTTTCCTCTG
Organism: Phyllopteryx taeniolatus; assembly: GCF_024500385.1. Lineage (NCBI taxonomy): Eukaryota > Metazoa > Chordata > Actinopteri > Syngnathiformes > Syngnathidae > Phyllopteryx > Phyllopteryx taeniolatus. Next base: position 8,600,163 of record NC_084502.1, read on the forward strand.
TTTCGTCCTTTTCCTGCCTTGTCTTCACTGCTCTGAGGGTATTTTTAGGGACAGGGAGGAGCATTTTGGTTTTTTTCCGGCAAAGAGAAAGGCGGCTCTGTCTCATCTTTAACATGGCATATTCTTATCATTTTTGCATGAAAAACAATGAATAACAAAAACAACAGCAACAGTTTGTAAGCGTTTGCAGACTTCTGTCACGCGCTCAGGCCCCGTCCAAACAAACACTTGTATTTTGCTATGAGTTTTGGCTTGATATCAAAGTGTGTTTTTGGAAAACTGCCAACAACCTGAAGTTTTTTTTGTATGCCGGTAGACGAAAAAGACAGCAATCTACTTTGTTTTGTTAATTTTCAATACTTCACTTCAGGCCATATTCATATTTACAGAAATGACCTTCTCCAGGCTTCTGACTGATCAAAAAATTAGTTAGGGGTTATAGTCCCAATGATGGCACAGTTTAGCCCGTACAGTGTTGTGAATTCATTTGAATTCCAAATCGCGTACAGGCAGACTCAAATCGCGGATGATTTCAAAACGTCAGCGGGCAGCGTTACACATGTCCAATAAGCGGACGTGTCAAGAGAAAAGACGTCGTCCGGACCTCACAAGGTTAAAATGCATTGTAAGGGGTTTAATAATAGTAATTTCATTTCATCATTCAATGTCATTATTTTTGTAATGCATTACTGATTGTGACCAGCGGGGACACATTACTTCCATGACTCAAATTCTCAACCCAAATATATGACAAGTAGAGTATTAAAAATACGCTTTTGGATACCGGAAATACAAGCACATGATACTGGCATGGAATGCAAATAACAGAGCCTTCAGGCATTTTTGCAGCTTGTTTTCATAACATCTGTATGTGGAACTTTTGAAAAAAACATGAACAAAACAACAACTCCTCTTTTTAATTCCCTGTTTGATGTTGTTGAGGAGATCCACAAGCATCACCACCGTAAAAAAAAAAAAAAAAAAAACATTGGATGGAGGAAGATGCTAATGAACAAGGATAGATATAAACACACACACACAGAAGATCTTTCTCAACGATCCATATTTTTTTTTTAATCATTTACGATCCTTATGTTCTTATTTTCCCATCTTGTCCCTTCGAAAAACCTACACTTCCTAATCCAGGAGTAGCGACAATCCCTATTAGCTCAAGCTTCCTTTCTACCTTCAAAAATGCACAGAGCACGCTTCCACCCACGCCCGGAGACGCTCACGATCAAACACACAGACTTGAGTCGTCTTTGGAGCTGACCTCACTAAAGACACGCCGTCTCCAGAGCGGGTGCCCGAGGGCCAGAGATTTGAGGGCGGCAAGCTTTTTAAAGCCAATTAAATGGGGCTTCTTAGATGCTCCCTTTTAATGCCCAGCCCTGAGCTGTGCTAGCATCTGTGCAAGCCGTTTACTAACTAAGGGTGCTTATAGTCAAGTTTGCTACCCGGGGCTCTTTCCGATCACGTGCTTGTTATGTTATGTTGTGCACTATAGTGGGGGGTGCTTATTTTTATTTGATCATCTGTGCTCTGATTTAAATTTTTTAAAGTGGCGATGTGGGATGTAGCAAACAACACGAGTACGTTTATCACCGTTATTATTGCCCATCAATAGATATGACAGTGTGGCAGTATTACAGTAATGGCCCCCAACATGGATCTGCTCAAAATGTCTAGTTTTGCCCCTACCAGTGTCGCCAAAGTGATTGCACGTGTTGGATTTGTTTAGTACAGTTTAGAATTGTTTTTTTTATTGAATGTTTCCATTGTCAAAGGTCGCAAGGGTACACACTTACCAAAGGTTTTGGCACCCCTGTTGTTGTACCTATCATAAGTGCACGGTAACTAAACCATCTACCGGTCGACAAATAATGCTCACTTTTGTGTGACTACAGCAGTAACAGGCAGAATCCAAAACGCATCTTTTCTAAAACAAAGCTTGTCTTCCATTTGTGATGAACACCTCCGTGCCAAGAAGAAGGAACACAATACACTGGATGTCCTCCATTGTTGTCCTTTGTTTACTGCCTTGAAATTATTGGCAGGTTACACGGTGTCACTCTGCGACGATGGGCCACTGTTTATGCTGACGCAGCCATTCTGCCAAGACGCCGTGCGCTGGAAATGCAAACCATCACGTCGGCGTTTACCGCCGCAAACCGCACGACGGCCATCTGAATTTCAACGCAAAGGAGAGAATGGTCCAAGGCTCCGTAAGACCATTGAATAACTTGCGATCTGGCGCTATACAAAAAAATTTGAATTGAATCTTCTGCCATGTAACGTCCATCAGCAACATGAGATGCCAACCTTACAAGTTCACCTCCTGTATACATGCAATTCACCCAACTGGGAGGAAAAACAGACCTCCCTCCAGCAGATAAATACAGAGAGGAAAACAGCGGGTTCTAAACCATCCTTTCATGTGACACCATGAGGGCGAACCGTCAAGCAAGGCAGCATTCCTCGCTCTCTCCCTCTCTCTGTCTCTAGTCCGATTTCCTCTCCTCCCTCCTCTCTCTATCGCAGGGAGCGTGGTGACAGCTCAGACAGCCAGGCTCCTTAATTCCTCTCTTACTCCGTTAATCTGTCATCTTTATCAGGCCGGCAAGGGGGAGGTGGGTGGTGGGGCTGCGTGTGGAAAGGCGGGGTGACAGGCGGGGACGCGGGGTGGGCCGCCAGCCGCAGCCCCCCAATCAATCTCCACATTACAGCTGACAGAATGGTGCTAATAACTTATTGATCCCCCCCTTCCATGCGCTGGGGCCTCCGCCAGCCCTGAAAGCCCCGCCATTGATTGGCTCACGGGCCGATGCAGCTGGGCGAGGGGGTGGGGCGGTTGATGGAGACGGGGCCGACATGGGGGCGCTTGGGCTCGTGCCGAGGGACGATGCATCGCTGCCAACGTGCACAAAGTACACACAGCGATACAGTCGGGCGCTCCTGCTCGTCTGTTTGTCCTGCTCTTTTATTCGGCGAGGGACGGAGGAAATTAAGAGAAGTGGAGCTCAAGAAGAATTATGGGCCGCATGAGGACAAAATGTGTCACTAACTGCTCAGTCATCTGGTGCACAGGTGGCTGCATGTGTTTAAGAAGTTGCCAGAAGCCGTAACGTAGCTCATTTAGATTCGCGAAACACTGTGATAAACACCGAAGAAGCCGTTAACGAGTAATTATTTGATCTTGGTTGGTAGCTACATTCAATTATTCTCAGATTTTAAGTGGTCCCACACAATTTGCAGAACACGGTGCTTGTAAAATGCAAATGACAAGGACATGACACATATTTTTAAAACAGATGTTTTTAATCCTGAAGGTAACGTTTCGATTCTAAACATCCATCCATCCATCCATCCATTTTCTGAGCCGGTTCTCCTCACCAGGGTCGCGGGGGTGCTGGAGCCCATCCCAGCTATCATCGGGCTGGAGGCGGGGTACACCCCGAACTGGTTGCCAGCCAATCACAGGGCACATACAAACAAACAAACATTTGCACTCACATTCACACCTACGGGCAATTTAGAGTCTCCAATTCATGCATGTTTTTGGGATGTGGGAGGAAACCGGAGTACCCGGAGAAAAACCACCCGGGCACGGGGAGAATATGCAAACTCCACACAGGCGGGGCCGGGGATTGAACCCTGGTCCTCAGAACTGTGAGGCAGACGCTCTAACCAGTCATCCACCTTGCCGCAGATTCTAAACAAAACAAAACAAAACAAAACAAAACAAAACAAAACAAAAAACTTAAATAAACATGTATCGGTGTTGTTTGTTGAATCTCGAGGTGACTGTTCACATTTTAATCATGTGCGTCTTACAGCACCTGTTGCTCGGCAACACTACTGCATATTAATAACCATACCAAAAGAAAGGTTATTAGGGTTGTGGCATTTTTAAAAGCATCCTCACATAATTCTGTTGAGAATTTTAACCAAACTAAACAATAAAAAGTAAAAATGGGTATATATATATATATATATGTGTGTATATATATATAGGCCAGTCTCTGGCCTAATGTCATCTGGGATAGGCGATAGCTCACCCTTGACCTTATGTGCTACAGAAAATCTTTTTTTTTTTTTTTTAAATCACCACAAGGTCATGTCGAAAACAGACACAATGAGCTTGTTCTTTTAAGCAAATCCCTCAACAGTGAGATTGTTTTAACTCATAGAGCCATCTCTTTGAAGCCCATTTTAAACTATTTACCACCCACACGCCCTTGTCTCGATATAGGATGAGAAATCCTGGAGTTTGCTTTGTTGCAAATAACCCTTTACAGTGTATCACATAATAAATCGATGGTAATACTTCAAAGGCAACTTGCACTCAGGATCAGACCGAGAAAAACAAATCCTTTTCCTAAAACAGGCTGTGTTCCAGATTTACATGTGAGTCAAAAAACAAAACAGGCACTCAAACCCACACTGGGGAAGATGCACACATTTAAACGCACAAACACAGACACGCCAACAAGTTGTAACTGCCTGTGGGAGTCTGCGTGGAGGGAGAGGAGGAGGAGGAGATCCAAAACACCTTATCTGCCTGTTCGAGTCTCCGGTCTGACCACAGCGCCACAGTTTACAATCTCCACAGGCCGCCAGACTCTCAGCATCGACGCCCGTGCTCCTCCCTTCCCCCCCCCCCCCTTTCCCTTCCTTCATCCCCGCATCCCCCCATCGCCGCTCACAGACCCTCTGAATAGCCGCCGGCTGGGGAGCGAGAGCGTGAACGAGGGAAGGAAGGAGGGAGGGATAGAAAGGAGAAGAGAAGGCGGGAGGCAGCCTTCCTGTCTGTCCCTCAGATTTAATTAACGGCCTACTCCGGCACAGAGACGACCTCCTTTCCTCCCTGCGCGCGCACGCGCACGCACGCACACACACACACACACACAGGCGGCGCTGTCCGCCACCATAGCTGCCGCCAGCTCTCCCCCGATGCCGCCGCCACACTCATTCATCTCTCTTTCCCGTCTCACCAATTCCAAATGTTTCTTCCACCACAGCGTCTCTCTGCTGTGAGCTTTCTCTACGCTTCTCTTTTGCCTCATCTACTTCCTGTTTTCGTTTGTGCACACTTTAATGCTCCTTTTCCACAGTTCAGTGTAAAGTTGCCAAGTTGACAGGAGAGGCGAAAACACTGTAAAGTCGAATAATCCCCAGCTCTAAAACGTGCATAGACACCCACATGTGTATTTGGTCGTCAATCCTAACCTGCGTTGATTTTACGTGGGCACGCATCCGTGCAGCTATCCGCTATTCGCGTGTAATAGTGTGCTTGTGAATGTGTGTGCGTCTAATTTCACTGGCAGACAGAATTAGAGGCACTGATCGGATTGGACTTGTTTACAGACACGGAGCGAGGCGCGCAGGCAGCCTGTTAAATCGCGCTTTAATGCTCAAACGGGCAGATTTTCGGGTCCCCGACCCCGTCTGGCGAAGGTAAACTGTGGTCAGCCGCTCTTCTGTCAGCAGCCCCCCCCCCACCGCCCCTCTCCACCCATGCACCTCTATACCCTCCCTTTGTGTATTCTTTTACAGTGCCTTGAGATATGAGTTTTGGGAGAATCCAGCCGTCACTTTGTCGATTTGTTTTGTTTTGCCTTGTGAGTGCAAACTTGGGGTAGAAGCGCCGTATGGTGGCAGTGACCCGAGTTCGGCAAATAGTGAACAATTCTTCAATAAAAGTGTTTATTGACACTCCCAGTTCAAGTTTACTGTAAAACTCAACATACACGTTGTGCATTTAAAACAACCACATAGGTTAGCCTTCTAGCTTAATGCTAACGCTAACACATAATTAGAAATGCATACATAAGCCTTTGCGCAACTGATATTTGACTACAAATGGTGCAGCAACACATGTCGACATTCAATATAACAGCACTCAGTCATATATTCTTTATCCTCTGTGAGGCTGAATTTTGTAAGGAGTATTCTATTTAATGATGTCCTTACTGTATTATTTGCACAACCATTGTCCCAGATTATCGCACTACTCGTCACTTTAAACCGCATACACTCCTTGAAGTCTCAGTGCCCTTTGCACAATGGTCATTGCACCGGACTATTGCGATATTAGCCATTCGAACTGCTCTAAGTGCTAGAGGACTCTGCATCTTTTTGCACAATTGTTTTTTGTCAATGTCTTTATGTCTCCAAAGTGTTCTGTAAATTGACTGTCTGTTGTACTAGGGCGGCACGGTGGCCGACTGGTTAGAGCGTCAGCCTCACGGTTCTGAGGACCCGGGTTCAATCCCCGGCCCCGCCTGTGTGGAGTTTGCATGTTCTCCCCGTGCCTGCGTGGGTTTTCTCCGGGCACTCCGGTTTCCTCCCACATCCCAAAAACATGCATGAATTGGAGACTCTAAATTGCCCGTAGGTATGACTGTGAGTGCGAATGGTTGTTTGTTCCTATGTGCCCTGCAACTGGCTGGCAACCAGTTCAGGGTGTACCCCGCCTCCTGCCCGATGACAGCTGGGATAGGCTCCAGCACGCCCGCGACCCTAGTGAGGAGAAGCGGCTCAGAAAATGGATGGATGGATGTTGTACTAGAGCGGCTCCAACTACCGGAGACAAATTCCTTGTGTGTTTTGGACATACTTGGCAAATAAAGATGATTCTGATTTAATGATGTCCTTACTGTATTATATTTATAAAGTAGAATATTATAGAGTGCTATTTTTTTTAATTAAAAAAAAAAACACTACAAAATTAGCAGGTTTTTTTTTGGGAGAGGTTGGAATTGATTAATGGCGTTTCCATTCATTTCAAAGAGGAAAGATGATTTCAGATATGAGTGATTTGATTTACAAGCGTGGTCACGGAATGAATGAAACTCATATTTCAAAGTAGCAGTGTATTAGCGCAACTTTTCAAAAACTTTGATTTGTTCGTCAGGTTGAACACGATTAAGATAGTATTTGGGGTGGAATGCATTCCAGACTTGGGTTGTAAGAAGGTACCTGTCTACTAGCAGCAAATTAATACCCACAATGCCTTGCTCTCACGTACCGTATGGACAATTAATCCTGCAGACAAAAGAGATGAGCAAACAGGGAGCGAGGGTATGGAGGTGTCGGGTCTGAGCTGATTTGCCGCTTGCTGTGCCGATGGCTAATAGGATGAGAAAGGGCAGGGTCACTGCGGGGGCAGATTTAGGGTGTCGCCCCCAAATCTGCATTTTACAAGCGGAAGAAAATGTATATTTTATCTGCCGTCATAGGCATTCAAGTAGAGTAATCCACAGCTCTAAAACTTCACACACACCCAACTGTGTAATTGAACATTAATCTTTGCCTGTATAATGTTGTTTTTCAATCACATTTTTTTTTTTAAATGAGTACTTCTTTGTATCTAGTATTTTATTATATTGTAATTGCTGTTTTTCTGTGACCTTTTTTTTTTAGTATTACATTATGATCAAACCATGCCATAAGAAAACCATTTATGATTGATGAGAGAGCTTTCCAAGTATTATACATGGCTTGGGGAGAATGCTTTCCAAATTGTTTGGGTGTTTTCAGCTATTTATTTCAGTTATGAGACAATGCCAAAGGTTGTTGACTTCAGCGAGCATCTGGTATTATTCTTCAATTATTGATACATTTATGATGATGATTATTATAATAACAATACTAATTATTATTATTATTATTGTGAGCGCAAATGGTTGTTTGTCTATATGTGTCCTGCAATTGGCTGGCGACCAGTTCAGGGTGGCGGGGTACACCCTGAACTGGTCGCCAGGGAGAGGCTCCTGCACACAACCATACCCTAGTGAGGATAATAATAATAATAATAATAATAATAATAATAATGATGATGATGACGATTATTATTATACAATAAATACAATATATTAAAATAAAATAAATGAATATATGAATTAAAAAATAACTGCATTTGTTAAATAAAGTAATTGTAGAATAAATAAATTAATAAATAAATAAAATACTAATTAACCTCAATGGATGTAATGAATTACAATGGGATGATAATTCAATTATTTTTCATTGTTTAACTTATACATATATTAGCTATCGTCCAGGTGGTGATCCATTGCGAAACAACTCAATTGGATTTCATATCACATTTGTTATTATTCATTTATTACTCAAGCAAACATACTTACAATTGACTTTGGATTTCTATGATAAAAGACTAATGCTTTTGCTAAGTGTTACGCACCTAATAATGAATGAAAAGGATGTGCTTTTTGTGCTTTTTGTGTGTTTAGCTTACGCTAAACACACATATGTCACTGTTAACCCAGAGTGGCATGAAACATCCAAACACGGGGTGATAATAGCTGATTAGTGAGGTCGTTTTCCAACCATATGTCTTTAATGGCAGCAGAATATCCTCACACGAGCTACACACGAGCTACGCTGTCTGTGTTCTGTCTGTAAGCTCTTAGTTTAGCACACAATGGTTCCACTACTCACATGATTATTTGGATTAATAGCAAACAAAGCTATTTATTCTGAGGTGATTTGAAACGGGGCTTTTAACCCCAAAATAAATCCCGGAGTGCCGCAGAGAATGTCAGAAGAACATTAAGCAACAGACAGGAGAGCGACCTTCGGGATGGAGGAATAAGCTCATGGCAAAATCCCCCAATTGCACAAATTAGAGTCAAATAAAAGAATGTTTACATGTTACAGGGAATGTGCCAGTGTTAGTCACACACACGCACGCAACATCACCGGAGGTCCTACCTGTGTGTCCTGTACTGGCATTGTGGTCGGAGGCTGACTGGCCCTCGGGCATGCCGTGCTGTCTGCTGTGGTGCAGGTTGGAGATGATTGTAGAGAGGTCACTGTCACGACTGACGCACGCACACATGAGAGGAAGAGACGAGAAACAAACCGTTAAGCAGCCTCAAACGGAAATCCACAAATCCAAAACCAGTGTGACATCAACTTTTTCACACTCTACTTACAACAGAAAGGCTCCGTGTAGAGGGCGCTACGTGTAAACTCGGCAGCTACAGGTGGCTGTGTTGTGGACTGGCTCTTTAGCTCTGATGTGTGTCATACACTCTGACAGACTACTGCATCCAGCACTTTTGGCTCTCATCCCCACTCATCTTCCATACTAAGATCTATTACCCAACATATTCACAACCTCTAAGTAGTTTAACAGCTTAAAACCTGATTATGGCGCTTCTGTGACAGATGCCGCTATCCCAGCTGTTTGAAGGGAATATTGAAGATTGCACACATACGTTTTAATGTGTTTATCGCATGTGGGAGGGGTAAAACTATTTTTGGAAATAATGACATGGTCTCTATATCTTTAATTTTCATGTGTTGTGGGTGAAGAACATATCTCCCACGATAAACGTGGGTTCACTATATTATACTGTACTTTTTGTGATTTTTACAACAGCAAAAAAGGTTTTGCGTTAACTTAAAAACATGTTGGGTACCAGTGGCTCTTTCTGCTGAGCTGAAATAGACCTCTTTGGTCCAAATGAAAAAATGGTCCATTTCTTCCATAAAAGTGATCATTATATTTTGACATATTATATAATTTATATTATATTTATTGTTATGTATTTTCGCGTCTTCCTCCACACAAGTAGCGGTCCCTCACTTTTTCCGCCGCAGCGAGTGGGATTACGTGTTTGGGTGTGAGTCACCGGCGGTATTTCTTTGTCTAGAATAGTCGTGTTCTGCCGGGCCGCTCGGTGTGCGGCAGAACTTAGATTGAAGACCTCGAGAAGTATAAAGACAACATTTTTTTTAAAAGCAGGTCTGCCAACTTGAGCCACGGTAAAATGAATGCTTCCTTTTATTTACATTCCAAGTCAGGGGCAACCACAATTGCCAAACTTTGAATACTCCCGGCACGGCTGATGGGGTGTTCGCGCAAGCAGCAGTGCTAACGTTACTGTTCGGAGTTGTGGTCAATGTTGTCTAATACTTTGCGGCACACTACAATAATCAGACCGTGTTTATTCCTTGATGATATGACACCAACGAGTGCTGTTAGTGTTTATTACGTTATGTTCACTGGCATGGCTAAATCCACTTCACTGTAAGGGGAGCCCCGGCGCACAAAAAGTCCATTATTCCTTAGCCTTGCTTTAGGCACACACACAAAAAAAAAAAAAAAAAAAAAAAAGGAGCAAGAAATGGCTTTACCTCCCCAGGTTGGCTGGAGCTGCCCAATTCCCCATCAATTACCTCTTTCCTCGCCAGCAGACCCACACAAGTGTGTCAGGGGGGTATTTCATTTGCAATCTGATTACCATCCTGATCGCATTAAATGCCATAATGATGGGAAATAGCCGCTTAGCATTCAGGGGGAGTAGAGCAGTCGTGTAGTGGAAGTGTCGTCACACTTAATGGCAAACAGCTTGTGGAGGCAGAGGCTTGATTCTTTTTTTTTTTTTTTTTTTTTTTATTTAAGCTGACATTCCAAAAAGCTAATATATTCATTATTCTCTCATTTTGTCAAGCAAATAAACCTTCAAAAGGCATTTTTTTTTCCTGCCCTGTCTTTTTGATTTTGTAAGCATCCTCACATGTCGCAATGTATGTCATGTCAACTCACAAGTTTATTCAAAGTAGAAGAGCCTCTGAAGGGGGTCCGCTATGACTCGGCAAAGCAGCGTTTATTGGACAGAAGTGGTGAATGGTTCTTAGCTGCCACCGCTATGACGATGCCACACTGTTTGCGGCTGCTGGACTTGGTTTTTTTTACAGCCTCATGATTACAGGCTGCCGCCGTAATGTCAGGCTGCGGGCCGCCAGGCTGTTTTCCACACGCTAAGAGAAAAGATGAAGGGGCAGCGACGAGGGCCTAACGCTGGCCTCGCCGGCCATTTTTCAGTCACACACGAGCAATGACTCAAGAAAACAGTCAGACAGTCACCATCTAAGCACGGAGATCTTTGATTGGCCTGTAAACTGCAAGCGTTTTACAATAATGACAGATGTCTTTTTGTGACGTTAACTTTATAATTAGAAGCCGTCCGTACTCTGCGAGAGCAACACAATGAAAAGGAGATGCGGAAAAGATGTTATTGTTTTTTCCATTGGGATTTGTTTTATTATATCAGTGTCACCCACAAATGCTCACAAACAACGCCTAACGCAGCAAACCTATGGCCACCCTCGCTCCATCACGCAAACTAATCATGATAATACTATCGTGAACTTCTCAAGGAGGTTCTAGGGTTATTATCCTGTGGCGAGGCGGCCGCTCTAAGCCATGAAAGGCAAGGGCGTTGTTAGTGGAGTAATTAGCGCACGTTTCCTGAGCTGTCCCGCCTGGACTAATGAGGGGCTGAAGCCGATCTTCACCCCCCCCCCCCGTCTGGCCTCCCTCAGCCCGCCCCCTTTCCTTTCAGTGGATGGCGGCAAGGTCACACTCCCGCCCTGGAGGATGGAGAAGGAGTTTAAGAGCCAGTCACCTGAGTCAGCGCTCCCGCGGGAGCTCTAAGACCCGAGTTAGGAGGGATAGGGTGTGGGGAGCGGGGTGTTATATTAACGTCGGGCCTGGTCGCTAATAAGTGCACGAGCCGCCATTTCATCCTAAGCTTATCCCAGAACTGGTTGGCTCCGCCCTTTCATCTGGAACCACAGCGGAGACTCACTGACCCAGACACTGAGGTTGCTAATACAAGTATTAATAATAGCATTATAACAAGACACTATAATCATGTCACACGACAGCACTAGACCACGTGAACAAGGTTTTCTTCAATAGATAAGATAATTGGGGGAAATCATGCATGACCGCTTAACTACGTTACTTTTTACTCCCAATTTTTTTTTGCCCCTCCAAATAAAGAAAATACAGTGGCTGGACTCTTTTGTGTGCTCCTTCTCCCTTACGACAGGAAACTACAACTGAGAATAGTCCAGACGAACAGGAAAGGACTCGGCATGAACACCAAGCGGTACCCCGCTGAGGCCTTGGCAAGCAGAGTCTGAGGTGGCGATGCTGGAGGTCACAGCATGAGCTGGCAAGAGCTGGCGGCGGAGGCACCCTGACGCCACGTCTCGCACCGCCACTGGCAAAGTGCTGACAGACGGACCGCAGGGATGCGAAGGTGGAGGAGAAAGAGCGAGAAGTGGGATGTATTGTGGTTGTAGAGCTACTTGAGGCGTACCCTCCGAAGCAGCCCGAATACACAACCCGCGACAGCCTACATGCAGCAAAATTCTAGGTGGTACTGCTAGGTTTGACGTCCATCAGTTCTGGCCCAACTTCAATTTGGTGGGAAATGAAAAAGAACTGATGCAACTCACACATTTCATTTTCTTAAATTGCCACCCGTGCAACATTAGTATAAAATGAAATCGGGCACTAATGTAATGTGAAACATTAAAAACAACACTTGCATAAAACATTCTACATGCACTACCGCTCAAAGAAAGTTCCAAATCGAAGTCTTTTGTTCACAAAAGGCAAATCAATGCCTCCGGCCATTAGGCCTATCAAGGCAATCAATAGCAATGAAAAAAAAAAAACCAGGAAGGAGAACTAAAACCGGTAACAGCTAAACATGGCTTACGCGTGATGAGCGCTGACAAGCTCGCATGATTTGACAACGTCCAGGTTTTTTTTTTTTTTGCATAGAATTTTTGGGGTGCTTAAACTTCAAACGCATCCAATATGCGCCTGTTAAGATACGGCCATGGAACAAAGTGTTGGCCGAAAAAGTATTCTGCAGCACACACAAAAAAAGGACTACTCACCCACTACATACATTTAGCTCATGCAAGGTTTTTTTGATTTTATTATTAAAATATAATAGGGCGGCTGCTTGCAGCTGTGAAAGACAACACACAACTGAGAGTCAAGCAAGCAGAAGAGGGAATAAGTAAAAATAGAAAGAAATATAATAAGCAACGGTCCCTCCTCTTCACTTCTTGGTGCTGTTGCTCCTCGGGAACTAAAGGTCACTACAATGGGAATGGTGTCACTGATTTTGGCCACGCGCACGTTGCACTCTGTGTTAGTCATCGCTCCTCTTGCCTACACTTTTTGACACATTGCACTGTGCTTAGATTAGATTTGTGAGAAAACGCAAAGGAACATTCTGTAACGAGTAAAACAGAGCTCGAGCGCATCGTGTCACAAGCTGCCTTCAAATTTGAGATTTTCGAGTGCCTGGTGTGGAATTAATGAGTTACTTGCAGTGAACACCAACTCAAATACCAACTTTTGCAACTTTTTCTTGCCTTGGAAAACAAGCGTCAACAATCCCAAAATGACATCAAACAAAAAAGCTCTTCCAGAAAGCCATAAAGCCACCCCCCGAAGCTGACTAATTAACACTCTGAAGAGAGGCATTTCCAGTAAATTCACACTGTCCATGACCCCTTCCTGGAAAAAGGTATGGCACAGTTGTCGAACGCAGCCACAAGACAAAATGTTGAATGCGGTAGACATAAACTGTTTCCGTAGTGCTGGTTATTACTCAAATTGACAACAATGTAACCATGTAAAAATATAAACCGATCCTACACGAAGCGGCCTGCGTTTTCAAGAAAACACAATGATTATATTCATTTAAGTCCAAGCCTTCAAACGGTTGTACTGCACCCAGAATAACCTTGAATATTGCTGATTCTATTGCTTTCTCCCTTGAATGGGTAAACTAAAACCTACATTCTGTAGCTTTTTATTTTTGGGGGTTTTAAAAAAGTACAATCAAACAGTGTCATTTGCGCAAATTACGCATGAATCTGCCTATGGATAGATGGATTGGAAATTATACATAATTTAAAGTAAATGGGTTGGAACATTTGCCACGTACTTTGCACCATGAACTCAATTTGCTCATTTAAGTGAGGTCCCTAGTCTCTTTAATATCTGGTTTGCCACATTTAGTATGATTATTAGTCTCTCTGAAGTTCGATAGGTCTTATGGCACTATTTCTCACAGTTTTTGATGTCGGTATTCAGTAATATTACATTTCTCGTAAATGACGGTGATTAAGTGGCAAATGATGTGTTCTGGGTATGCATATATATTCCCCACCCAGGAGGCTCAACAGAAGACATCAGCGGGTTCCAGAGATGGTCGCCGGGTAATCACCCAAACTGTTTGTCAGCACATTTTAATCAATCTTTAAATGAACTGAAAAATTAAAAAAACTAAGGCAGGTTTTATTATTATTTTTTCATTGGGTAGCAGAAAACTATACTATTCGCGGGGGATAGGGACCAGGCCGGACCGCGAATAGCCAAAATCTGCGGATAATATCTCTCTCTCTCTCTCTCTCTCTCTCTCTCTCTCTCTCTCTCTCTCTCTCTCTCTCTCTCTCTCTCTCTCTCTCTCTCTCTCTCTCTCTCTCTCTCTCTATATATATATATATATATATATATATAAAATTATAATTTATTTTTATTTTTTTTTTAACCAAAAAAGTGGAGATAAACCTGACAATATGTGTTTTATGGAGTTTGTTCCCCTGGAAAAAAGTAAAAACAATAGAAAAATTCAAATGAAAATGAAAAAAAAGTGAACCGCGAGTATGTGACGGCTCACTGTTCTCCAAAGTTAACAACATCAAGTATTTAGTCTTTGAAATTTTACGGAACTTTAAGAGCAACACATCAAGGAGCTCCCTTCTTGTGCCCTTGCTAATAGATCCTGGAGATTACAACGCTAGGCGGTGATGTATTAACCGGCGTTATTATCCTCAATCCACTAGTCCTGCTGCAATTTGTAGTTTCAGTCACCTGTGGCTCACAGTGAACATAAAGTGAAGAACTGAAGAAATAAAGGCAAAAGTTTTTTTCAGCCTATTAAGCTGTACAAGGTTAACTTAAGATGACATATTTTGGATTGACACGTTCGGCCTCAATTTAGATGAAGGTCGTCGCATGCGAGAGTGTGCCACACGTCGCAGCCGCCGTTGATGATACACACGCCGTCTCACACACACACACACACACACACACACACACGGCAGGCGCCCTGTATTTTTCACATCCATTGGCCAAATCCAATTTGTTAAGACCCTTCTGCGACTCACTTACGAAGCTGCGGTCAATGGAAATCACATTTCTGTGATTGGACATCCCATTATCCCTTTCGTCCAGACCTGCATCGGCGGATAAAGCGGAACCGAGACGGATGCCCATGACAGACCGGCGCTGCGGCTCCAGCGAGTCCGTCGCCTTTCGAAAGGGTAAAAGCCTGACATATTAGTCATAAGTGTTCTTTAAATTCATTATCATCTTAACACGCCAGCGGCGCAAGTGTCAGGGGGAGGGGAAGCCCTCTTAAATGAGGTTAGTGGATCCATTTAAATCGTCACAGTTGGTGTGCTGTCCGCTGTGTCACACGCAAGTCTCAAGACATGAAAAACATCCCCTGTGCTAATGAGCTTGCGCAAGCTGCTAATAATGCAGCCGGGGACTTTCTGAGGTTAATCAATGAACGGCCGCTGCATTATATTCATCCATAGTCTGTTAAGATTTTTTAAATTGCAAAAATCCGTTTATTCACACGATCGCAAACTCATGTGACGCCTCTTCTAAGAAGTCACATGGAGTGTGAGCAAAATCACATCTAATTTTCAATCATCAAGCGCAACAGCCCGTTTAGGCTCATCTGAGTGAGATGACCTCGCCCTGACCCTCGCCGTGCCTGTGTATGACTGTGTGCGTGGGGGGGGCGGGGGGATAGTGTGGGGGGGGGGGGGGGGGTTGCAGAATTAGTTCTCTGTATTTAACCCATCCCTGAGGAGCAGTGGGCAGCAACAATGTAGCAAATCCAGATCTTGTGTCCGCTCCTGGAAATTAACCTCAAACCGGAGTACACGAACAAAATGCACGCAGGCATTGTGAAAATGTGCAATCTCCACACAGAAAAGCCCCACAGTCAGGCGCACAGAGCGGCCCATGCTGGAATTGAACTCAAGAATCTTCTTGTTGTGAGGCAGCAGAGCCAGCCACTCTTTCACCAAGCAGACTCACAGAGACGTTTATAAGTTGCAAACATTCTGACTTTATCCCGCCGTGATGAACAGAACTGCCAGTGTGGGCCGGATGTGTTTGCTGATGCCAGACAGCGCAGTTTTTAATTTGAGCAGGGTTGCTTTGGGCAGCACCCCTTCTTCCTTCCATTAATCCTAGTCTAATTTATTCTGTTTGTATTAATTAATCACTTTGCGTGCTCAGATCCTCAATCTCGTTAAATGGGCTGCAAGAAAGGATGTCTATCAGGATGAGTATAGTCTGCAAAAGTGCAATAACATGACATGAGGTCATAGCGACTAGCGTATTACAGCTTGAGCACAGACCAAGCGACGCTGCGGACGATGTGAAAATTGCATGAACGGCTCAACATCGTATCAAGACAGGGACAGCAAGCCTTTAGAGCAAAAGCCAAAACTATGTTCTTGGAACACGTGTTCCAATCAACCTTACAATACCTAAATCAGTCACACATCAAACACGGCGGTGTTGCTCTTCAGTCGACGTACCTCTTGCGCACTATACTGTAATGAAGTTCGTCCTCCTGCTTGATGAGGCCATGATCCCCACTGGCCCGCTCGCTCCCTTCACTGTCGTCACTGCTGAAGATGGAGGCCAGCTCCTTCTTGGGCACTCGGTTGGGGGGCAGCGGGATGGTGCGCTTCTCAGCCAGCCGGCCGCGATTCTGTACAACAAGGCACACAAGAGAGACGTGAGAACTCTGAAATATGCCAAGACAACATTAGTTGTAAACTTCAGATGACTCATCATTTGATTCAGTGATGTCAAACGTATACAGCATGGATACGATGGCACCTTTGACTATCTTTTCGATTCTTCTCATGCCTATATCATGTTATTTGATGAAACTCGCCAGCCACAACATTAGGTACACCTTCACATTCTATTAAGTTCCGAGAGCCTTTAAAAAAAAAAAAAAAACTAAACTTTCAAACATCTGCTTAGTTTTGATGTTATGGTTGAAGTTTGCGGCTGTGACCGAAGGGTAGCTGGTTCGAATCCCGGCTCTGACTCTCCACATGTCGAAGTGTCCTTGGGCAAGACATTGAACCCTAATTAGCTCCCAGTGGGCCTGGCAGCGCCTTGCATGGCAGCAGCCGCCCATTCGTGTATGAATGTGTGTGTGAATGGGTGAATGTGAGGCTTTGTAAAGCGCTTTGGGCACCGTGATAGTGTAGATAAAGCGCTATATAAGTGCAGTACATTTAACATTTTCCACATCTAATATTTGACTATTTCTTGTAACTAAACAAGCTGACCAAAATATGAAAAACTATGTAGCCCCAGACACAATATGGGGGAAAATGTTTTAATTGTGGCTACAATATAGATATAACACGCACAACATTCTAATTTGTACCCACCAAATACTGTAATTTCTCGTGTATAATGCACACCCATGTATAATACACACCCCCAAAGTTGACCTAAAAATTCTGGAAAATCCTTCTACCTGTGTACAATGCATTTTTACAATGCATGATTTTGCTTCTAACCATATGATCAAAACATGAAGTATTATCTGCATTTTGTTAGTTTTTTCAAAGAATTATTCTGAAGTTAAACACTTTATTTGAACGGTTAATACTTTATTTTTATTTAATTGCTCTGATTTTGAAATTCACAGCCCTACTTTTTTTTAGTAAACAAGAAAACACACAGTTGTGGTCATATGTTTGATTACCAAGTCAGAATTAGTAAGTTGTGTACAATTATTTAAAGAAAACACAAAGGGCCAGGCAAAACACTTTTTATTTTATTTTAATGGGATTTAAATTAAACTGTCAATCATTTCAGAAAAGCATTAACATTAAACAAAACATGACCATTAATAAATTAATGAAGGTTGTTGTTCAGTCATCAGTCGTATTTAAAAAAAACAATATTTCACAAACTCTGCCAGGGTATGTAAACTTATGAGGACAACTGTACATATATGTAGTCATACGTACCCCTGTCATATTGGAATAAAAGTGGAGGCTACACCTTTTCCATAACCTCTAGGTGGCGGTGGTTTACTGAATTGAAAGTGTAAAGCTTTTTCATAACCTTTAGATGGCGGCATATTATATAAAATGTTTCCCTATACCTATGTAAAATGCGGACTATTGATTTTCGACAATTTTTGGGGTAAAAAAAAATGTGCATTACACACGAGAATTACGGCAGGTATAACGTGCGCACAAAATACTAACTTGTGGTTTTCATATCATTCCTATAAACAACTTGGACGTCTGGGTAAGCAAATGTATCATACCTTCGCTAGAAACTGCGAAACGCCACATCCTCGTGTCTTTTTCCTTTGTTGTTCTCGTTAACCTGAAATGCCAGCTTTTGAGAATGTCTTTGGAGCTCCACCCAGCCCAAAGAAAAAATTATGTCATACTATTCTCATCCGTCCTCTACCTCTATCTTAACATTCTAGAGAAGGTGCTTTCGATTTGCTCATCCAACTATCCAGTACGGATTCACAGCTCCTTTGTGGCCACAAAACAATATTTTGTGCACACGTTATACCTATTTTGTGGCCACAAGTTAGTACTTCATCTCAAATAAGCATATTGTGTGCACGCTATATCTATATTGTGGCTGCCATTGAATCACCCCCCCCCCCCCCCCCCCCCCCCCCCCGGCAACAGCTAAACAGAAACACCTATGGGTGTAGAAGCAGTTCTACATGACTGCCAACTACAACAATAAACATATTGATAACCTAATATGTCACTGAATGTGTCAATTAGCACAACTAGGACAAAATTACTTTCAATACCGGACTGGTATTTGATCTTGTGCATGTGTGCCTAATGGTGTGGCCAGTGAGTGGATATTTGAAAAATTCACACTTAAAGAACGAGCGCAAACACAACAGAAAAGAGGAAATTGGAAGAGAGGAAGGGATCTTAGACGTTTGGAGAAAGACTGGAGAATGGATTTGTGTTTGTGCAAGAGATGACAGGTCAAAGAGAATGAGAGAGAAGGAAAAAAAAAAAGTTGAAAAGAGAACGTGGTGAATAAAACTTGTGAGAACAAGCTCCACAAAAGGAAGGTGGGTGTGAGAAAGTGGACATGGAAGTTAAATTCCTTCCTTGTCTCTCGCTTTCTCTGCACGCCGACATCTCCGCTCCTACTCCCGGGCGCCTTCCAGCCCTCCAGCTATCCCTTCCACCACACGCAATCCCGCTCTTCTCCCTCACTCCCGTCCCTTCCCTTCCCTTCCTCTTCTCTCCCCCTCCTCGCCTCACTTCTTCCCTCCCAGGAGGCGCTGCAGCGTGAGTGGCAGCCAGGCAGGCGGCGGGGGGGGGGGGGGGGGGGGGGGGGGACGGCAGGAGGAGGGAGTTGGAGGCTCCTAGCCAAGAGGCAAACAGGTGCAGCCCCTCCGGAGTCTCTCAAATGGCAGACATTAAACAGAGTTGGGAAGGGGAGGGAAAGAGGGGGTGGGTGAAAACATCCCCCAGGATGAGCAGGCCACAAACTTCTGCCATATTTCTCCCTTTACTGTTCCTTCATTGGCCACAACACAAAAAGCACTTTTGCCCGCTTTCTTCTTTCCTGTCCCTGCTTTCCACAAGTATTGCGCTAATGCTGGAGGCCAGCGTGTCGACTACTTTGTAATTTGAGTTGCTGGTTCGTGTTGGGAAGGGTGGGAGGGTCCGTAATCAGGAACGAATCAACATCACGTCAAGCACAGCAGACCAAAACGCTTGCATCTGTTCGATGCAAATTCGCAGAGTCAAAGTCCCTTTATTGCTCTTGTTAAAAGGGAAATACACATGTGCCCCACGCTCCTCTCCTACACACACACACACACACACACACAAACAAGCGCACACCTGTTCCTGGTCTTCACACATTGCGTTTCCCCTCCAAAGCGGGGGATTTTACTCGGAGCATGCCAGCAATATAGCATATACAAGAATAGCTTGTCTGAGCACACTCGTGACTAAGACTGTGAATGCGAGTGTGTAGACAACCACCCACATTGGCTGTGACATGGCCAGGCTGACAGTCCCCCGTACCCCCCCCCCCCCGACACACACACACACACACACACAGACGCCCTCGCCTCTCCCGGAAAGCCCCAATTCTTTCTTTAGTGGCAGTGACGCAGAACTTGGGTTGAGCTCCCACTGCTTCCGGCAACACTTCCGCAACACGGGGGAGGGCTCGCCAAAGCAAAAACACCGAGCAAAACACACCTCTGGCAGCCCACGTAGGAACCCTAAAAGGAAGGACGTGAACACACACAAACACACATTAGTTTGTGTGTGTGTGTGTGTGTGTGCTTGTGTGCTGAGGCAACCTTACTGTGTGTGGTCAGCCTCCTTTCAGACGTGGAAAAAAGTCTCTCATAAAAGTCCCACTAAAAGCACCACTATGAATATCGCCTCCCACGCGTTCTCGCTGACAGTCGAGCAGCCAACCAAAATATCTGGGCTCCGCATTCAGACATGAAAAAAACTCACATGCTTGCGTACGCCGTTAACGATCCATCAGACACACGACAATCCGAGAACAGCGCAAACTGAAAACGATTCAAAGCGATGAGTTTGATACGCTGTATATTTAGCACACTCTCAAGTCGCAGTGTAAATATGACATTAAGAATAAGACGTACTACTTCTTGTTATCCCCTACAACAAGTATGTACAGTACCGCCATCTCAATGGATGACAATCAGAGCCTGTTAGTCTTTCATTCTTATTGTATTTGTATTCGATTATTTTTCAACAATAAGAGCAAAAAAAGAAAATATTTACTGGCGTCAACAAGGGTAATTACATGTGCAAATGTGAGGTTTTGTCGATATTTTTTAATTGAAGTGCAATGAATGGGATTAAAACAACAGTAATGAACAATGGTGCTGCTCCTACAAGTGTAAGTGACTTTTAAGGCACAGTGTTGTAGCTTCAAACTGAAAGATATAATTAGAGATTAACGAAGCCAAGCAAATAATGCACTGCGCTAAACTAACATAACATTCTAAAATCGCATAAGCTATTTTTTGCTGAGGGCAGACATGGTAACAAAGTATAGGTAACAACATTGTTTTGTTTACGTGTTGTCAATGTGCATTTGGTGACGCGCGATACTTCATGTTGAAGGAAAAGGGACAAACGTGGTCAGAAGATAGTTATAAAGTCATGCTAGTGCTAGTGAATGCCTCTGTTAACACTTAACTAGAGTTAGATTAGGTGACGAGGATACTTTATTCAAGTGTCTGTGGTCATTTGTCTCAATGCAAACACACAAGCACAAGTTCTACACACAACTCTCAATGGTAAGGATAGCATCAGTGCTAGTGCTAACACATGCCAAGAATTGTCCTGGCTGGTCCACCAAATTCTCCAGCACGGCAACAAAACAGACGCTATTGTCGCTAATTTTAAAGCCAGTGAGCCATCGAAATGATCGTCACACTGTCACTTTAAGGTCAAATATTACAGAGTGTTACTTTAATTGCTGAAGGCTCCCGTCAGGAATGTGTGTCCTGAGTACTGTACCACAGAGATAAGCATTAAACTGGTGATTAAGCAAGATAAAAGAACATACAGTTATTAGTCTTATTATATTTTTGAGCGTCATCATGGATTGATGAATTTTTAATCAAGGCTTGGCGCGCAAGCAACAAAACCACCTTGTTTTTAATCGATACACAACTTTGGCAAGCAAAAGCGGTTAAATTCAAACGGTGACTATAAAAGCAATCAATCTCTCTATATTTATTTCTGACTTTTAACTGCGCTCTTGGTGGAAAAAGCGAATAGTAAGGGTGTTATTTCTTCATCCTTTTTTTTTTTTTCCCCTCACTTCCCTTGCGTTATTTCCTGAAAGGTGGCCTGCCGCTGGCTCCAAGCAGCATTAGCAAGCTCTCTCTCACACACACACACACACACACACACGCACGCACGCACACTGTGGTAGCCGCCCGTGACATTCCTGCAGCTGCGGCGCTAGCGCCCCCTCGCACGCGCCCCTCCCGCCCGCCCCACAGCAAACTCCCTAGGGGACGAATGCCTAATGAGTCACGCGCCTGTCTGCCGTTACCTCGCCGTGTGTGTGTGTGTGTGTGTGTGTGGAGGCAGGATGGCGGGCCGACTTGGCGTGAGCGCTTTGGGGAAGGGGCGGCGGGTGAGGAGATGACAGGGAAGGAGGGAGGGCGGTTGGGGGGGGGGGGGGGGGGGGGGGGGGGGGGCTAGTGTGCACAAGGCATGAGGGTGGAGTGAGGCGGTCATTACCACGTTCAAACAAGAGCGCTGAAAAAAAGGCCAAAACAAACAAGCATGTCCTCTGTGTACCAGCTCGAGGTCCACTTCATCACCACGTACAAATTCTTATTTTGTTTAGTCTCGCCACCTCATGTCTGGCCCTGGCGCGTGGAAACGGTGGTGACATTTTCACACGTTCGTGCCTGGCTGGCGATTAGCCGCTCGCCCGGTTAGATTGAGATCGCTCAGTACGCAAACATGACCAACGTAACCTGATTACTACCAATAACCCGATTAAAATAGTAGTTTGATTAAAGTGCTCACAAGGTTTACGGTAAACACATTTCCCCCCAGCTAACCGTCTAATCCGCCGGGTATGATTTACTTGATAGTCCAGATAACGTGTTTATGAAATAGGTTATTAGTGCCACAAGTGCGTGTTGAGAATATAGAAAGATGGCGACACAGCGGGTTGTGCCACTTCACAAAGAAGAAAAACACAATAGATAATACTGTTGCTGTCATCACAAAATAGCTGCTTGTTTACAAAAACGCACATTAGCGTCGCACGCAACTTGTGACCTTTAAGACGCGCGAGCCACAAATACGTTGAGGCCTGTGACCAAAAGGAAAATGGCAGAACAGCAGCATGAACGACAAGCAACACAGCATAGTTTAGTCACAGCACATGACAGGCAAGCAACTGCAGAGTTGTGTTTTGACAACTCGAATTTCAAAATGAACCAAATTCAGGAGAGGCTTTGTAATTAATGAACCACGATTAATCGTGACTACGTGCGTGAAGTTGAACAACAATCGTTGCGGTTCCACTTCTTGTCCTTTATGAGTCGGCAGCACACTTTCAAACTGTTGCCGACGAATCAAGACGACATTTCCGCAGTCTGTGGACTGAACGCTAATGCTAAAAAGCAATGCTCACAGCAAAGCGATTTGCGTCCCTTAGCTGCGTGTATTTTCATCTGTGCCCAACGAAGAAGAACCGCAAGAACCACAGGCCCATCTAATCGCACAACTCCCTACGTAACATGAGGTTAGCCAGCTGTTCACCCACTTTGCACAAGTTCAGTGATGGAAAAACGGCCCCGCGGATTGCAGATGACTTCAACTGTATGAGATCACTGTCGGGACCGACCGAATTTTTCGTCCTCTTTCAGCCAGTTACTGCGGCAAACTAACGACAAATATTTCCCATTATTGTACAAAACACTATTCAGTTAGGTTTGCCACAATGACGATCCTTTTTTTTTTTTTTTTTTTTTTCCCCAGAATTAGGCACCGTTTTTGGATAAAAAAAGAAAAGGACTGTCCCATTTTGGCCCCTGGCAACAATGTTTGTCAAACTAAAACCAAACAGTTTTTGAAAACGGGAGTCAAAGCGAAAGTTTTTTCTGAAAATTGTGCGTTATCGTCGCCATTTAAACACTTAAAACCCGGGAGGTGTGCACACTTGTTAAGTGTTCATTCTGAGCATGCTCAAGCATGTCAAAGTCAAAACAATGATGGCTGAGCGTTTGTGCTTATAATGCGTCTCCAGCAAATTGCGTCCCTCAGAGGCAGTTTCGCCCGAGACAACGAACAGGTGTTTTTTTTTGTTTTAGGTTGTGGTACATTACACATAAATCGTGGTAATGGCGGTTTGGTATAATAAGTGCTGTACTCATTTAAATTGCATGAACAGGGATCGTCTTGATAATGATGTCGTCTCATGAAACTAACCCCGGAAAGGTCATCATGTCACGTGACCATAGACAGGTGAATAGAGAGAGACGCGTTTCCTGACTACTTACATGAAGATGCAATGCGTGCGCCTGTTTCCAAGTACACTGGTACCTTCACTTTAGAGTTCCCTAACGTATGTTTATTTCGTTTCTTTGCGTTGCAGGCCAAAATTTGAGGTGCGAGCAGGCTTTGGATAGTGATGAAAAAGAATTGAGCAAATTAAGGTACCGTAATGCCCTCGTATGTAGGCAAGGAGAGCCACAGTCGTTGATGCACTTTCAGCCATTCATTGAATGGGACAAACAGTAAAAACGTACAAAAACAAAATGAGAGCACTCACAAGGATCGAGTCGACTCTGACTCTTGACGTTACTCACTAGGCCACGCCCCTTAGAGGAACACCAACACAACACATAAATACTACAGTAGGTACCGTATAGTAATTACATTTTTTTAAACCAGATTACTTCTTTATATTCTCTTTTATAATATTTCATTATATTTGTATATAATATGGTGCTATTTTTCTTTATTAATACACAAGTAACATAAATGGTGGTCACAGAGTCTGAAACAGATTCATGACATTTCAAACTTATTTAATATGAGTATGGTCACAGAACGAACGAAACAGTATATCAAAAGACAGGCATGTGCACACATAGTCTCTAGTTGGTGCTCAAGCACCTTGGATGAAATAAGAGCCCTTTTTGCTGCAGCGGATTTATTTTTTCCCTTGGTTCATCAATATTACAAAGAAAATTTTACCCAAAGTGTTTTGAAATCTGACTTTCGCCTTATCCCTTGTGCTTCTCCTTCTCTTTCCAAAATCCTGCCATTAGAATTAGGGGTGTGTTGACTTTTATATCCACTGTAGCCTCCCTTCACATCCTTTCTTAATAGTTGTATTACTGACTGTGTTAACAGAAATAAATACATACTTTAAATACTACTGCTTGTACTTAATCACATGAATAATTTTGGTTATGGGTGCCCTTTTTTTTCCCCCCCTCGCTTGAGCACCTGCCTATGTCTATGCACGTGCCTGCCAAAATATTAGGAACCACTCATCATCAAATGCAACACGTTTTGCCCAATAAGTGTGATTCTGTCCTATAATGGACAAAACTTTGAGAAAGGAGGGAAGAAAAGTGAGAAAGCATCGTAGGGCGGGCAAGCATGCAACCAAGTCCCCCACCTTCCTACACACACACACACACACACACACACGCACACACACGCACGCACACACACACACACACACACACACGCGCGCATTCACTCCACCCTTGGCCCCCACGCGCTGAGCCGAGCGGCAGTTTCAGCCCAATGGAGCGGCACAGGGCAAAAGGGGGGAGGAGGGGGATGCTTTGCTGCAGGGGGGTTTGCGGTGACGGGAGGGGGCGGCGGTGCACAGAGGGCGAGAGGGCGGCGAGGCGGAGGGAAGGGGAGCAGGGAGGGGGGCGGTAGTGCTGGAGCAGCGCTGGGAGGTCAGTGGTGGTGCAGTCAAGCGTGCCAACGCGCCTCTCACGCTCCCCTGTCCCTCTTGTCTCAACCCCCGCCCCTGCCCCCTTCATTCCCCTCCTCCTCCCTCATTCTGCCGCCGCCTGCATGTTTGGATTGGACCGCCGAGACCACCGCAGGGGAGCTTTCCAGACAGGTTCCTACTGGATATTTGTGACAGCGGAAGTGGAGGCGAAGACAAGGTTGTATCACAAACACACCTGAGCTGAGTTTCAGGACATGCAGTGGCACAATTAATCAAAAACGCCACTAAAATGACACCTCCTCGAGGGTGAAACAAGCACTTTGATGAGGTTTAGTCACGCACACGCTCACACCACCTCTATGGAATGCAATCATTTTGAATCATCACTTACGTCGTGCAAAAAGGGAGCCAAGATAAACAAACATTGCCCTCATTTATCTTCCAGCAATTTCATTAATCTACTCTTTATCTGACTGTGCGCCATTTTTTTTATCATCAATAAAAATCAAAAAGTGGTTCATACAATATGCTGTTTAAGGCATTATCATGACCATGTGGGATTTCTATGAGCTTGCTGACTAACCCTCAAGTCTGTTTGTTGGAGCTTGTCGATAACGTAGAGCAGGAGATGATACACGAGTGTCTACAACGGTCCGATGTGGCGTCAACAACTAGTGGAAGTCACGTGTTGGAACAGCTTGCGCACACAGATATCGGGAAGAAGCGTTTTCACAACAATCGCCATTGGCTTTGATTCCTCTCCATAGGCGCTCACCATTCACAAAAACATTAACGTCGCTTGATGAGGAAAAAGCTTAATGTCCAGAAAAACTATGAAAATGGGCTATCGTGCTGATATTTCCGCAAACCTTTTGGTGGCGACTGACCGCCGTTTTCTGACATTACGTGACGTTAAGCTTTTTCAGGCATACGTTAAGCCTGTTACAAACCAAATCAGTACCCAACATAACTCAACTGCTGGGAAGAATGAATTTAAGACGACCCAAAAACAAAACAAAACAAAACAAAACAAAAGAACAACAAGTGTGCGCAACATGTCTGAAACGTCGCAATTACTATTGATCTCCATTAGTCTCACTTGGTCTGAAAGTGCACAAACTACTCCACATGACCACAATCCTGCACACTTCTCAGCCAATTGCATATTCCGCCGTTACCATAGCAACGTAGCTTCAGCAACTCGCATACAAACACAAACCCGGCGACCGAACGAAGACTCCACCTCACGAGTTCGCTTTTATTTTCGAGCGGAAGAGTGTTTGTGGCTATTTCCACAGATGTTTGTGGACGTGTGGGTTTAATTCCGTTTTGCAACGGTGGGAGGGGGGCATGATTGGAGGGGGGGGGGGGGGCTTTATGAGCCAGAGGAGGCGACTGTAATTTCCTCCCATCCTCCGCCAGTTCCGCTGAAATAACAGAGTAGAGGAAGCCGAGCTCTCCCGGGAAGAGACGCAAACACACGCACACACAGCTTGCTAATCAGCCGGCCACCCTGAGCTCACCCGCACACACACACACACACACACACACACACACACACACACAGACGTGCACACATAAAAAGTGAACAAACACCACTTTGACGGCTCGGGCCAAAGGATAAAACTTCCGCAGGAAAGTTTCTGTCTTATATGGACACAGTAATACAGAATACACAGCATTTCCGAGGTGCATTAAACGCCTGATGATCACACGTGAGGCAAAGGTGGAAGTAAAGCATGACAATCAACAGCCTATCAATCACTGTGAACACATGACATTCCACATTTAATGTAATCGCTAACTGTCAAGCGCCTGTGTGCCAACATGACAAAAAGCTCGAGTCGGCGCTGACGCTGCAATTAGCTTGCACGAGGTCTCAGCGGGCAGGTGGGGAACGTCTTCCCACCAGCTGCACCTTTTTACCCCCTTTTTTTTTTTTTCCCCTTTTCCGAATGCTCGCCTCGTGCCTATAGCCAAGCGAGATCACTTAAAGTTCAGCTGTCAAACTTTCAAAATAAATGTCTGCATGAGGTAATTTGTGTCAGTAGGCAGGCGTATAGTGTGCGAGAGGGAGGAAGAGAGGGAGGTAGGGGTGGGGGGGGGGGGGGGGTGGAGTGCTGGCTGCCATGCCCTGAGGAGAGTCAGAGGGGAGGGGGGGACGACGACGCCATAGAGGCCATACAAGCTCCGCTGCCTTCCCTCCGCCGTCTCACCCTCGCCGCCCTCGCGTGAAACTGCTGACATTCTTAGCCCGCGTGTGCGTGCGAGCGGGAGTGTGTGTCTGTGTGCGTGCGCGCTGTGCACGTGGGTGTCCTAAGGCGTCACGGTGGTATTCGCTCGCTGGGTTAAACTTCAGGCTTCACCGCCAGACGAGGAAACGAGCACCATAACAACAACAACCTTCGGGCCCTCGCATCCGCGCTTACGTCAATGGCGACGTTTCACTCCGTCACGTCTGCAAATTGAGGTTGAAGAATACGTGCCGAGACAAGCCCGAAAAAGTCAATCAACGATAAACCCGACGGTTGAGTGTAAACACATGCAAACACGCTTGAGATGTTCCCCAAAAAATTGCATCTCTTTTCCCAGCCCTTACCTCCCCTCTCAGGCCGAAATCTAAGCTTTTGGTTAAAGCTCTTGTGAAAATGTCACCAGTTTACCTGTATCACTCAAACTGCTCCGACTTATCTAACGCGCCTTCGCCTTGCGTGTCTCACACACAATAATCAGCGGTAGCCACATTCAGTAGCTCGCTAAGCCTCTTACACCCTTCCCTCAAGATTAGGGCTCGGGAGCGACAACAGATGCGCTCTGCGCTGATGAAAACACACACGTGCGGACCCGCAACTCAGCGCACCTGTGTGAATAGATCCGGTGTGCGTTTGACACGCGCGCAGAAAGCCGACGCCGTCACCGTGACACATCGGCGAGGCCTTCGGGTTTGGCGTCGGCCCCCCGGTCGGGCCCTGGGGGAGCGAGCGGGCAAATAAGCGCTTGTCAGCCAGGTGAGGAGTCTGACTGAACAGTGACCGACGGTGAACGCGACACACGCAACACACGCGCACAAAGCCAGACAGCTCGCTGTCTCTGGATAAATGGCCGTTTGATGCTCGGCGTCTTTGAAAGGCTGGAAGTGCATTCGGTATTCACGCTGAGAGAAAATTACTGTCAAATCTGTCACAGTGTGCCTGTGGGGTCTTCAGCGGAAAGGTTATAAATAAAGGCGGCGCTCCCGAAACACGCTTACCCATCATGCAACTGTGCGACAACACAAACGCCAATGAAATATCTGTTGCTGCTTTCTCACACAATAAACTAGACCAGGTGCTCCTTAGTCCTATTTATCCGAAACTGTTCGATTTCACCTTTGCATTTTCACAAGTTGCGCCGTCATACTTTTTGGCACCCTTCCGTTTACTAACGACAGTGGGCGGAGCAAAGACGCACGGCAGCCCAGTGATTGGTTGACTGAGAGGTCATTTTTTTTGCGCGACGACAGTAATTCACTGGAAAGAAACGTTTATTTCCAAAGCGTGTTTCTTGTTTATGGATCATGTCAGCACTAATGCATGTCACGTCCCTCATGTTTGTTGAGTGCATCGGCGGGTCACACGGTGAAAACGTAGCTGACAAAACCATCGCTATCCCGCCTCCGCATCCATGACGGAAACGCGAGCCAAATGTGGGTTTACCATTCCAGACTTGATCATGGCCAACTGAACAGTAAAGCTTGTAGAAAAACGACTTTGAAGGACAAAAAAAACGACCCGCTTCCATTTGTCCTTAATCGCGAGGATGAGGACAAAAGTGTTCAGTGCAAACAAGTTCGAGCTACCAATGGAACCAATGTAGCTTATCTACGTCAGCATAAAAACACACAGCAATGTTAAAAAAAAAAAATCGAAATATAAAATACAATTGACAGGAGATGAAATATTCTTACCACGGGAGAGGAGATTCGACAACCTGGGCAATCGCAGATCGGAGGATGCACCTGTAAGATTCCTTTGGACATGAGCGTCTTGAGACTTTTCCCTGCAACACAAACAAACGAGACGCTCTGAGCGAGGGGGGGGGGGAAGGAACATGAACGCACCACCTGAACACATCGCCGAAACAACATCTGATAGGGTATGAATGTTTTGGGTTTTTTTTTAATATCCAGGTAGTTCACCAGTAAGGATCATCATTCTTTTGTTTTCTGTACCTCCGCAATGAGGGCCATGTCGCGTATCCCGCATAACTATCTCAATTGGGTTATTTAATATTTGGTTGAGCGCTCCACCAACACATCCGGTGCGGCACCTCACCCTGATTTAAATGTGGCGGGGGGGGGGGGGGGGGGGGGGGGGGGGGGGGGGGGGGGGGGTATGTGGTAGGAATGGTACACTTTCAAATCTCACTTGGCTGAAAAAAAACAAAAAAAAAAAACAGACCATAACCCCTCTAGAAAATATCAAAATAAAGCATTTTTGTAGCCATTAAAGTTGCTTCGTGTTCAATCGTGCAAAAATTACCTTTTAATAGAGGAAATATTCAAATTATTAGTTTTTTGGGGGGGAGAGGGGGGTGTTAAAACAATGTAAAGTGAGGATTATACCAGACCGGCACCCCCATGGGTGAGCGCACCACAGCTTGGGAATCCCAACCTAAAAAAAAGCAGCTCTCGATGTGACATAGCTATAAAGGAAGCGGACTAGCACAAAAGCGCTTTTCAGAAACTCGCGCATCCTTTGGAACACGGCTCTCAAACTGGTGGCCTGGGGGCCAGATCCGGCCCGCAACATCGTGTTATGTGGCCCGCAAAAGCAAATCACGTGTCGACTTCGTTTTTTTTTTGGGGGGGGGTGGAAATACCAAGATTGCTGTCTTTGCTTGTATAATGTTGAGATATTGCAAGCATTTTATGTTACCAACCCCCCCCCCCCCTCCCTTTTTTAAATAAATGTAAGAATAGTTGAACATTTGTAATTTTTTTTAATTGGCTTTTGATTTCAAAAGTAGTTCTCCGTCCATTTGTTGTGTATATGTCACACGCGACCCAGAAATGAGTTCGGACACCCCCCCCCCCCCCCCCCCCCCCCCCCCCAAATCTGCTTTCGAAACCTGTCGAAACCGAGACGAATAAAAGTCAATGGAGTTGTCCCGTTTCCCACTCTAGAGTCACTCCCGATGAACTTTGCCATGAAAACAAGAACGGACGTCGTCAATGGAAGTCACCCCCGTCCCGGCGACGCCGCAGCTTACCTTTGTGTCGAATACTCCGCTTCCAGTCTTTGGCCGTCTCCCGGCCACTGACAAACTGGAACTCGTTGGGGGTGAGCCACTCGCCCCGGTATTTAATGGAGGGTCCCTTGCTGCCTTGGCAGAGTTTGTTAATATAAAGCAAAGCTTTGTTTTCCCCGCACTCCACCTCGATGCAGGGCTCGCCGTTGTCGAAGAAGGGCTGGAAGTCCGGGATGGAGGAGAACCTCTCGAGCATCAAGTCGTCCGCGGCGTGCTGGAGGTGCTGGTGATGCAGCGTCGAGTCGCGCAGCCCCAAGTACGCGCGGTGGTGGGCCAAAATGTGCTCGTAAGGCGGCGGGTGCGGGGTCACCACCGGGAGAGCGGCGCCGTTTAAAGGGGCCAAGTATTCGGAGCGGTTGAAGGCGGCCGAAGCCATGTCGTCGCCGTCCGGGCGCTCCTTCTTGATGGCGGGCATGCTGCCGCGGGGACAAGTGCGCGGAAAGCGGACGTCCGGTCCGAGACGCGCCGCTTGACGAGAGACGGCGGGTGTGCGGGAGTTGCCGGAGAGATTCCCATTCAGCGGTGTGACGCTCGCAGTGGCGGCAGCGCTCTCCGCCGGCCCCGCAGCTCCCTACAGCGTCCCACCTCCCACATGCACCCGCACGCGCTCTCTGCTAAGACCTGACATGCGGACATGATGCTGCATACGGGGATCATTAACGCCCCCCCCCCCCCCCCCCCCCCCCCGGCCACCACGCCCCCACCTCCCCGTTTTATTTATTTATTTTTTTTATTTTTTTTATTTTTTTTTAATGATTTATTGCCTTCGCCTGAACTGGAAATTATTTCTGCGGTGTCGCTTGTGTTTCGTTTCTACACGGTGGCAGAAATCTGTCATTTACATTTGGCCTCAGTGTACATTCGCGTTACGTTTTCCAAACCGTAAAGCTGAAAGTTTTTTTGTTTTGTTTGTTTGTTTGTTTGTTTGTTTCACGCCAGAGTGCGCGCGCGCGCGCGCGCGCATGTTTGAGCGGAGTCAGGCTGAAGTTCACAGACGCAGACCAAACAAGATTTGCACTCAACTTGGCCCATTTCAACCGCGGAGGACCGGCGGCAGCCAGCGGCGGAGAGGGCGCTGGGGGGCCGCGACGGACGACGCCACGTAGACTCAAATGAAGGACAGAGTTTTAGGAGTTAGCGTGGGACAAGTTTGATTAACGCTTGCAGATGCATGCAAATCATCTTAACGATGCAATGAATGCGCACACGTTTGAAAACTGTTTTGGGCCGCATTCCCCGCCGCTAAATGTAAAATTTTAGTATCGTTTGCTCTGTTTTAAATCCATTCTAACCAGTGAAAAATTGTGAGCCCTGTTAATAATGTCAGACACAAGTGTGTGTGTGTGTGTGTTTTTTTTTTTAAAATCAAGAATCTACTTATAGATCAGCAAATCACAACAAATGTATTCAGGATGACATTGACCGCATCTAACCATTCCCAAAACACGAATTCCCAAAATCTACAAATAATTGACGACCTCCCCGACAAGTGTCACAATTGCCTACACGTGCCACAAAATGGCCGAAAAACACTACTTTTGCCAAAATGAAACTCCTCAACTCACTTCAACATTGTTCCTTTGCACCAAGACGCCACGAGGTGGCTTGTAGTGATTTGACCTGAGCGGAAACAAACTGCAAAGAACAACTTTTTTTTTTCAGCAGATAGCGGAGGATAGGCTCCCCAAATAAATCTGTGAACAGGTGAAGTTGCAAATGTTGACCTGTGAATAATCTAAGTCTTCCATTGGTGTGCATTCTGCGGACAGTTAAATACATCGCGTTAGATCACAACTCAACTCCAAATCCGGCCTTCCATGTCACGCTGCGTGGCCTGTCAATTATTCGACTTCAAAACTAGTTATTATCATAAAATGATCATGATAATGATCAAATCCAGGGGCAATGTCATTGGCGATTGGGTTAGCCTGGCAATGGGCTGGCGACTGGTTCGCCTCTCGCTTATACGCAGCTGAGATGGGCGCAGCACGCCCGTGACCCCAGTGAGGATAAGCGGCTCAGAAAATGGATGGATGGATGATGGGGCGATTATTATGCTTCTTATATACAGTAGAACATATGCGGTAAGGGACAATAACTGCCTTGTCTTATAGTCACAAGACTCGTATGTAAACAAACACAGTGCAGCTCAGCCTCTGGCTAGCGGCCGTCATAGCTGTTTCATTTGAAATGATTAAATGCGATTTTGCTTATACAAAAGCATTGTGTTTTGTTTTGGGTTTTTTTTGCGGTTCCCCCCCCCCCCCCCTCCCCTTTACGCTGCCAAATGTAAACCAAAGCATGACCTTAAAACCAAGATACATATGTACTGTATGTACCCAACCATGATTTGTGGTGTACTGTTATGATTGGCTCACAGCAGGTTTGAAACTCCTAATTTATAAATAATTCCCTAAAAGGGCTACTAGTATAGTCCTCATTGTTATAAGTGCAACAGTGTTTTGAAGCTCGAACGCTGAGGCAAGTGGAGGACTGCATGCTTTTGAATCTTCAACTCATTCATTGAATTGCATGTGCAGGCTAAAGTATCCTGTCCTAAAAACATTCCGTTTCATCTGTGTTCCTCAGCCAGTGTTTTTTTTCTCGGGCCAAAAGTCGGCGGAAGTGGAGAACAGTTCAGAAGAAACGTACGCTCAGATGTGTACTTGCGCTGCTGGAAGCGTATCGCTTCAACCTGGGAAGCACATTTGGCGAGAGCACCTTCGCTCCGCGCTGCGCGCGGGCACGTTGCCCTGAGCTCCTGGAGCTCGTAAGCAAGTTCACATCTGACCCCCATCAGCGGAGAACCACCCAAGTGGATTCCCCTCCGACACATGGAATAGCCATTCCGGCAGCAGAGGTGGGGCCCAAAGCGCCGCGTGTCCGGCGCCCATAAATCAGGGCAAACGGCCTCTGACACACACAGGAAGGAGGCACGCCGCACCGCAGGCGGACGGGTTGGCTCGGGAGGGCCAGAGACCACGGCGTGGCCAGATCTGGCCGAAGGCCTGCAGCCGGAACCGGGCAGGCAAAGCCACTGCAGACGTGAACAAAAACACATGCCAGAGGCCACCGCAGCAAAGACGAAGACGGACAAGTCTCCCGTCGGACCTCCGAGGCCGTGACATGTCGAGCCCGAGGTGGGACGAGATCAGAAAGAGACACAAATCAGAGTGCGCCGAGCTTGAAGAATGAAAGCAGATATATTTGGAAATAAACAATAATGTCACTTCCCCCGTTTATGAGTGCGCTGAACAGTAGCACTGACATAAATCGCGACTTGCTGACATTTATGGTGTGTGTGTGTGTTTTGAAGCAGCCACTTCGAGGAAGACGAAGACTTACAGAGGAGAAGCTCTGAGGTTCTCCCGCTATCAAACCAACCTTTACCCAAATGTCAACGTGTCGTCACGGAAACTCGAGTTGAGGAGGCGGCACCAAGAGGAGAGGCGTGTTGAAAGCGGGAGCCCCCCGTGCCCACTTCATGTCCCCAGTCGTGACTCATCCTGGAGGGGTTCCCCGAACCTTTACAACGTCAACCCTTCAACTTTCACATCTTCAGCCATCGCTTCCACTCTGTGCAAACTTTTCCATCACTCGTTCTGCTGTTTGACATGAGGGGAAACCTTTGCTTAACCTTTTAACTCTTCCCTCGGAAGAAAGAAAATCTCTGCTTTTACGATGGCGTGGAAGACTAGAACGCTGTCCGGCACAGCGCAGACCTCTGGCAAGGCCAAGAATTGAGCATCACAGCTATTATACGGCAACTACTATAGAAGTTTCCAGTGCTGCTCCACTTTGCCGAATACGGTGGGTCACTGCCCCACTTCGCCCCAATGCAAGCAAAAAAACTGAAAAGAAAATACTTGTTCTACGCCTCTGTCTGGAGCTGCAGTTCAATTTAATGGGCTACCACATTTTGGGAACAACAGTCATGCTATTTTAATCAGCCTATGCCGCTGCCCTCCAAAATACCGATGAGTGCAATTCTACCCCTGTGAAACCAGGCAAAATGTCTTTCGGATTCGCCCCGTTTAAAATGGAGCATTTTTATTCGGTTTGGGCTTCTCACCCTGTTCTAATTCACAAGGCTCCGTGCAAAGCAGGCTAATGATCCGCAAAAAAAAAGTCAATATTGTCAACTCATTTTAACAACATTCCCCTAAAAATAAATGGTTTACCGTGAGTCGAAAACAAGCACAGTGAAGTGAGAGGACGCTGGCATGTGTGCCACCACGTCAACAAATACCAGATGAAGCGGCGCCTTGACTTGCGCCGTTATTTTGCTCGGTGATCACGCTCACAACTCAAAACACTCGTATCGCGAATAATCTTTTGCGACTGAAATCGACGGAAATGCCATTAATCCGTCCAGCCAACCAAAAACACCAACAAATCTTTTTTCTGTTTTTTATGAGAAAAAAATATAATATTGTACTTTCTAAAAACATACAGCAAAAAAAACCCAACATAATTAAACAGCTCATCACGATTAACATGATCATCATGGTTTGCATGCCTTGGCCACCAGGGGGAAGTATAATATATATGACTAAGACGGTCACAACTCCTCAGTAAGCTGCAGTAATATTACCCATTAGCTGTGTTTTCGTGTGGCCTTGTATTCCGATTACAATCTGTTTAGAGGCCTAAACGGAATGAAAACACACCAAATGAACACCTCGCTCGGAATAAACAGGCCGAATCTGAATGGAATTTCATTCTGACTTACAGGGTTTCGAATGTTCCTTTTGCCAAACCGATCAGAAGTAAATTTTCTTCATGCGAGCAGTACATCGGAATAGCGTCTGGCTGCGCTCTGCCTGTACATGCTGCGTCTTGACATAAATGTGCCACGACGTCATCGTTCAAACCGTGGCGGCTTCCAACCAGAGCTGCTCTGCGACTGAGATATTTTTAACTACTTGGTAACATGTTTTTATCAAGCTGTTGCTATCATGAAAGTATATTTGAAAATCGCAACTACTGTGGTAAATAGACGACGAACCTCCCATGTTGATGAATGACGTTTACATCATTTTGAGCATGTCACACGCCTGTAAAATGGCTGTTATGATTACAATGCAGTGGCCTGTGTAAACACCAAATCGGAAAAAAAAAAGAGGTCACGTCACTTGTAAAAGGTAGACCAGAGATCTTCGATCGGAATGACACAAATGTCTGCATGTAAACACGGCTCCGTAAACCCCGCGACATCTGTGCTATTTGTTAGCCCGTCTGTGCCACTTTATGTTGCGTTCGCATTACGCTAGCGAACTTTCCGAAGGAAAAGTTATGTGGTTGCTTTAAATACACAACACGTACTTCTCTTGGTTTTACGTTTACTTTTACCACAAACGTCTATTGGAGTGGCAATAAACAGCTTTAAGCCTCTTTTTTGAAGAGTTGTTCGCTAGCTGCCGAACTAGTAGCAGTTTTTGCTGTGCTGTCGTAAGAAACTAAGCATTTAGGTTAAAAGAGAGAAACCTTAAATACAATTTGTTGGGAGGATATCATTTGTTTTCTTTTGGCCATACAATCACCGGGAAAATCCGAGCAGTTCTCTGCTGATCCGTGTTGCTGAGTCTGCATTTGTTGTGAAGTTCTGTGATGAATTATGGATGATTTCAGTTGTCGGTGCGATTTATAACGATTGCTGTTGGAAGAGAAATTGGAATCGAAAAGAAGGAAGCGCAGAGACGACCTGAGTGCTTTGAAATCTAAAAGGCGCTGCCGGAACGATTCATCGAGTAAAACGAGTTCCGAGGACTCAAGTCTGCAACCGACACGCTTAGCGGGAAGTGAGGAGTGTGCTGTTTGCAAGGCCATTGCGTTTCCTGTTCGTCCGTCGGCGACCCCCCACCCCCCTGCCGCGGCCCCCGCCTCTGCGCCGTTACTGGCAGCGGCACGGAGCCGCAACGCTGCCGGCGGTGGGGGAAGGGGTGGGGAGGTAATAAATAACCCGGGGAGAGGAGAGGAGACCGGTGGAGACCGGCGGGCGGTGCACAGTCTGACCTGACAAATACTCACTGGAAAACCATCAGAGGGCTGGAGCCCACCCCGGGCGCTTGGAGCCACTCTTTCAGACATGAGCTGCAAAATATATAGCTGGCTAGGCCGGAAAAAGACAGACAGAAGCGTCGCCATGACCCCCCCCCCCCCCCCCCCCCCCCCCCCCCAGTCTCCACCCAGGCACCCTGAGACGAGGCGAGAGCAATTAACTATTTAAAGCACTGAATCAATTCTCAACTCTGGAGAGAAAAAACAAAAACAAACAAAACTGCTGATGTGTTCAAATGCAAGAACAGTTCCCCGGGACAGAAGAAAAAGAAAACTGCTCTTCTCTTTCAGTTTGTGTTAGAGCTCTAATTCCGTTACAGTTAACTCACTTGACCTCGTTGCGTGGACTGACGAAGCCTGCTCGGACGAGAGGTGAAACCTCTTCTAAGACAATCGGAACGATCCGCTTGCGATCGATTCGATGCCCTGATAATGAAATGACCCGGATGAACGAAAATATTCACAGGCAATAATAATAATAATAAATAATACTCTAATTTTGTACTCAAGTAAAAGTGCTGTTACTTGACAATAATGTGACTCAAGGAAAAAGTATTCCTCCCAAACAATTACTTGCGTAAGAGTAAAAAGTACAGAGTGAAAAAAATACTCAAGTACTGAGTAAATCGTGAGTGACTTTTGATTTTTTTTTAATGGGAGCATGAACCTCAATACAATATAATAAAAAAAAAAAAATGTTTTACAGGTATTTGTGATCAAATAGGCGAACGTGGGCTAATATGCACAGCCAAAGCAACGACAAAACAATTAACCACAAGGTGTTTCCTCAAGTGAGAAGTGGGCTGAAAAGTCCTCGTTTCGGCAGACAGTCCCAGACAAATACTACAATACATGAACGCTGTCGTTTTTCTTTGTCTCAACGTAAACACGAGTCACGGGCCGTTGTCTTCCACCGTAACGACGATCGTTCCAACACGCTCGCCATGTAAGCACGTCGATTAGCCGGGATGGCGCATCTAGTTTAGACGTCGTGTGAGGTCATGTGACTTCTTTGTGTCGTTTGATTGGTGAAGTAGACTTAAACATCCCAAGCGCTTTAATTGGATTGGCGCAAACAGCGCCCAATGCGGAAGTCGAAGTCGTAGTCGAAACAGACATGTCGCGCAAGAAAAAAGTTTGTTGTCATGTCAGCACTGAAAACGAACGGTCATTTCTGAAATTGCAGGACATTGGGGAAACGTTGCACGAGCAATTACAACCAAAACGCAATGGCACTGTCGACACATTTGTGTCGTTGAAGTTTGACCATCTTCATCTGTTCCATCATGCTGATCAAAATTCTACTTGGTTGACTTGCCAAGCCAATTTGTCCATTGAGATTACATTTGGAATAATTTGTTCCAGTCTAAACTGACCCCTTCAAAAACAAAGTACAGTCGATAAGTTAAGTAAGATTTGATCAGTACGAATTGCCATAAGTACTATAAGCAAATCTCATTTTTGAACATTAACTGTCAGACAACCATAAATGGAAGCCAACCACGAATGTAATATCAAATATTAGACCTCACATCATCTACATTTTCATTCAATCTACTTGTCAGACAGCACAACCAAAAAGGACTGAAATGCACAACACCAGTCACGAATAGCTTTATCAAACCTCCTTTTGTTTACAGCAAGCTGCTTGGTTGAGAGTCCTATCAAGGGGACGTCAATGGAACAAAAACAGGAAGCAGACGCATACCAAAATAAAACCGAAGCAACGCTTCTGCGCTGTCATCCGCGTGACTACTGGCCCTCAACTCCAACAATGATGACACCGAAACACTGACTAACACTGCAGAAAAATATGCTCGGGCGTGTTTGCGTCTTTCTACTTGCTTCACATGAACTTCTGGTGGATATTTTCCTTCTGCTCACTTTCTCCTTTCGGTGTCCTCTAAGAAAAAGTTAAGGATAATGAGTTAATGGAAATCTTTCAGGAAAAACTCTCACGCGTCAAAACGTTTAGCCCACAAATATGCAGCTGAAAGTTATTTAAAAAAAAAATATATATATATATATATATATATATATATATAAAATATATATATATATATATATATATATATAGAGAGAGAGAGAGAGAGAGAGAGAGAGAGAGAGAGAGAGAGAGAGAGAGATTGGATAGGAGCCAGGAGAACATAAAATGTAAAGACAAACAAGTAATTATAGCCTGGCATGCATATTACAGTGTTTAGAATCATGGTTTTGACAACATATTTATTTCTACACGAAACATTTCAGAAATTCAACAGAATACTTTCCCAATTGTGCTTGGTTGTAGTCACGTAAACGACATACTCGGATTTTCGACAAAACGGCTACGTGGTGTTGGATCAACAAAGTTGTGAATTTGAGCGTCGGCGAACCAAGGAAACACAAGATCAGTGAGGGGGCTGTAAGAGGAGGCGGCGGCGACGGCGGGGTGCGGGGGTCACGGTGTCGTGCCGGCGCCCTGCGCCTCCCCCGACGGATCTGAGGGGTCAGGCGGCTGTCTGTGATCCCGCACTGCGTCCTTTTCCACATGGGATTTATTTTCTTGCTGGATGGGCAGGCAGGCGGCCCATGAGGATTCTCATTTTAGATCGGCAGTCTGTAGCTGTCAACGCCGGTCGACAGAGGCGAGCGGACACCCGACCCCGGGTATCCTCCCTCGACACCCCCCTTTTCACTCCCCTCTTTTATTC
This sequence comes from Phyllopteryx taeniolatus, assembly GCF_024500385.1. Taxonomy (NCBI): domain Eukaryota; kingdom Metazoa; phylum Chordata; class Actinopteri; order Syngnathiformes; family Syngnathidae; genus Phyllopteryx; species Phyllopteryx taeniolatus. The sequence goes on from NC_084502.1 coordinate 8,639,628, forward strand.
GCCAATCATACACACACACACACACACATAGCACATGGAACACCCAAGCACACACACACAAACACACGCTTCACATTATTTGTGATGTTGCTGCATCTTACATGATACTTTATTGGATGTTTACTTTTAAACAGCGATACCGCCGCATTATAGTTCATAATAAAGCGGTCCAGTCAGATCTCTGGAGCTCCCCCCGCCCCCCAGAAATGCAGCCCGCCTCCTCCCCTGCGCTGTTAATAATTTGTGCTGTAAAAGATAGCGTGCCTCTCTGAGTTTGTGGGAGTTATTGGCACTGCATTCCCCACCATATTTGTGCGAGGCAGTGATAGAAACATAAATTATTCCTTATCTCTTCTACAATCCATTTTTCAAAGGGTTCACTCCATGTTTGAAGGGTAGCAGCGGCAACAGCCGCAGCCCACATAGTCGGCTACTTCAAGAGATCCGGGGTGGTGATTTCAAACATGACACAATTTTAATGGCAAATTAAGCTCCTGGACCAAAATAAAATAGAGGTAAACATTGGTGTGAGGTCCTAAAGATCGAAAACAGGAAGGAAAGTCTTACCTCTACCAACGCGTGGCTTTTATTTTTGCCCCTAAAGATATACCCATGCCAAATCTTTCCATAAAATTATCTTATGCAAATGTTGATGATGTTTTTGGGCAATAATCACTGAATGAAATCAAAGTGGCCACCATCTCTCATCCTCTATGAATCATCGTCACTTTTGTCAACAGTTCGACCTCGCCAGTAATCATTCTACGTTAATTAGCATTGCGTTGCTACCATAGCAACCGGCAAGCTAAAGTTAAAATGGTTGGTTTGCGCTGATTCATTTGGATGAAGTCCCTGTAGAATCACGGGCCACCTTTCCAGAACAAGACCACTTTGGTGATTTGCGGAGGTCAAGAGGTTCTCTCTCAGTGGAAAGACCAGAAAGTTTTGCCAAAAGCTTGAAAAGTCAAATAATAGCTTGGTCTGGTCGCTCCAGGAAACCTGGCCCAAGCGCTGTCCTCCAGCACGCAAAGCAATTTAGATACGATGCCCAGTCCAGAATGATCTGCATAGACAAAATGACAAATGATAAATATCAAACCCACCGCTGCAGGGCATTAACGTTTCCTTGCGAAGAAGAAACCCGAGCTCTCCCGACTACTATTGATTTTTATTTTATTTTTTTTTCCCTCCGTGTGATGTGAAACCAGCAATCAGCACTCAGGCTGGCAATAGCCCGGAACGGCAGGCGAGACGTCGATGAGTCGCCAACACATTTCAATTAGCCAGCCGCCCTGGACGATCTCTCCCCCGGGGCGAAGAGCGCGAAGGGTGGGGCGCACCGAGCCCCCCCTCCACCCCCGGCCACATATGGTTCTGTGCTAGCTCAAATCAATCAGATAAGGCACTGAAGGGCGGGTTTGTATAGGCTGCAGCCAACTGACAGATCGAGTTGAAGCTTGTGTCTGTCACCGGGCGAAGTAGGAACTCGTTTATGTGTCAATTGACGGAGGAATGGTCAAACGGTTAACTGTTTAGCTTTTGCATCTTCTTGCTCAAGCCATTCAGAAACAGGCCCCCCCCCCCCCCACCCCCACCCCACAATTACGGCACATCCATGGTAGTAAGACTTGCTTGTTACTGACCAACATGCACCGATATCCCAAATTTGGGGGGTTTTATGTTTGCATTTGTTTTATTTCATGTGCTGAACTACAGATGGAAATGCGCTTTCTGATCAATCTGGTGCAGGCATTTCTTCATGTATTTTGATATTCATCAATGTATGTGCACATTGTCCCATAAAATAAACAAACATATTTTAAAAAATGCAATGAAACTTTATCCCCGTTTGCATTGCCTATAAAAGTCAGAAATGTCCACCTTTTTGTATGAACAGGACTGACACAGAATGGAGGGATAAAGTCAATATTCGGAGTTGAGATGGAACGACACCTGTGTGTAAACGGACGCCGTAAGGACTGTTGGACAGTCAATAACGACTTCTCCCGACCTGTTGTGTTGAAAGCAATTGCGACAGTCCAACAACTGTCCAAGCAGTTCATTCACACGTCACACCAGGCATTGGCACTGACACCATCACGCATCAATTATGTGACTGCATAATTGCCTGTCATGGCAATATCCCACTTTGCTGGGTTCTGTGTAAAAGGTGGATGAATGCGCTTCTGTTGTTGTGATTTGACTTGCTCTCAAAGTCTACACTGAAAAAGTACAACAAAGCTGTCATTTGTCTTTTTTTATTCTTATTAAAATTCTGAAAAGCATTAGTTTGCTTGTTTCAAGTAAACATTAGCATTTATAGTTATGGTGAAATGTATTTTACATTGTAATTCAAATTTACAACAGGACAGCGAACTGAACTGTTTCATATTGACCAAAGGATTTTTCTTGAACTGAATGTGATTTGCGGACGTGGACGGAAGGAACGACGTTGACATTGGGAAGAAACTTTGCATTTTGGTTACGTTAACGTTAAAGTTCAAAGTTTAAACATGCATCTGTCCTTGACCGGACGTAATATTCGACCCTCGAATCCGACGCGCAATTGCGCACGTCAGGTAGCGAGTAGGCTACTGGGGATGGGAGGAGCTGCCGCTCAAAACGTACGTACTTGGAATTGTTCTCAAATAACGACGGTAAATGAGCGTGCCTCGTGTGACGCTTGTATGATCGTTTGAATGTGTGTGAGCACGGAAACTCGCAGACGTGCGCTTCTGAACTAAAACTAAGCTAGGTTAGCAACAGCTAACGTGAACGCTGGTAATGTTTGTTCCAACATGATATAAAAACTTGCAGGTTACACAAAATGAATCGCTTTTTATTTAATCTAAGCAAAATACAGTTTGCATTGTTTTATGTTATCCATAGTTAAATCTTTTTCAGTGTAGCTCCTTGTCCCAATGCAGGGACTGTACACTTAAGTATGGTATGAAAAACCTGAATAAACAAAAATGGGGGAAAATGTGTTTGTGGGATGCGTTTGAAGGAGCCTTCGATTAGGGACAGCCTTCCCGCGTTGCGCGTTATGACATCATCGGCTTTCAAATGCAGCCTCCAAAAGATGCAGTCCACAAATTGGGACAAAATCCAAACACTTAGTCAACGATTATGGATTTTGTTATTTCAATGTTTTTCAACTTCTTGGGTTCAGCGATGGATAAAATAAATTTGGATTCAAATAGAAACAAAGCCCTAAAAGCATCGCCACAAGACAGGCTCAGCCATGTTGTTTCATTTTCTGACAGCTCTCATCAACAACAGATTGGTGCCGCTATGGCGTGTGCATGCGTGCGTGCGTGCTGTACATTCCCCATTGAGGGGCCGGGGGGGGGTTGCGGTTGGAGCCACGGGGCCGCAGCGACAACCCTCCGCAGCGACCGACCGACACCCCGCCCCCCTCCGCTCCGCTCCCCCCCGGCCCTGCCCCGAAGAACCCTTCTGGCCTTTTGCTCCTCGCCTGGCTGGCGGCCCTGCATCACGCAGACACACCGCAGGCTCCACCTCCCACCACCACAACGCCCACACCTCCCGACATCCCCACCACACACACGCGCACACACACGCACACACACCGCCTCCCTCGATCGATACGGTTCTCTTCGCCTTTCATCTGACCAGAGCTTTGGAGGAGCCACACTTCCTGGAGCAAACCCAGTACAGCGCCCCCTCCCAGTGTGTTTGTTTGTGTGGGTGGGTGGACGTGGACTTTTTTTCTATGTTCCTGTGCTCGTGAGCGACAATATTTGGTTATAAGAGCTCAGAGTTGCAATCTGGAAAGATGGTGATAGCCAAAAAGCAAAAAGAAGAGATTGCATGCTTATTTGTCTTTATGAAGCAAGAAAGACTGATCTATTTCTGCCCTTTCTTCTCTCCTTATCCCAAAATATTAGGAGTGTAACGAGTCGTTTTAACAACGATTCAATTCGTATCACGATTCGTTTTATGCTTTGTTGCACGTGTGGCAGTGACATCGCAGACTGACCAACTTAATCAAGTAACATTTAACGTCTTTATCTTTAAAAGTGATAAAAAGACACACACACGCAACCCCATATAAAGTCTGCCGTGCTTAACTTCAATGCGTTATTTATCGACGCAATCAATTGATTACCTTTTAAAATAATTTTAGCACAATATATGTCGCCCGGAGGACCGACTGGCTGAAGACAGATCGATGTAGCTGAATAATATAATATCATATAAATCCATATATCGATGGAGTGAATGGATCATTATACCCCTACAAAATAGCCAGCCTTATTTTGGAATGAATGTGAATTTTTCATCTTACCACAACATTTTGGACCATGATATGTTTCCGACCTTTGTGGAAACAGTTTGGGGAAATCTCTTTTCTGTTCCCAGTGCACAAAGCAAGGTGCATACAGACATGCTTGCATGGCTTTGGTGTGGGAGAACAAGCGAGCCCCATCAAACACCTTGATAGGATGACTACATTGTAAACTAGGCCACAAATCTTCTTCTGGATGAATGGACAAAGTGTTGCAATACTTTTGTCCGTATACTATAATATAATGTACAGTATTTCTCTAAATAGTGGTCAGATTCACTCCCCTCCAAAAGTGATTCTTCATACTCCTTTTTGAATATGTTGAGTTTGTATAATGTTATTGTTTGTGTTTTATCATAGCTTGACTGATTTGATTGGTCCAACTACGAGGTATAATGGAATCATGCGATTTGATTGACACATCTCCAAAAGTGTACCCTGCATGTAACAAACAGATAAACCATTCCTAAAGTTACCATTCCACAGAAATGATTTCTTCAATGTATATAAATAGGCTGTATGGTGGGGACATGTCTTTAGTCCAGCGGTGCAACATTGAGCGCCGCCTTTTTCTGGTGCGAGTTGAGGACACTTCGCTGTTCCCTGCGGTCAGACGGAGGGAGGAGACGAGTTTAGAGGGGCGGCGGGGGGGGGGGGGGGGGGGGGGGGGGAGGGGTCCAGGAAGGTACTTGGCAGGAAGATGAAGGGATGAAGATCAAACGGGCCAGCGTGAGGGTGATTAATGCAAAGGGGACATGCGGGATGAAAGCAAGGCAATAAATCAGCCGTTGGGCCTCCATGCTAATTGTAATTGAAATTAATTAGTTTGGTGCAAGGCGTAGAGAATTGCAACTTGTCCGAGGGACATGAAGCGTCAAGTTTGGCATGTCGTATTCAAGGTCAACGTAGAACCCGGCGTAGAGGTTGAGGCCATCAAATAAAAGTACCGTATTTATTTATTTGCTAAAGAGGGACACTTTGACGCTGATTGAGTGAATTTTCAATATCTTCCTTTACAAAACAATTATGGTCCACATCAAATGATTTCAACAATACTTCGTGTGTTTTGATTACTCATTTCTCTTGAAAGGGCACTTTTGAGCAACACTACTACTACGAACACTCGCAAACTTCCTGCGCTTGTTGTGGTCCAGCCTGTCAGTAAGCCGGTGCAATCGTAGAGTCACACATTAACTCCCAGTCCATCCCTCACAGGCAAAGCAACTAGCTGCCTATTCATTAACCCAACGGCTCAGCAGCTCAATGGCACATGCGCAGACTTGCCTGCGTACGTGTGTGTGTGTGGGAGAGAGAGTGTGTGTGTTTACCTGAAGTGACGGGTGGCCGGAGAAGATGGACCTGAACACAAAGAATAATAAATATTTCATATTTTTCAATTTCATACGTCTTTCCATGTTTCACAAAGTAGCATTGGTAAATCTGTGGTACGAATTAATGTGAGATTTTCACTGCTATAAGCATATCTTGGATGAATGATCGTTTAAAACTAAAGCCATGCAGGCTCTAGTTATGACAAAAAAAAGATCATTTGAAATGCACATGGAAAAGATCACCACTATGTATCTGACCGAATTTCTGGAAGATTTAAGTTCAGTGAATTCTGAAGATTCCTTGGTTTCAAATATGAAAGTAGTTACTCCTGCCAAGAGGAAAAAAAATTTTTGGGGGGTTGTACCCCTCCTAAAACTTTTAATATTTTAACTCAACAAAACACACTTACACTTGTAAAGACAAACTTTATAAAATATTCTCTCTTTGAGGAAACAAGTTCTTCATAGTTCTGCATAATTCTCCGAAAGAGGCTTCATGCGCAGCAGCCTCGGAAAAGAGGGATACGTATTGTGTTGAGGACCTGGTAGAATGTTTCGCGACGTGTCTCTCTGAGGGATTCAGTCCCATGTTGAGATCTAATCAATTGCCCCCACGAGACTGCGGACAGCAGCAAAATACACTATATTGCCAAAAGTATTCTCTCACCTGCCTTAACTCAGGCTTTCCCCAATGTTTAGCAGTGTGTACTCTTCCAGGAGCATATTTGTGAGATCACAGTGATATTGGACGAAAAGGCCTGGCTCTCAGTCTGCTCTCGAATTCATCCAAAAGGTGTTTTATCACATCGAGGTCAGGAGTCTGTGCAGGGCAGTCAATTTCATTGACACCAAAATCTCATCCATGTATTTATGGACTTTTGTGCATTGGTGCAAAGTCATGTTTGAAAAGGAAGGGGCCATCCCCAAACTGTTCCCACAAAGTCGGGCATTGTTGAAAAGCTCTTGGTATGCTGAATCCTTCAGAGTACCTTTCACTGGAACTAAGGAGCCAACATTTTGGACAATTCCACGCTCCCAAATTTGCAGGAACAGTTCTTCCATATCTAACTTGTCTGTGCACAAGTGCACAAAGCAAGGTCCATAAAGACATGGATGGGAGAGTTTGGTGGAGATGAGCTTGACTGGTCTTAATAGAGTCCTGACATCAACAGGATAGAACACCTTCTCGTCCAACATCACTCTGTGACCTCACAAATAAGCTTCCGGAAGAGCACTCTTCTGGAAGAGTGCTGAAAAATTCTTCCTAAACCTTGTGGAAAGCCTTTTCAGCAGAATTAAAGCTGTTATAGTGGTAAAGGGTGGACCAACGTCATATTAAACCCTATTGATTAAGAAGACGACATCACTTCAGATCATATGTGAGCGAATACTTTTGGCAATATAGCGTTAACATCCGCTGCTATTAATACACAGTGAGATTTGAACATCGCCCACATCAGAACTCACTATACTACATAGTTCTATCACTACAGTGAGTGCGAACTATAACTCGCATTGCTTTAGACAGTGAATATACACTGGGCACTGCTGACCTCGATTCGGGTCGTTGTGCTTCGGTGGGGAAAATACTTCGAAGACCTCCTCAATTCCACCGACACGTCTTCCCATGAGGAAGCAGAGTCTGGGGTCTCTGAGGCGGGATCTCCTATCTCTGGGTTTGAGGTCACCGAGGTGGTTAAAAAGCTCCTTGGTGGCAAGGCCCCAGGGGAAGATGAGAATTGCCCGGAGTTCCTAAAGGCTCTGGATGTTGTGGGGCTGCCCTGGTTGACACGCCTCTGCAACATCGCGTGGACATCGGGGACAGTACCTCTGCATTGGCAGACTGGGGTGGTGGTCCCCCTTTTTAAGAAGGGGGACTCGAGTGTACGTTCCAACTACAGGGGGATCACACTCCTCAGCCTTCCTGGTAAGGTCTATTCAGGGGTGCTGGCGAGGAGGGTCCATCGGGAAGTCGAACTTCAGATTCAGGACGAGCAGTGTAGTTTTCGTCCTGGCAGTGGAACAGTGGACCAGCCCTACACCCTCGGCAGGGTCCTCGAGGGTGCATGGGAGTTCGGCCAACCAGTCTACATGTGTTTTGTGGAGTTGGAGAAGGCGTTCGACCATGTCCCTAGGGGAGTTCTGTGGGGGGTGCTTCGGGAGTATGGGGTGCCAAACCCCCCGATATGGACTGTTCGGTCCCTGTACGACCAGTGTCAGAATTTGGGCCGCATTGCTGGCAGTAAGTCGGACTCGTTTCTGGTGAGGGTTGGACTCCGCCAAGGCTGCCCTTTGTCACCGATTCTGTTCATAACCTTTATGGACAGAATTTCTAGGCGCAGCCGAGGCGTAGAGGGTCTGCAGTTTGGAGGTCTCAGTATTGCATCTTTGCTTTTGGCAGATGATGTGGTTCTGTTGGCTTCATGAGGCCGTGATCTCCAAATCTCACTGGAGCGGTTCGCAGCAGAGTGTGAAGCGGCTGGGATGAGAATCAGCACCTCCAAATCTGAGACCATGGTCCTCAGTCGGAAAAGGGTGGCGTGCCCTCTCCAGGTCGGGGATGAGATCCTGCCCCAAGTGGAGGAGTTCAAATATCTTAGGGTCTTGGGAAGAATGGAACGGGAGATCGAAAGGCGGATCGTGCAGTGTCTGTAAAGAAGGAGCTAACCCGAAAGGCAAAGCTCTCGATTTACCGGTCGATCTACGTTCCTTCCCTCACCTATGGTCACGAGCTGTGGGTCGTGACCGAAAGAACAAGATACAAGCGACCGAAATGAGTTTCCTCCACAGGCTGTCCGGGCTCTCCCTTATAGATAGGGTGAGAAGCGCGGTCATCCGAGAGGAGCCAGATGAGGTGGCTCGGGCATCTGATTAGGATGCCTCCCGGACACCTCCCTGGTGAGGTGTTCCGGGCACGTTCCACCGGGAGGAGACCCCGGGGACAACCCCGGACACGCTGGAGAGACTACGTCTCTCGGCTGGCCTCAGGATCCCCTCGAAAGAGCTGGAGGAAGTGGCTGGGGAGAGGGAAGTCTGGGCTTCCCTGTTGAGACTGCTGCCCCTGCGACCCGACCTCGGATAAGCGGAGGAAAATGAATGAATGAATGAATGAATGTCATGTTTGAGACTATGACAAAATAGCACATGACCAGAAAGAGTCTGCTTTAGAAGGAAATGATATGAAAACAAATCTGACCTTTGGAAGCTATTTTTCAAAAATCTAACTACAATTGTAACGGATTCCAATTACGTACATTTTGTAATTAAATTATGGAATCTCATTACATGTAATTAGTTCCTTCACGCACGAGCAACACTGCTCGTAAGTCAAGGTGCCACTGTACTCTAATTAGTGAAATACAGAAACATATTTGAGGTTTCTCTAAAAAGGTTACACAACAAGTATGAATATGATCCCTGAAGCCTAACTCCATCATTAAAACATTTTGGTGACAAAATGAGCGTACTCAGTGAATCATGTCCACCATATTTGTGGAGCGTGTCGTTTAAGAGTGTGACGTGGCGAACGTGTGCACGGGGGTTATGCAACACAGTCACACTCTTTTCGCGGGTCTAGATCCTTCTTAAACCTGAGCCTAATGTTTTGTACGATTTTTCTCCTCATTTCTCGGACAGTGCGGGGCCTTTGTCCCAGCTGTCAAGGCTGTTTGCTAGTAGCACCACACACTCTCTGTTAGGACCGGGGGCTTTTCTCTGATTGCACACTCCCTCCACCACAACCGCACCTCCCCTCCCCACCACCCTACGCCGTCCTTCCCCTCCGTCAGGAATCTATATTTCATAAGCGAGCTGTGGAGCTCCAGTGCCCAATTATCAGCAGATAAGGCGCAGGAAGCCCTGGAGCGCCGGCACGGCTATTTAGACGGGCGGCGGGAGGGAGAGAGGGAGGGAGGGATGGGGGAGCTTGGGCGTGGGGGGAAGCGGCAGAGCGAAAAGGCAGGCAGGCAGGGACTCAACCCCTCAGGGATGCGTCGCCCTCACCACGCTATTTTTTCTTTTCCTTCTCCCCCCCCTCCCTCATTGACAGCCGCCCCTCCCGCCAACCTCGCTTCCCTCCCCCCATCAGCGGCAGGGTTCAATTAGTGCCGGCGGCGGCAAGCACCCGCAGCCCCGCTAAGCCTGCGAGCTGAAACGTCTATCAGCACACACCAACAACACGCAAGGCTGACTTCATCCAGCGCGCTTGCGTCACACAACTGACTCGCAAGAGCTCACAAGTGAGCACAACAAGGCCATCTTTATTTGTTTTTGCATGAAACCTGCCACTTTTTGTCTGCTGTTTTTTTCTGTGGTTATTTTAATTGAACATAAATAGAGATGAAGTCTGCAATCAGAGCAAAGTGTAATCTAATGTCCGCATACGGCCACATGCAATGTTAAACCGTAATCTCATCCCGGGGTAAAACTTGATTTGCCGCTCACGTTTTCAGGGACGACCGGTGCCGCTGCGCAAGGTCAATCGGGGGTCAGGCACGGCTCATGGATACGAGACGGATATCGATTCACGGGGACAGGCCGCAAGCATGCATACGCACACTTTCCTTCCCCTCCTCTATTTCCTCTGCAGTCACAGGGCAGGCGTCAGCCAATAGATCAGCCAGGGGCAGGAAATGGCCCAGGTCAGAGGGGGCAGTGTGTGTGTGTGCGTGCGTGCGTGTGATGAAAAGACTAACAGCCTGCTGAAAGCCTTTCTCAAACATAGTCATTCAGGACCTTCTGGATTTGTCAATTCACCTCGAATCAGCGAAGAAAAATCGCACCGACCAAACACCGAAACACTTCTATTTCACTGCCCCTGCGTGTCTTACATCTCCACACATAAGTCAGCCACTATCACCGGGATTTACGGTTGTCCACAGCCATGCAAGTCATTGTTTGCGAGTGCATCTCTCTGGTAGGAAGCTGAGATAACGCATCCCTTTCCCCCGCAGGAGGGGTGCGTGGGGCTGTTGCCGTGGCACGGGGAGCCAGGGATAAGACGGAGGCGAGGCTTCGCCCGCCTCGGGAGGACCCGAGGCTCAGCTGGAGTCCCGCACGTACAGCGTCAGCCGGTGCACAGGGCGTCATGTGTGTGCATGTGCCATGTATGATTGCTGTGCATGACTGAATCAGTATAGGCCTGTGTGTGAGCGAATGTGCCTAAATCTGCATGTGTGTGTATACTGTATATGTGAGGGGAAGTCAGAGGGCAGTGAAGCGGAGGAGGGCAGGCGACGCTTCCAGGCATAGAAAGCAGGCCATCTCCCACTATGGACGCTTTCAAAGAGGAAAGGGGGGCGGCTGGGGGCTGGGAGAGCCTATAAGAGTTCATTTGCATGAGATAAGCTTTTTTATTCTGGTCACACCAAATAATAAGTGCATATCACAGCAAGTCTAATAGGGAGAGTCATACAATGGTGGCGAACGGTCATTTTGGAATACAAGCAAATTGCCAAGGTCACACGATCTATTCCGGGATAATGGTGGACACACGAGTTGTTCGGAGGACAAGCTACAGTCGCCGATGCACTCGTCAGCCGGTCAAAATTGGGACAACAGTGAAACACAAATGCTAACGTACGGGCTGCTGGTGGCCACAGCTCACGACCTCACTCACACGCAGACTTTTCCACGCCACACGCCAACTTATCGGGCCCCGCCTCGAAAAAGGCACATATCTAGCACACAGACATACAGTATTTTCTGTACATTTCATGCTTGTAATGTTTTTGCGTTCCAATATATTTACAATGTGTTCAAAAACTGTGTTTTAATAAGTTGAAATGTGTTCAAAGCATTTGGAAGGCTCAATTTTCATCCAAAACGAGTCTGAAACGTATCCCTATGATGACAGGGTTTCATTCAATTTTTTAAAACATTTTTTTAGACATTTTTAGAATGAAAATGTAGGTGGATGAGTGATATTCATGATGACTATCAATGGTAAAATAGATTGTAACGGACTGGCTTTGTTTGGCATAGTAGTTATGGTTGACTGAATGTTCAGTCCATAATATGTGTGTTTATGTCCCTAAAGATACCGTACGCACGGCTGGGTGAGAGAGTGGGTGGCGGTTGGCGATTGGCGGAGAAGCAGGAAGTAAACGGTGTGTGCAAGTGCGAATGCAAGAGGCACTAGCTTGGGGCTACACATGTGGGAAAACAATGCAGGTTTTCTGTTGGTGTTGTTTCTTAATGTACTTTCTGGAAAGAAGCAGCATTTCAGTGCCTCTGTCAGGATGCTACAATATTCATATTTTAATCCTGCTACTGCTATGTTTGACCATTAACTATACAGTGGACATGAACAAGACAATGGACACAATTGTTTTGCACTGGATGAGAAGACCATATACTATATACATCTCATAGATATTATATTCATAGCAGCATTAGGCATATTTTTCCTGGACAGCAGTGTCATTAAATCAGATGTATTTGCGCATTTCAGGTTGTGGATCTTGTTTTGTGCGAGTCGAGTTGTGGTAGCGATGATTCAAATATGGGACGGTATTGAATATTGCCGGCTTGGGTCGGAGCCCGATCTTGGGAGGGGGAAAAAAAGACAGTCGAGAGCTCGAGTCTCACCTTGGCCAAATTCCACGCTCAACAAGCTGTAGGGCCACCAAATTTGTAGTTTCTTAAGTATGTACGTTTGTAGGTGCTGTGTGTTTCGCCAGCGGCATCAGAAGAAAACAAGACGAAGACAAACGACAAGAGCTCAGAACAGCAGCAAAACGGTTAGGAGGAAGCGAACTTCCCCAGTTGACACTAATTCCACGGCGAGAATCCCCCGGCCGCTAACTTCAGACATCTGCTTTCAGTTAGCTCGCAGCGCATTGACGCGTTTCCTGTGCTGCTGCTTCACGCAGGGCCGGCCACGACGCAGCCCTCCCTACGCCACCACAGACAAACCCTGGAGACGATCCACTGCGTGACTTAGAGACCCACACACAAACAAATAACAAACCACATGAAGGAGAAATTTCAAATCACGTATAGTTTGGCTAAAACACAGTGGCCGGATGGTTAAAACGCAGTGGACGAATGGTTAGCACATCTGCCTCGCAGTTCTGGGGACCGGGGTTGAAATCCCGGCCCCGCCTGTGTGGAGTTTGCCTGCTCCCCCCGTGCCTGCGTGGGTTTTCTCCGGGCACTCCGGTTTCCGCCCACATCCCAAAAACATGCGTGGTAGGTTGATTGAAGACTCTAAATTGCCCGTAGGTGTGAATGCGAGTGCGAATGGTTGTTTGTTTCTATGTGCCCTGCGATTGGCTGGCGACCGGTTCAGGGTGTACGCCGCCTCTCGCCCGAAGATAGCTGGGATGGGCTTCAGCACGCGTGACCCGTGACCCGAGTGAGGAGAAGCGGAACTGAAGATGAATGAATAAATAAAATCATCATTTAGAAACTGCATTTGGTTTTTAGTTGGGTTGTTCTTGTGAGATATTTAAATTGGCTTGATGATCCAAAACATTCAGGTGTGATAATATACACAATTTCTCTCGGCACTGTAGATTGCAGTTGAAAACTTTTCCTGTCATTTTACTGTGGTGAATGATTTGGGAGACATTTAATAAAAACACTAAACACAGTTGCTCCTATCTTTGTGACCGGCCACAGCGTAAGCTACAGTTCGCTTTCCAATTGGCTATCGTTCCATTATATGTCACAATCATTGAGTCAGTGGCTCGGCCGCCAAACTCCGCATTGACCATACACGTTTTGAACAGGTTTAACATTCCAAACAAATTGGGGAGGGGGGAAAAACAAATAATAATCACTTCTAACACAGCCCACACTACAAGATAATTGTTCAGAAAATGGATGGATGGAATCGCTAAAAGATTCCATCCATCGATTTTCTGAACAATTACCGCCGCGGAGTGTGTGAAAAGTGTTACATTCCCCGCCACATTTTGACGTGTGTTCCTGCACACGTGTCCTGTAGTATGTGTCGACGTGCACAAAGTTGAAGATCCAAGGACAAAAGTCCAAACATTAAATCACTCTGAATATTACTGCACTGTATATACAACAAAATCACTTCTCGCATTACTTACCATTTCTTATCTTATTTTTCCAATCGGTCTGGCATGAGTCTGAACAAGGACAAATGAAAGTTTAAGGAGGAAGTATTGATTTGCGTGAAGGTCAGGGTCATCGCTATCGGAAAATCAACAAACAGCCGCCAGCACCCTCCTTAGCTAAGCCACTCGCCTTTTGACCTGGTCGGCCGTTACTATGGCAAATGACCCTGAACCACAAGACCTATATTTTCGCCTCATTGCAAAGCATCACAAAGGTGGTGGAATAGCCACCACATAACCGCTAATCGCTGGGGGTTGTGGACTGAACCCTGCCGCAAATCGGGAAAAACCGAGAGTAATTGATGATGCCCTCCTAAAAAAAATTTATAATTGCCTGCTCTATTAATTTTTGAAACCGTAAAAACACACGAAACTACATGATCCCAATATTATTTCAAATTCATCTTACATTACCCTTAACCTGTACATACTGTTCCAGTCAAATTTGACCCATTTTGACATTGGACAGCAATAAAAATAGCCTGTGTCATTCTTTCACCCTAACATTGTATGGCTCTATACAAAAGTGAGGCAAAATACACAAAAATAAAAATATTTTAAAATGTCATTCTCTTGTGTAGGTGCTACAAAGTTTGTGTACACCGAGGCTGTTCTGGGTCAAATTTAACAGGTGTCTACTACAATGGATTTTAGATCAGGAAAATGGCGATAATGGTAGGAATCTTGAAACTGTGACACTATACTGCACATGCCATAAATGTGTATTTAAGGGACAGTAGTAACGGTGTTCAAGAGGGAGATTGACAGAGTCCTAAAAACTCGGTTTCCACCACATTTTTACAGAAACATGCACCTGTTGGGTCTCTGAAGGGTCACGGGGAATCTCGAAAACAAGAATGAAAATTTGTCTAAAAAAGAAAATCCTTCTCTAACTATTCTGGCATTTAGCCAACAGTTTTGGTAATCCTAATTGACCTAAAACAGGAAACATTTTGTCTGATTTCATGTCAGAATAAAAGCATTAAGCTAGTGGACTGAACAGCTAAGCTACGGTTTGTTTCAATAAACAAGGTGTAATATGTTTTGTTTGACCGTGAACGTCAACTGGCTTTGGCTTTAAACTCTTTTGATGAATTGTTCACTATTTGCCAAAGTGCTGCTATTGTGAAGTGAGTTCATTTGAGTTCACTGCCACCATACAGCACTCGTATCTCAAGTTTGAGCTCACAAAATCAAAGCAAAGAAATTGGCCGAATGACGGCTCGCATCTCGAAAAACTCGTAAATCGGTTGACCCGTATCTCGAGGCAACACTGCACTTCCTTGACACCAATTACTACGTTCCTATTAGCCAGGGCTTTGGCGCCATCGAGTGGCATATTAATGTATTACAGAAAGAAACAAAAGCATACAAATAGGTGAATTTGTGAACGTATATGCGATGACTTTTGTCGATCGCATTCATACTGTGGATATTAAGTACTGCAGGTATTGCCCAACGTCATCAGTTTGCAACCATCCAACACACGTCAGACTCCCCATGAGACCCCTGGCTCACCCACTCTTTCCATCTCGTCTCCAACTCGCCCCTTCATTCCTCGCTCTCTCTCTCTCTAGCCCCTTCTTTCCTGTGAGGCAGGCAGGCGGTGCGCTAACCAAGCCTCTGGCAGTGTGTTCCTATCCTGCAGAAGCCCTCAGGTTCCAACCTGTCAATATCTCAGCAAAGAATCTTGGCTCTGCTGTGGCTCAGTTCACTTTCTCACCCACCGCAAAGGCAGAAGGGGTGGGTGGTGGTATAAGAGGGGTTCCTGTCCCCCTGCCAGCCCAGAGGCAAGCGCCGTCACCCTCGGCCCATCGTGCGCCCCCCACCCCCTTCTCCTCCCCAGTCCCTCTGCAAACAGACCGCGTCCACTGCCATAAAGGCCAGCATCCTGGCAGATACAGCGAGCAATATGGCAGCTGACGGCAGTTTTTCTGCTCGCTGACGTCTTAGCTGTTTTGGATGGCGGTCACGTCGAAGCTCGCTGAGGGTAAAATGTGGGGAGGGAGGAGACGGGGGTGGGAGTTTGGAGAGGAAAGCTAGTGTCCTCAAATTTGGAGACAGCGAGAGAGGGTGAAAAAGGAAGACATTTTGGAATGATGTAAGTTGGGTGACAAAAAGTCAAGGTGAGGTCCTAATGTTGCTCTGTGTACTGCACGCACATATGGCTCATCCCAACGTGTGACAGCACGTCTCTGGTGTGTGCGCGCTCAGACACACACGCACAAAGTTCTTGACTGCGAGGCACCGCGGCTGTCTGCTGGGAGCTCAGGTTACTGCCAACCGGCGGGACAGACTTTATGGAAGCCTGTCCCCCACACCCACTCGACCCGTCCACAAGGCTCCAGTGGAGGTATCGGGTTGCCAGTTCAGCGCCGGACAGGCTTTGCGCTGGCGGCAGCTTGTGATCTTGGGTGTGTGCGTGTTTTTGTGCGTGCGTGTGTGTGTGTGCTTTTTATCTCCCACTCTTTGAGGGTACCGGCGCACAAAGCTGCCGTCTCCTCCGGGTATGTAGGTGTGTTTTGCAGTGCAGACGCCTCACCACACACACGCAACCGCTTCCTCCACCACACAGCAGGAATATTCCAGCCTGCGAGCCCTGCCTCAAATAAAGCGTGATGAGGAGCTCGAAACGCGACTGAGACAATCCACGCATGAAGAGTTGTTTCCAATGCGGCCATAACCTTCACCACATGTATGAATTGTTAAACCCGGACAAACAAAAAGCGACGCCAACAAGAGATCATGATGCATTTCATGATGGGCAATTGTCGCTATTGTTGTTGCTCTTGAAAGGAAGTTATGTTTTGTATTATTGTTTATTATTTTATATTTTTTTTATATTAGCAATTTCTGTTAAAGTGCAAAAAGCCAAAGAAACTGATAGGTTAATAGCAAATGTTCTTGTTTGTCATATCAAAAACATCTCTATTTTATTCTCCTCCAGTTTTCAACCATTTTTTTCAAATTCTCATTACTGCCACCTATAGGACTGGAGTGGTACACATCAACTTGTACTTAACATTATTCCAACATAGCAAACAACAAGTGCTCACCGAGCCAGGCAACAAATCCGGATGTATTTGACTGACTGGTGGTCCCCTGATGGTGCACCTGGCTGACTTGTGCCGAAAAAGAACCTGGTGCTGATCTGGTCACCTTGATGTCCCCCTTGAGCTTGGGAAAGAAGAAGAAGAAGACAAACAAATAAAGAAAAAAGAAAAAAAAAATCACACGGACCCAGGTCAGGTGAGGAGGGAGGTTGCTACAGCACTTCAATGTTCTTCTGAGGTCATTGTGAGCTGGTGCGTTGTCATGGTGAAGCTGCCGCGAGTTGCCCTGCCTCCGTAACTCTTCTTTCTGACTGAATGGAGCAAACTCCGCAGGATCTCTTTGTAGACCTCCTGCTTGATCATGTGGCCCAAATTGAAGGGGAAAACTCAGTTTGTAGTTTGGGTTTGAAATATCTTTTGTGACACTAGTCCTGTAAGTTTTCTCAAACACATGTTTGTGGATTGGAGGGGGCAGTGGGCCTATCCTCCGTTATTCATTGTAAAAACTCACCTATTCACTGTTTTTGTGCTAAGGCCATATCCCTGTCTAATAGAAAAGTAATGCTTTGCCGCCATCTTGTGGCATCTATGGGCAATTCTAAACAATTTTATACGGCGAGTCAATAACTCATAGATGTTTGTGTAGGGTATACGGATCGAGCCCTGCCACAAACAATGGGGAACACTGTCAAGGCAAGTCTGAATTTAGAGTTGCACACCTTCAGTGTAGTGCCACGTTGTGCCGTAACATGCCGGACAGCACAGAGGTTAACTGGAAGAGATGCAGGGTAGTTAATAAGAGCAGAAAGAAGGGCCAGAGAAGGTTCCCAACGACAGTAACCTCCAGTAATAGTCGTCGTTACCACAGAGCACAGAGAATAGAAATTAATAGAAAATCAGGTGTACGCACTATATCGTAAGTGTAGCAGGTATTTGAAGATTTATAAGTATCATAACATCTATGCTAGTTTTCGTGAGCTTGTCTATGACATTTCACATTATATGTTAGCATTAAGCTATCAGACATTTGCTGGATGAAATTTGATGGTTTGGTTGATCATTTTGGTGTTAAAACATATAATGCTCAAATATGTTTTGTTTTTATGCATCAGTTACAGTAAACTTTAACTGGGAGTGACAAATGAACTGCTGCACACTTTGCTTCGTATTTGGAGCGCTGAGCGAGAGACTTGTTTCCATTTCTTCAAAGTAGTCTCCCAATTTTTGACGGTGACATTAGTTATGGATCACTTCTAAATGCATGTAAATTCAGGTATTAATAGAAAATCAGGTGTACGCACTAAATCATAATTGAGCACGAAGACATGCAGTGTAAATCCAGCCTGGGCAATGTACTGTATGTAGCAAAGGAGTGGCAGCCATGACGGAGGCCTGCGTCTATACTCATAGCCCTAAATGTCTCTCCTTGGAGCTCTTGGCCCAGCAGAGTCGGGGAAACTGGGACGACACACAATCCCCAGCGCTCTACATCCTGTGACGGCATGAGGGAGCAGCAGTCCAGACGTGCCACCCAGAGGAAACTCATTCAAGCCACAGTGATGTCATTCTTTCAGTCACGACCAAAAGCTTGTGAGCGTGACAGAGTGGAACATACATTTTCTGGTAAATGGAGATTTTCGCCCTCTGCCCATGCCAGTGAAGTTGGCATTTCCGCCTTTCTTAGAAGAGAGCTGCAAATCCCAACTTGTAGGTTGTACACTGCCCCCTATTGATTGGAAAACGGTTTGTAATTGTGAGGCTTACAGCTGGAGCTCTCATAATTGACTGAGTTCGAAAGGTTTGAAGCTTCCATATCATTCCAACTCAAATTGGTCTTGTGATATTAAAACTGAGGTGAACCTATAATTAAAAACTGCTTTCATTCATTTCCACATTTATCTGAAATAAAATGAAGCGCTTTTCATTATTACTCTGATCTTGCTGTCTGCGTGCTACAGAGACAACTGAGCTATGACATGAAAAGTGACCTACTGGCAGGGAAGGGGCACTCAAAATGTCAACATAGAGGAGTCCTGCTATATGCAAAGACCTGGCGATGGTTCCGCGATCTGCTAGCTTGCTAGCGTGGCACGGAACGGCACTCATGAATAATGTATGAAGACATCTGCCACCCCTGAATTATAGATCTGTGCCGTCCAAGCATATGGGAAAAGCCCAGCGAGCGCTAATGGCCAACTCCCCGTGACAAAATATGGGTTAGAGACACGTGAACGATAGTCGGGTCGTGCAACCTTTCAGTAATGTGACTGCGAGATGGACTGTAAATGTGATTATTTACATGTGAGCCGACGCGTGTAATATGTATGTGCGTCGGCACTGCTGAAAGTCTCCAGTAAATGAGCTCAGGGGCTTCCACTGTGTCGCGGATGTATAGTGGACCCTTCCTTGCTAACCTTCCCACAGAAAAGCCACCATAGGATTTCCATGCTGCGGTATATTAAAATATTCCATGTCAGTTCTTCCAAACAATGATCCAGCAAGCTTTATTTTTCTTAACCAAATTAAACTTAGTAAATTGACGTAGCTTAAAAGAAACCTCACAAACCCTACGCCCGACAAGCAATGGCTCTAGTCTTTTGAGACTTCCGCCAGTGAAGTGCAGCCTGCTTGAATATTCTATTCGCCCCGCTTTAAAGAAGCGCGGCGAAATTTGAGGGGGGATTGCTGGCGTGTGTTTTCTTTCGGCCCAGCTGAGCAGGAGGCCCGGTCTAGAAGGGACCGCTTCGATCACTGGCTTTCACTGCAGGATTATCCTCTTATCAGCGCCGTAAAAGCCCGGCTAAGAAGCAGTGGTAATTAGCCCATCTTTAATTAACGAGCGCCTCGTTCGAAAGCCACCCACGGCCCACGCCGGCTCCCGTTTGAAAGGCAGTCAGCCCAGCATCAAGACGAGCAGACTTAATCTTGTTTTTGTCTGAGTAAGAAAGAGTCAAGGCGTGGAAAGAGGCCAAAGTTGATGTTTGAGCGGTCACACCAGACAGAGGGTCCCCCATGGAAAAAGCCTCTTCTTGCAGCGCATGTTTCAAAAGGGTCTCCTTCAACTTCTTCAGACGCTCCACGATGCTCTACAGGAGCTCGGAACATGTGTTGAGCTTCCTGTGTGCGGATGGATTAGTGCGGTCAAATGATGTAACGAGTGGCCATCACTCAATGGAACCATGTGAAGATGAGGGCCACAAGTCATCATCATGCACTACGTGACATGGTTCTAAATTTAGGAAATTGAAATATTGGGTTAGTCCAATTGAAACTCAACTTTAAAAAGGAGACTTTTTTTTTTTACTGCAATTTAAAACAGTTCCCACTAGTTGTCTTCAAAAAAAAAAAAAAACACCCCTATCTTGTCTTGCTGAAATTAGCCTGTTTTGAGGTAGCAATCCTGTCCTATATACAGCTGGGCCAATGGCGAATATGGATTTTGTTACCGTGGTGACTAGGGGCGGAGCTAGAGCTGCATTGATGAGTCCCAAGTCTAAAATAACAGGGTCCAACAGTGGCCGGGGCCACTACACCACTGTCTCGGGCCACCACGTACGCATACACGCTGGCCCGCTCAGTAAAAAGTTTTTAGTCACTGAAAATGGCCCAAAAGTGCATTTTCGGTTGCGGGCTGAAATACTTTTATCACTGAAACATTCAGTCCGAGACAGGATGTTGTGATGACGCAAGGGAAAAAAAACGTGACCGGCACACGCCTGACTAGATAAACCAGCCCGAATCAGCCTCAAGTCAAAACCCGACGCCAACGCCGCTAGCATTAATAGAGTCATACCAGCGGCAGCGGGACAATGGCATGATGGCGAGGGACAAGGGCAGTGGCACAAAGTGAAGCGTCACTGCCAGATTATTATGTCCAATAATGTGTGGACAACAACTATTTATCTCTATGGAGTAAAAAATGTCTTAACATGAAAACGGTCAAATGCGCTTAAACGTTTGGGTAACGCTGCTATTTTTATGTACTGGTATTTATTTATTTCAAGGACAGCCTCTTGGGATGCATCTTCTCATTTAGCATTATTGGCTATTTGACTACAACATGGCAGCAATGACTCACATAAGGACAGTAAGATTTGTTTACAGAAAAAGAAATCTTACTGACCAATTTCATCTCATACATTTGGTAAGTCGCCAAGTTGATTAGTGATGCAGTGAACATGACTGTTTAAGAGGCAAGCCACAGTCAGAACTTCATGAAATACATTCACAAATACCAACCTAGCCCGATGTATAGCTAGTGCACTCACTCTTAACAATATGGGCAGGAACAAATGCAAATAAAGAGCAACGTTTAACTTGATTTTCTACAAAGTATAACCTGTAGTTAAAGAGCACTGCAAAGAATTCTGGGAAGCAGCAGGGTCTGCCAGTCCTACTTCCCATGATGTTTTGTGCTGCCTACACCGCCAAGACCATCACTGTGCTGTATGGTTTAGCCAGGAAAACGCCTGTCTTTAGCACATCTTCATCGTCCATGTCACCCAAGCAGAATGCACGCGCCTTTTAAAGTTATGTGTTTGTGTAGAGTGTGTGGATGGGGACCTCAAGTGGACAAATACAATATAGGCACATTCAATTGCATATATTAAACTTTTAAGGATTGAAGGAGTCAAGGAATTTATTTGTCATACCAACACACATTTACACATGATATGGCACGAAATATAATAACTGAGGTCCCGAGGCTTGTAAAATATAAATAGAAAATGCAAAGACGCTAATGCAGCAATGATGTGGATTCAGCGGAAATACAAATGCAATGGCCTTGAATGGCACATACAGTAATATTTACATTGTCATTTGAATTTGAAAAAGAAGAGTTTATAAATTCATGAAAATAATACAATAAATAATTGGAGGCTACTTTGTGGATTTCGTCTATTGCTGGTGTTTTCGAGAACATAAAACATGCGATGAGGGATGACTGTAACCGCATTCATCAAGCTACAGTGTAGCTCAGCTAAACTGCGCAAGTAGACATACTGGTGGTAGAAAGCTAACAACATGCCACATTTCATTTCTGCATGAGTGGTACATTAAATGAAGAGCATGCTAATAGAGTCCGAGCCACAAGGTCACGAGAAGGAGAAAACAAGGACAATGTGACGGCTTGAGACAAAAAGTGCTAAAGGGAGAGCGGGATGCAGAGCTGCCCCGGACCTGGCACAGACGAGATGGGGGGCGGGGGGTTGCGGGGGCGGCCCCCGCATGCATACATTAGCAGTGCTTAGGCGCACTAATTGCTTCTCACTTAGACAAATCTCCTGCAAATCACGACTGCGCCGCCAGCACTGCCCAGGCCCCCCGGGAAGTAGAGACGGCAGGCAGGCGGGCGGGCGGGCGGGCGGGCGGACAGAGCGGGAGGCAGAGTGGGAGGAAGAGGAGGAGGCGGCGGAGGAAAAGGGGGGATGGCGGCGGTGGTGAGTGGAGCGTGTGTTGCAGAGGCGCCTCAGAGCAGAATGGAGGAGGAAGAGGAGGGAGGGAGGATGCTCCCTTGAGAATGAGGGGAGAGAGAGAGAGAGAGAGAGAGAGAAAGAGAGAAAGAAGCTCCAACTCTTGTCCTCTCTCTCTCTTTTTCTCTCTCTATCCATAGTTAAAGCTAAGTACCCCCTCCCCAAACTTCTTCCACCCTTTTTACAGAAGCCACGCCGCCAACAAAGCACCCCCCATGCCCCCTTCCTCTCTGATCTCCCCCCTTCTCTCTCTCTCTCGCCCAACAAAAAAAGTGGAGGAAAGATGAAACTCTACAGGGTGAGGTGGTGGTGGTGCGGGGGGCACGCGGGAGAAAATCAATAAGACAGATGGATAGCCGGATAACAGGGTCCGGCATGCTTCAGCGGTGAGGCAATCCAGAGGGTGCCCACACAACTTCCACACAGACGGAGGCGCAGACAAAAACAGGACGCGGGGAAGAGCGTGGCGATCATCCTCAGGAAGATGCCGTCATCCGCAACACAGATACACACACACACACACACACACACACACAATAGTGAGACTAGAGCACAAATATTAAAAAAAAGTAGTTGCAAAACATAGCATGCAATTGCTAAAGCCTGGCACACACACGGATATTTTAACATCGTAAACGATTTCTTAAATGTAATCAAGCTTGTGCTTACTGCTCTTTAGGTGTGTTATGTGTTTGAGATGACCAACACAGCACGCCACACGCACATTACCGTATCTCCACAGGCAATCTGTCTGAAACCAGAAGTCTTTTGTAGTACCAAGACTCAAGGGTCGGCAATGATGGAAAAAAAATACAAATATGAAATAAATCATAATCATGATGATTCTGATATTTCAAAGGATATTATTTGATTTCAAAACTTAGTATTTATTCAAACTACCAAAACTCAACTTTAAATATAACTTAAAAGAACAACCAGAAAAAATAGTAATAAGTAATATAATAATGTATTAAAATAATAGCAATTAAAAAAAAAAAAAACTAGGAATAAAAATAAACACTCGCTGTTCCTACTGTGCACGTCTTGGCTTATAGGGGCGATGTGGTGTATGTGTAGTGATACACACATTAAAATAATTTTTAAAAAAGGTGCAATAAGAATCTTTTTAGAATCGATTATCCTATAGATATTTCATCGAGTAATAGAGAACATGCAAACTCCACACGGGGGGGGGGGGGGGGGGAGCCGGGATTTGAACCCCGTTCCTCACAACTGTGAGGCAGATGTGCTAACCAGTCGCTCACCGTGCCACCTATATATTATATATAAATCCTTTTTTTTTTTTTTTTTACAACTAACATATGTTATATTCTCATTTATCAGGGCTGGACTTCTATCCTTAAATTGAATATGTTGGTTTAAAACTGTACAGAATTTGAGACAACAAAATCAAGCTTTGCTCAACAGTTAGCATTCGCGATTAGCATTAGTGTGCTAGCGATTACCATTTTAGGTAGGAACAACCTCTAACTACCATTCAGCTCCCTCATACATCCCGTTATATGTACATTACACATCTAATAGTGTCTTAAAAATCACTTACACTTCTGTTTCTGGCAATGTTTTTCACGGGCCCAACGGTGTGTCCGTCTACAACAAATGGCCGTGTAAACATGGACAGTGGCCAAATGGTTCCAGGCGCCGTAAATTGGTTCTGGGCGGCGCAAATATGCTTTTATTAGTATGTGTTATTGTCTTGAGGCAGAAATTGTTGCATTGACCAATTTTTGTGGTCGACTTAGCTGAGTCAGCCAATTTTTTTTACAGCCCTTCTTTATTAAATGTGCCATATTTTACCAAACGAATACCAAAAGCTAACGAGTAATAAAGGCATGTAGACAAACAATATACTGTAACAATTCTCATATTGCTCTATGTTGCCTCAGTAAACATATGTAATATGAAATAAAATCGTCCATGCATTACTGAGTTCCAGTGGGTCTTCTACTAGTCGCTCTTTGAAGATATATAACTCCCGTGACTTCTAATCCTAATTTTTGTTAGCCCATCAATAGGGTATTTCATTGTGTGATAGCATTAAGTTGGCGATTTTAAGGAACAACGCTAAAACGAAGTGTGTGTTGTATTTAAATATACAAAGTGTGGAATTCATTCGTTGTCTGTTTAGTTTTATAGTAAACTCCATCGGGGGTCGTGTCTATGTACAACCCCAATTCCAATGAAGTTGGGATGTTGTGTTAAGCATAAATAAAAACAGAATACAATGATTTGCAAATCATGTTCAACCTATGTTTAATTGAATACACTACAAAGACTTCAAACTGATAAACTTGGTTGTTTTTAGCAAATAATCATTAACATAGAATTTTATGGCTGCAACACGTTCCAAAAAAGCTGGGACAGGTGGCAAAAAAGACTGAGAAAGTTGAGGAATGCTCATCAAACACCTGTTTGGAACATCCCACAGGTGAACAGGCTCATTGGGAACAGGTGGGTGCCATGATTGGGTAGAAAAGGAGCTTCCCTGAATTGCTCAGTCATTCGCAAGCAAAGATGGGGCGAGGATCCCCTCTTTGTGCACAAGTCTGGGAGAAAATAGTCGAACACTTTAAGGACAATGTTCCTCAACGTACAATTGCAAGGAATTTAGGGATTTCATCATCTACGGTCCATATCATCATCAAAAGGTTCAGAGAAGCTGGAGAAATCACTGCATGTAAGCGGCAAGGCCAAAAACCAACATTGAATGCCCGTGACCTTCGATCCCTCAGGCGGCACTGCATCACAAACCGACATCAATGTGTAAAGGATATTGCCACATGGGCTCAGGAACACTTCAGAAAACCAATGTCAGTAAATACAGTTCGGCGCTACATCGTAAGTGCAACTTGAAACTATACTATGCAAAGCAAAAGCCATTTATCAACAACACCCAGAAACTCCGCCGGCTTCTCTGGGCCCGAGCTCATCTAAGATGGACTGATGAAAAGTGTTCTGTGGTCCGACGAGTCCACATTCCAAATTGTTTTTGGAAATTGTGGACGTCGTGTCGTCAGGGCCAAAGAGGAAAAGAACCATCCGGACTGTTAAGTTCAAAAGCCAGCATCTGTGATGGTATGGGGCTGTGTTAGTGCCAATGGCATGGGTAATTTACACATATGTGAAGGCACCATTAATGCTGAACGGTACATACAGGTTTTGGAGAAACATATGCTGCCATCCAAGCAACGTCTTTTTTTTGCTTATTTCAGCAAAACAATGCCAAACCACATTCTGCACGTGTTACAACAGCGTGGCTTTGTAGTAAAAGAGTGCGGGTACTAGACTGGCTTGCCTGCAGTACAGACCTGTCTCCCATTGAAAATGTGTGGCGCATTATGAAGCGTAAAATACGACAACGGAGACCCCGGACTGTTGAACAGCTGTACATCAAGCAAGAATGGGAATGAATTCCACCTACAAAGCTTCAACAATTATTGTCCTCAGTTCCCAAACGTTTATTGAATGTTGTTAAAAGAAAAGGTGATGTAACACAGTGGTAAACATGACCCTGTCCCAGCTTTTTTGGAACGTGTTGCAGCCATAAAATTCTAAGTAAATGATTATTTGCTAAAAACAATCAAGTTTATCAGTTTGAACATTAAATATCTTGTCTTTGTAGTGTATTCAATGAAATATAGGTTGAACATGATTTGCAAATCATTGTATTCTGTTTTTATTTATGCTTAACACAACGTCCCAACGTCATTGGAATTGGAGTCGTACAAAGACACGACCCCAGATGGAGTTTACTTTAAAACTAAAGAGACAACGAATGTATTACACACTTTGTATATTTAAATACAACACACACTTCGTTTTAGTGTTGGGGTTGTAGTATATTAAATTGAATATACTGAAAAAGACTCTGACAAATAAACTTCAAATAATCAATAAAATCTATGAATCACCCAATCTTACTGTCCACCCATCAAGTGTGAAACTAAACAGACAAATATTTTGTTGTCTGTCTATTCTGGAAATATGTAAATAAAAAGACCTTTGTTTTGGTTAATGTGTCCATGCACCACATACACACAATGTACTGTAGTGTATTAACTGTGACCGCCACAAGTAAAAATGCTGTTATTGTCTTTGCGGAGACTCGCTTTTTTTTCCCCACATTTTGGGCTTTGTAGAAGTCGTCATGGTAACGAAATCAGAAATTGCCATTGGCCCAGCAGTATATGGGGAGGGGAGTACAGTCGCACACTTGCATGAGACAAAACTACCCTCTTAAATGATTTTCTAATTTCAAGCTAATTTCAGCAAGACACCATATTGTGTGTGTGAAGTGAACGACAATTCTTGATCGCTGGTGTATTTGTACTTTAGCTAAATGAAGGCCTTTCCTCAGGTCACACAAAGCACACAAACACGCCCCAAACGTCTTTTTTGGCTGTGACATCCTCTCGCTCAAATCTAGCACTTAATAAAACAAATAAAAAATAAATAAAACATGTACGAGCTCTTCTCAAAACGGTGTTGAGCTCATTTTATTTGATGGTGAAAATAGTTTCTCGTTCAGTATCCAACTGAATGAATTGGAAGTCAACTCTTGGGGAATGGGTGGGATCCAACATCCAAGTAAAAATTTCTCCATCAATCCAAATCATGTTTGGCCTGAATAAACCACAGGGCTGAAATAATTTCATTTCAATGCAGTAAACCCAACAACAGGAACATCTAAGTAATATCCACAGAAAGAATATAGTATAGTGGTAATATATGTAATATCACTAGCGCCATCTGCTGCATTTCCTCGGTTCTTGCATGTGCACAGCGTTTGACTCTGGCGCCATCAAGTGACAAGAAAGCTACAACTCACAAAAACCTACAAATGCACAGCTGAAAAAAACAAAACATTGTGGTGACAATTTATAACCTGCACACAAAACACACATTTTCAGCCACTAAATAAGCATTTGTGGCCACAAAATAGGCATAACGTTTTCACGAAATACTCATCTGTGGGTTTAACATCATTCCCATGAACAACTTGGACGTCTGGTAAGCAAGTGGAACGCTAAAAACAGCAAAACGCAACATCCTTCCTTCAAGTATTATTAACACAAACCTTTGCATACTTTATATATTGAGTCTTTTTTATATTAGATTTAGTTCATCTATTCAGTCGTTAATTGATTTATCGTAAATTATACCATAAAAATGTTTAAAAATACATGCTAAAATAAACACATACATTCAACAAGTATTTGTTTTCATGAAATAGTCGGGTTCGTTTCACATTTTATGCATATGATGCTGAAAATAATGTGACTTACTTTAGCATCGAAACAAACAATTTTACGTTTTATGCACACATTAGATGCATAAACATTTAAATTTGGTGGCCCTCGAAAGATTTGCCCAAACCTGACCCCTGACCTTGCGCAACAATGAAGCCTTCATGGAGCTGTTCACGTGACATGTTATTATTTTACGACGTGGTTTGGCGAGAACGGGTGAGCTGCCGTTTAATTGTTGCACCGAGAAGCAGTTTGGAAGGTGTGGCGAGAAGAGAGAAGTCAAAAGGGGACTGAATTCCACTTACATCGCGTTTGCAGAACGTTAGCTTCAGCCGTATTAGTTTTCTTTTTCTTCTTCGCCTCCTTCAATTAACAATAACA
Source organism: Phyllopteryx taeniolatus (assembly GCF_024500385.1). NCBI lineage: Eukaryota > Metazoa > Chordata > Actinopteri > Syngnathiformes > Syngnathidae > Phyllopteryx > Phyllopteryx taeniolatus. The sequence goes on from NC_084502.1 coordinate 8,667,539, forward strand.
AACACTTAGGTCAAGCGTCTTCTGCCCCCTAGCGGCTTCTCTTTTTGGTGCAAGGCCGGGCTCAACTCTCTACTTCGTGTACTTTATCTTGATTTAATCGTATTACAGAAACACTTTTTTTGCAGGTATATCAATCAACATGCAACATCTGTGCATGCAAGTCTTTTTTTTAAGATTTGAACTCACAGTACAGGACTACTTCGCAATAATTCATGTCTCACTTTAGCTGTTGTGACAGTTGGAAAATCAACAATCAAGTGAGCCGCGGTTGTCCCCCGCAAAAAAACCCTTCCCTGACCGGGAATCGAACCCGCGCCGCGGCGGTGAGAGCGCCTAATCCTAACCACTAGCTCACCAGGGACTTGCACGACGTTGCTGGATATTTCCCCTTTGTCCGCTAGAGGGCGGTATGCACCAAATTTTATTCACAGTACGACGGGCCAACCGTGAAGCGACTGCGATCATTCAGTTGCAGCAGGGCGACGTTTGTGCACCAGGTGCCACATTTGAGTTGTAAAACGGACAGATGTGACTCGTCATTCCTAGAGAGAAAAGAACTATTAAAAAGTGGATGTCGCATATGTCAAATAGTTTATTATAATGTACATTTTCCACCCATAAAGTGATTTTTAAAAAATATATCATTGCCATTCCAAAATTCCAAATAGTTCAGCTAATTCAGAACATCCTGGGAACTACAGTGGGTACGGAAAGTTTTCAGACCCCCTTAAAATTTCACTCTTTGTTATGTTACAGCCATTTGCTAAAATCATTTAAGTTAATTTTTCCTCATTAATGTACACACAGCACCCCTCCATTTCTTCTGATCATCCTTAAAATGGTTCTACACCTTCATTGGAGTCCAGCTGTGTTTCATTATACTGATTGGACTTAATTAGGAAAGCCACACCCCTGTCTATATAAGACCGTACAGCTCACAGTGAATGTCAGAGCAAATGAGAATCATGAGGTCAAAGGAACTGCCTGACGAGCTCAGAGACAGAATTGTGGCAAGGCACCGATCTGGCCAATGTTACAAAAAAAAATTCTGCTGCACTTACGGTTCCTAAGAGCACAGTGGCCCCCATAATCCTGAAATGGAAGACGTTTGGGAGCCAAACTGATTAATAGAGGGGGAGAAGAGCCTTGGTGAGAGAGGTAAGGAAGAACCCAAAGATCACTGTGGCTGAGCTCCAGAGATGCAGTCGGGAGATGGGAGAAAGTTCTAGAAAGTCAACCATCACTGCAGATCTCCACCAGTCGGGGCTTTATGGCAGAGTGGCCCGACGGAAGCCACTCCTCAGTGCGAGACACATGAAAGCCCGCATGGAGTTTGTTAAAAAAAAAAAAAAAAACACCTGAAGGACTCCAAGATGGTGAGAAATAAGATTCTCTGGTCTGAGGAGACCAAGCTAGAAATGGTTGGCCTTAATTCTGAGTGGCATGTGTGGAGAAAACCAGGCACTGCTCATCACCTGTCCAATGCAGTCCCAACAGTGAAGCACGGTGGTGGCAGCATCAGGCTGTGGGGGTGTTTTGCAGCTGCAGGGACAGGACGACTGGTTGCAATCGAAGGAAATGCGATATCCTGAACGAAAACCTTCTCCAGAGTGCTCAAGACCTCAGAATGGGCCGAAGGTTCACCTTCAAAAAAGCACACAGCTAAAATACCGGAGGAGTGGCTTCAGAACAACCTGTGATTCTACGAGGTTATTATTGTTTTGAAGGACAGCTGGTGAGGAAAAAAGATGGATTCTTTGGAAAAAAAATACTTAATGTATGATTGTTTTCTGTTACAGAAATGCAAAATAACATGTTTAGTTAGCTTTTTACAAACAATAGGCAAGGTTGCTCCCATTAGTAGGGAAAATGTTTTCCATTTCCAGTCCATCATTTCCGGTGCGCCAGCAAGGGCGGAGCGTGGGAATGTCAAAATGTAAAAGATCAAATAGCGAAAAATACCGCAGATGTTAGGAGTTGGTATGCTTAGTCAGCACTGTGTCATCTCCTCTAGTAGTGGCTTGGGTGAAAATGGCTTTTTTATTTTAACAAACGCATTTCCGCATTAATATACAGTGGTTACAATGAATTGCCCAATTATTTATTAAAAGGAAATTTTAAAAAACAAATTTAATTTCCTTATCTTTTTTTTAAAGCAAATATTGAATGACATCGATGAATTGAAAAACAAATACATTTTAACCACACAATTTGAGGGAAAATATTGTCTCAATTAAGGCAGTGGAAAAACAACAGAACAAATACTACACGACTCTTGTAAACGCTCGTTGGGCCGGGTTAATCAACGGAGCGGGCCGTATGTAGCCCCCGGGCCATACGTTGCCCACCCCTGAGTAACAGTCACAAACAAAGCACGTCAACATGAGGAACTATTAGGATGTAATAATGTATTTCTTGAAAAATAGTGCAAATGTGCAAACAGTGAATTGACTAAGAAAGGAATACAAGTTGTAAGGCATCTTAATAGATGAGTGCAGCCTCTGTGGCAGCACGTTGATATGGCGTGTGCGTGCCTTCTTTGTTGTAAGCAGAGCATATGCCGCAAGGCCTCGCTGTGTTTTCTCAACAGCTGCTAAATCCATTAAATCTGCAGCCAGCCACTGGAGTGGAAGGTTTACGGGGAAAGGGGGTGTGGGGGCTGCATGGGGGAGGAGGGGGCATAGTGATAAACCATCCGCCATAACCCCTCCCGGCCGCCGCAGAGCAATGTTCTATCAACATACTGTAGATAAAATATGCGGCATTATGATTTCCATCACATTGAATGCCAAGCAAATTCCTCTCAAAGGAAAAGGCATGAGTCGTGAAGCGCTTATGGCTATGGGTCACTAACTTAAAAAATAGACTAAGCGCCTCCATCACCATGGCGACAGAACGTAAACACACCTTTTGCCCTCTTTTCGGGGTAGGAGTCTATAAGTGTGCCCCCCGTTTGCCAATATTCGCTCATTCTTCCACGGAGGAGCGTTCCACGTGTTTCTGAATTTTTTTATTTTTTAAAGCATTTAAACACACTGACAAGGAACTTTTCTCAGCGCCCTAATTCACAAGCTGCAATGAGTGACGTTGGGCTAAGGCTACGTTCTGGGTCGACTGGGCAGTGCCTAATATACTCGATAGTCAAATCAAAACAAGACCAGTTGGGCTATTTCGCTCGCATTGACAAAAAAGCTTGACTATAATGAACTTAAATGTCTGAGCGTTGCAGGCTTGTGAATCTTGTCAGCTCAAAATGCAGCTTCAAATCATATTTCTATAATTGTACTTCAAATTGTCCTTGTGTCATTATTCTGGCATTTAGCAAATACAAAGAATTTTGGTGATCCTAATTGACCCAAAAGAGGAAAAAGTCTCATTTCAAGCCTGACAGTGAGAGAGAGAGAAAAATGTCTTTTTAAAGGTAAACTTCCGGTTTCAACTGGATTATATCATATACTGGAAATATTCAATTACAATGCGATTACAAACGCTCTATTTAATTAATTGTATTGTCCCGACGCTTAGAAAAACACATTTGTCGTTTTAGAGGTGCTCAAATGAAGTTCAAGGGTGCTTAAAAGGCCGTAAATAGATTCAAACCCAGCACAACTTTCCTCTGTGGGGCCCACTGGTGGGTTTATCAGGCAGCATTCCACAGACGCACTGTCCTCCTCGGACTCACACTGGAGATAAATGACACTGCGGAGGTGAGGAGGTGGGAAAATCCATCGCTCGTTGTGTCTGCTTCAGCCCCCCCAGGTGTGTCATCGCACTAGAGTCCGTATTGTTCCAAAGCGCTGAGCGACTGACAGGCCGCAGACTGATGTGAGCTGAGGAAATTGCGGTGGGGGGAGATGTTGTTTGCAGGCTCTGATGTATTTGTGACAAGCGGCCTTTCCGAAGCTCCCGCAGCAGGCGTGACCCCCCGTGCATGATGGGAAACTCCGCACAGCCCGTTGGCATCGACAGTCAATCCCTGAAAAGCATCTGACTGCCCGGACGTAACATTAGGCGCACCTGCGAACTCGAATGAGACTCGTTGCTTCAAATATTCTGACTCCATGTAAAGATGATAGAAGTCAGAGAGCTATTTCATTTCCGGTGTTTATTATTGTGGTTATAGCATCAATTTAGACATTTTAAGACTTTAGTTTGAGCTAACTTTACACACCCCTGGTATCCTGTATATGGTGTTGTGTGCACAAACATGCAGGAGGACACGACGCCCAGGCCTCATTGAACGGAAACTTTCTGCCAGCTACATGTTTTATGACAACGCATTAAAGAGGAGCCCGCAAGTCTCGGGCCAACGCCGACAAGCCGACCTGCTACGCTTGATTGAACTAAGCCTGTCTGCTTCGTTTGCAGTCTTTCCCCTCCAAGTTCTACCGGCAGAGAGGAAGAGGAGAACGAAGAGCAGCGGGTGGGAGCGCGGTGACGTCCGCTGGGCGAGGAATGCACAAGGCGGGCCAGCGGCCGCACTCGGTCGACATGCCGGTGAGGACGCGGGCTATGATGGGAATGTGGGAGCGGGATATCATTTGAAGCATGAGAGCCATAGACCAGGTCCAAACACACGGCAGGCGGCTTTGCAAACACCCTCACATAGACTAACCTTTACGCGCATTGCAAAGGAATGACCGCAATGGCGAATCAAAATGGCTGAGGCGAGAGCGAGACGACTGGCTGGAAGAAGAGCTGGAGCTGCAGGGAGGACCGAAAGGAGAGCTGGCGAAGAATCTGCGGAAAGGGGTCCACGAAGAGCTGGACCATAAAGTGGAGGAAGAACTACCGGAGGAAGCCGTGCGTAGAGTTGGAAGAAGTTCTGAATGATTAAGTTTGGGGAAGAGCTCGACTCAGAAGCTGTAGGGAGAGCTAGGAAAACAAAATCTGCGGGAAGAGCAGAATAAGCTACACGAGAAGTTGAAAGCAGAGGAAAATCGAGGAGGAAGATCAGCAGCGAGACTTGATGGATGATGGAGTGGACAACGAGCTGCAGGAGGGGCTGCAGGAAGGGCTTGACGAGCAAGAGGAAGAAGTGGAAGGAAGGCTGTTGGGGAGTTAACTACTTTACATTATTAACTAGATTAAGTCATTCCAAAGTGTATGTCATTGGAATCCATTACATGACAGGATGACCCAGCAAATATACTTCCGGTTCAATTTTGTGCCTACATTTTTTTTTTAAGATATCACTTGTTTCCATGGAACAGGTGTTCCGCAGCAGAGTGTAGGCTAAGCTAACCATCTAGAAAAGTATTTTACTATCATGCAGCCTCCCCAATGTCGTTATCACTTTACACCAAAAAAAACCTCATGTTAACCTTTCCCTGAAAAAGAAAAGCGCTTTTATTGCAAGGCAAGCTGTTGAAACACAGACTAGCCTCATTTCAGGAAAAAAAAAAAAATGCACATTAGCATATTTTAGTGTGCCATTTACATGCTTGATGCGTTTAATTACCTCGACTCGGGAGCGTCACATTTCCACAGCTGCACTCACTTTACAGACTCGACGGTTTACCTAACCTCCGCGTTCCCGCCTTTGCAAAGCAGCTGCCCCAATCTCAGTGGGAGTCGGCCTAAAAAGGATGACCTCCAAATGACCTCCATACCTCCGCAGTATGTTGTTCATCTCACTTAGACAAACAGCAGAGGCACGTTTCCTCTGTGTCAACAACACCGCGAGACAAACAGCTACCTGCTGAAAGAATACAGCGGCCTTTCTGAGCGTCACACTGCGAGAGAGACAGGAGGATGACGCTGGGGAAGTATCGGCCCCCCCTTATGTACCCCGCCTCCTGCCCGATGATAGCTGGGAGAGGCTCCAGCACGCCCGCGACCCTAATGAGGAGCCGAGGCTCAGGAAATGGATGGATGGATGAAATTATAATGATCATTTTACATAGTTTCTCAAATTGAATGTTTAAGATCATCAAACAAATGTAAATATCAGACAAATATAGCCTAAGTGAGCTTAAAATGCTGTTTTTAAATGGTGAATTTCATTTATTAAGGAGAAAGAAAAAAACTATTCCAAACTACCTGGCCCTGTGTGAAAAAGTAATTGCCCCATAAACCCAATATCTGGTTGTGCCGTCCTCAGCAGCTACAACTGAAATCAGGTTTTCTAGAACTGGCAAGGAGTCTTTCACATCTCTGTGGACATATTTTGGCCCACTCTTCCTTGCAGAATTGTTTGAATTCAGCAAAACTGGAGAGTTTTCGAGCATGAACGGCCTTTTTAAGGTCACGCCACTGCATTTCAATCAGATTCAAGTCTGGGCTTTGACTAGGCCACGTTTTTAAGCCATTCAGAAGTTGACTTGCTGGTGTGTTTTGGATTGTTATCCTGCTGCAGAACACACGTGAGCTTCAGCTTGAGGTCGCAAAATGATGCCTGAACGTTCTCCTTCAGGATTTTCTGTTAAAGAGCAGAATTCATGGTTCCATCAATCACAGCAAGTTGTCCAGGTCCTGAAGGAGAAAAGCAGCCCAAGACCATCACACTACCGCCACCATGTTTGACTGTTGGTATGATGTTCTTTTTCTGAAATGCTGTGCTACCAGATATAACAAGACACACACCATCCAAAAGGAAAAGTTTCATTTTGTCAGTCCTTATAATATTCTCCCAAAAGTCTTGGGAATCGTTCAGATTCAGATTTTTGTGTGTGTGTGTGTTTTTTGGCAAAAGTAAGACGAGCCTTTATGTTCTTTTTGGTCAGCAGTGGTTTTCGCCTTGGAACTCTGCCATGGATGCCATTTTTGCTCAGTCTCTTCCTTATTGCGTCATGAACACGAACTTTAACTGAGGCAAGGGAGGCTGCAGTTCTTGAGAAATTGTCCCGAGTTCCTTTGTGACCTCTTGGATGAGTCATTGCTGTTCTCTTGGGGTAAATCTTTGCTGGCCGGCCACTCCTGGGAAGGTACACTACTGTTCCATGTTTTCTCCAGTGAGGATAAAGGCTTTCCCAATGGTTTGCTGGAAAGCTAAAGCCTAAAGCTTTAAATGACTTTTGTAACCCTTTCCAGACTTAATTTCTCAACTGCTCTAGAATTTCTTTGGATCGTGTCATTTTGTTGCAGCTTTTTTCAGATCTTTTGTCCGACTTGATTTTGTCGGGACAGATTCTGTTAAAGTGATTTCTTGATTGAACAGGTCTGGAGGTAATCAGGCTCGGGTGTGATCAGTGAAAATTAATAAAAAAATTGTGATTAGCCACAATTAATTTTTCACACAGGGCCAAGTTACTTTGAATATTTTTTTCCCTTAATAAACAAAATCACTTAAAAACAGCATTTTAAGTTCATTTGGGTTATATTTGTCTGATGTTTACATTTGTTTGATGATCTTAAACAAAGTTTGGAATCTGTGTAAAAATATAAGCATTTGAGAAGGGGGCAATAGTTTTTGTTTTGTTTTACAGCACTTTAAACACAGATCATGTTGCTGTTCAGACACAATCAGCAGATTTGTGTGTGTGTGTGTGTGTGGAGATGATGCATCCCTGCGCGCCCGCCTGAGGGGTACACACAGCATCATGAGAAGGATTTGACTTGACACGAGTCACAGTCACTTCATCCTCGACATGGAGAGGGGAAGAGGAGGGGATGAATTATTCAACCAGCCGGCACTCGGCCCTGACGTGTAGTCGAACGGCAACTGCAAGCAGCGCCTTCCCACCAGGAGGAGAGAGCATCCAACCTCCATTTGCACGAGGAAAGAGGCATCATCTCAGTCCAGGAATACAATCGTAGATGCCTTTCGGCAGCGGCGCATCATTCCATCACTCCCCGTCGTGATCGAGAGGTGTTCCTTTCGGCTTAGCCCGGCTTTGACGTTATTATACCACAGCGGTGTAATAACTAACTCGGAGATTCTGTGCCGGCTGCCGAGAGCTCATCTTCTGAAGCTCGGGCCTTGTGAAGGAAAGACAAAACACAGACATGCTTGAGCCGCACTCCAATATGTTCCCCGTTGAGAGAAAAATGGAACATTGAAGTGTTCGACCGTAAGACGAGCTGTGTTGGGAAGATTACTTTGGAAATATACCAAGTTACCCTGTTGAAAATGTAATAGCAGTGTAACTACTTCAATTACTTTAACAAAGTAATATAATTAGATTTGAATACATTGATTATTTTTCTCAATTTTGAATGAATGCATCAACATGACCCGTGGATATTTCCTCCCCAAAAATGTAGATTAAAACCATAGATCATTATTTTGGAATTAACCACATTTGTTCTTTACACAAATAAACTGATCAAATGTAAATAGATAAAAAAAATCAGTTTGTTGCATTATATGTGTACAGCATGTGGAAAACATGATACAATGTTGACCTAATGACAAATGGGCACAATTTAGACAATATCGCTTCATAGCAACAACCCAGATAAGTTCATGTTCCATAAAAAAAAAAAGTCCAAAAGATGAAACTGTTCAAATGTCAACATTCTTTTGTGTTCAAACGTTTAAGTACGGAGTCTAAAACCATTAGAAAATCTCAGACAAACTAATAGCTTGGCACTTGGAGGACAATGTCACGACTACGGCAGAATGACCCATGACCAGAGAGAGGCAAAGGAATTATTCCCGCTCTTCATTAGTATCCTGTGGCTCTTTCGAAACCTTCCCCTCCTCAAAGAAACACAATTCTGGGTGAAAAAATGTCCGACGAAAAGAATTTGAATCTGGGATCTGGCCTGTGCATATGCGAAAGTTCAGCTTCCTCCAAAATAAGTAAATGGTGTCTATATTTATTAGGAATATTTTCTCAAAGCATCTCTGTATACAGTATATAAAAAAAATAAAAACAAATGACAAATTTTAATTTGAGTCATATATTGTGGTGTAACTTAGTCGTTTATTTTAATTCCACAAATTTTTCAAAAAAATTACAAAATACTCAAATGGAGAGAACACAGAACTCACAATTTTTTCTTATTCTTTCTACTTTTTGTTTACATTGTGTCATCCCATGGTGACTACTCATATATACAATAAGCTTCAAGATACCAGTATATATAGAAATCTCGGCAGTCAGAACGGACATTCTGCTGCTGCCGCTTTGAAACGAGAAGCTAAACCATTGACAACACTGAACACCAAAGGTTTGGAGACACAAAAAAAGGGGGCGGGAAAGGCAAAGAAGGACGCTCGGGGAGGGACAGGAGGATGAAGAGTGCGTCAGAAAGGGAAGGTCAGAAGACTTTCCGCTTGCAAAACAACAACATAAAAATAGTGCTCTGAGGAAGTATGACATGGTCATTTAAATGCGAGTACAGTTTCTTCATTTGGCAAAATGAAAATAATACAAAAATGAATAAGCCACAGTTGTGTCGAGATCCATGACAAGTCAAACAGTCTCCGTGCATTTGAGTTGGAAAACATGAACCGCACACGGGTGTGACACATACGCAAACATACACACACGCACACACTTCCTGGTGGTCGCATGTTGGCAGGTCACAGTGAACATGACGGGAGAGGGCGCCATCATTAATAGGTCCTGTTGGGCTCCGGTGGTGTTGTTCCAAATTCACCAAGCGTAAAAAAACAAAAACAACTAAACAAACAAAAACTAAAATTCTACCGCTATCCAAATTGTTGAAAACATTTTTAAAATCAGACATGATAAAAGGTCATTAGATGTTTTTGGCTTAAATAATGACGCGGCAGAAGGATAAAAATCAATTTCAGTGCAAATGTTCTTTTTAGTTGTGAACCCAAGCTTCAAGTGTTTCAAGTCACAAAACGTCAACAAGCCGCGCTGACACATTCTGAAAAAGCTGGTGTGTGATGAGTGGGTGTGACAGGTTTCGGGTTCGGGCCGGGCGGGGGGGTGCCGGTCATCAAGTGGGCTACGTGGGACTAAATCTAACACGGCAATGTCAGACCAAGGTCACAACTCAAATGGCTCAAATAATAAGAATAATAATGCCATGGTGCTCCCCTCTGAAACAAGGGATAATGCATCAACACAACTGCAGCTGAAGTTGAAACGACTTGTTTGTCCACACCTAGTAATAATAATAATTATAATAATTATATGTTTATATATACTATTTACAAATTCCCCAAAAAACTCCATGCGGTAGCTCTTCTTAAAATGATGATTAAAAAAAAAAAAAGCTCCAACAATGTATTAAAATAAATGTTGAATTTAAGATAGCACTTGTTATCTTTCCATAAGCGGCCACGTTTTGTTTTTTGGATAAGCACAGTGTGTCTTCTTGTTCTAGCACCTACCCCAAAAAAAAAAAAAAAATAATTAAAATGTCAAGGAAGCTTGTCATGCAGGAGTCTTCAGGAAGTTGTGTCACTTTTACTGGCTATATACCAAAGAAATGTCCTGGGAGGAAAAAAAACCAGTTTTGAAGAATAAGAATTGGATCCACTTGGCCTTTTTGCATTCTTCACAAGTTCCTGCCGCCTCCCTCGGCCTGTTACAGCTGCTTGTCGCTCTCTTTCTTCAGTCGGCTGAAATGCAAAAAACAAAAGAACAAAGAACAAAGCACAAGAGACTCGTTACACCTTGTGTTGTTTGGACGTTCTCATGAGACCACTGAGTTAAAATCCCTTAACATCTACGTAGGAGACCTTGATCAACTTAAAGCTGATTTTATATTCCTGCAGCAAACAGCAAAAACTGCATACACAGTGGTTGTTCAAAGAATACTTGTCTGAGTTTTTTTTTTTTTTACATCCTCTGGAACAACAGAACTATCCCCAATCGCATAGTGGACAGTCTAAACAGTCTTTAGTCAAGTGTGAGACATACAGCGACGTAAGAATGTACAGAAATTAAGTTCCGATTGTATACATTCTCCATTAAAGACTGACGGTGGGTTGGTGCTGGTCTGACCTGTAGTAGTCCTCCTGACCGGGCAGTGGGCCTCCGTGCATGTGATGGTGCCCGTGCAGCCACTGCTGCTCCATGGCCAGCCTCTGGAGCTCAGCCGACTGGGCGTGCATGGCCTGCAGCTGGTGGGCGGCCGACATGGGGGGTGGCAGACCTCCGGGTAGGTCCCGCGGGTATGGAGCTCCTGCGCAAAGCAAAGATAAATTCAACCGGAAATGCACCGCCGCGCATTTGACGAGACTGGCCGGGTGCCTACCGAAGACCGGGTGACGCAGCATCTCGTGTTCGTGCGGCAGCTGGCCGAGGAGCGGGTTGGGGATGGCGCCAGGCGGGTAAGGGAAGCGAGCCAGGTGCGGTCCGGCCGCCAGGGGGTCTATGGCCAGGGGGTGGGCCCCGGAACCTGGAGGACACACAAGACATTCACCACCACCTGCTGGGTGTCAGAGTCTTCCATTCAGGGTACAGTGTATCATGATATTCAAACATACAAGCACTACTAGTCATGTATTGTTGCTCATTACAATTACTTTTTGCCTGTTAATGTTCCACTCTATCGTAAAGCACTGAAAGGTTGGCCATTATATTATATAAACAAAAAGCATCACATCAGCTCAGAATAATATCTTTAGCATTTGAGTTGATTCAAAATCAATATTACCACAATTTCTTTTCTTTTTTTTTTCATGAACACATTTAAACAGTCAGAATAGTTTACTCTTTGCTTTACTAAACAATGTGATCAATTATTTTGTGCTGATAAGCATATCAAAATGGCACAAACAATTCAGCTGTAAAACCCACATTGTAAACTCTATTTGCAAAATTTAATAATAATAATAATAATAATTTGCTTCAGCTTTTAGGTAAACTTTCAGGATGAATCTAAAATGCACTACAACCTTTCCAGGTGAATATATTCTGACCTTCTCTAAACTTTGGAATGTATGTCGTACTGTTCAATGTTTGCGGACTTTTTGCACAACTTGCTGTGTGGTCAAATTCACAACAGGTGTTTGATCCGTGAATTGACTCAAAAAGCATTTCTTGGTTCCATCAGAATTGGTTATTTGTCCTGTCGTACTTCAGCTAACTGGCTGAAATCCGGAGGATTTGGACCATTTTAAGTTAAACAAGGTCTCTAACCGATTAATCGATTTTCAAAATAGTCGATTGATTTGATAATCGATTAGTTGTCGATTACTCGATAAACTGTTGCAGCTCCACTTCAAACGGAAAGTGGCCACTGAGCTCAGTGTGTCACCAGGAGGTTGCAACAGAGATAAAGAGAGACTGGAAGAGTCACAGAAAGAAAGGCATAGATGGAGGCATCCTTGAAAATTTCCATGGCTCAAACACCAGTTGCCAATCTTGCTGTTCAGCTCAACAGCAAAAAGTTGTGCAAAAAGGACTGAATCAGTTGGACCGGAGGTCAAATTAAATTGACCTGTTAAAGGTTATAGGTTCATCCTGAAATATCACTGCAAAGCCAAATAGCCTCAACATTTTTTGTGACTGGCATATGATCTTTCTTTTACCTTGGTGAAGCGGGTCTTGCTGGTGCAGGTGCAGATGGGAGTGGATGTGCGAGTGCTGGTGGTGGTGCGGCGTGACGTTGAACATCTGGAGCCTGGCGATGGGGTCGTTGGCCATGGTGGCCATCCGCTCGGCGTGGAGTCTCTCCGCCGCCAGCCGCTCTGGGTAGCTCATGTCCGGCCGCAGCTGGGGCCCGGCGAGGGCCAGCCGCTCACGCTCTAACGGGTTCAAGCCCGGGTGGAAGGAGGCGAAGGGGTGAGGGCCGGCCATGTGGGGCAACGTGATGGCCCCGTGCCGGGCAAAGTGCTCCATGGGGTTCGTGGAAGGGTGGAGTGTGTCCATTTCGGGAGGTTTGACCTCAAAACCGGGCTTCATCCTTTCCCGCAGCTCCCTCTCGCGTATCTCCCTCTCGCGCATCTCCCGCTCTCGCAGCTCCCGCTCCCGCATGGCCGGGTCGGCGTTGTACAGGCTGGGCATGTGGTAGGCCAGCAGCGGGTCTGCGGGGTTGAGGGACACAAAGAAGGGGTGGTTTCGATTGGTGGGGGACATGACGTGAGGTCGGGCGTATTCGCTGAGGGTGCGCAGGGCAGGGGTGTCGGGGCCGATGTACGGAGGCACGGCTGCAATAGTGGTGGGCGGGCCGTCAAAGGGGGGACGCATGTGGGCGGGGCCGGCCATCTGCGGTTCGCCCATTCTGCTCTCGTGGGCCGACGACGAGGCTTTCTGTGAGGCGAGAGGACACGTGATTAGAACGTGCTCACGAGATATTATCATCACTAACGTTCAAAACAAGACAACAACTGACCGCCGCTCGCTCGGCCTCCTTTTCCCGTTCCCGCTCTCGCTCTCGTTCCTTTTCCCGTTCCCTCTCTCTTTCCTTCTCGTCCCGAATTTTCTGCTCTGCTTCTCTCTTGGCCTTCTCCACAGCTTCCTCTCGTTTCTTGGCCAGTTTGGACGAGGCCAAAGGAGTGAAGTAGAAATCGGTCCGAGCGCACGAGTTGTAACCGCGGTCCAGATGCTTGTAGAACCTGTGTTTAAAGATAAGAGGAAAGAAAACAATTCAAATCAAGCTAGTTCATTTAAAAGTTGCCGCACTGACAATATTTTCAAGCAGGCTCAATTGTCGTTTGATTTACGCATTTACGGTTGGGGGTTTAAAAAAAAAAAAAAAAAAAACGACAAAAAAAAAATCCCGAACGATTTGTTATTTTGTTGAAATGTATAAAATGCTCGTTAGTTCGCAAACTAACCAAATACGAATAGAAATAACCTAGAATTTAAGATAAGAATATTACTTTTTAGGAAGTCACAATGATGAGTGTCTATACTCGTTGCACTTGCAAAGCAGTTTGAGAAGCAATGAGGCGATCAAACGATACGGACCAACATTAGTTGTGGCATGATCATTCCCAGTCTGATCGAGGTTGAACATTTCAAAAGTAAATCCCGATGACTAACCACGGCCGCACGCGTTCAAAGTCATCACCGCAGTAATGTGAGGAAGAGTGCGACAAGACGCACGAAATGCAACGATACCGAGTAAAAGTCTGCGCTGGAGAGCATACCGTGCGGACTGGCTGGCATGGCTTGGCGTGTTGACGACAGTGGGCTCGGGGGAGGGACTCCTCTGCGGGGGCGGGGGGCTCTCCGGCTCCTCCGTCTCGTCCAGCGGCTCCTCTTTGATGTGCACGGGCGGGAGACCCGTGCCCAGGCCACCGCAAGCGACGGACGCGGGGAGCGGCATGGAGATGGAGGAGGGCGGGACGGAGGAAGACACGGGTTGTAAGCCCGGCATAGAGTTTGACGAGGACACGGAGGGGCCAGTTGGAGGTAGAACTGCACTGAAAGGGTGAGCGGAGAAGGGGAGCTGTGGTGGCCCGTTGGGGTGCGATGCCCCAGCAGAGGATGGTAGTGGAGGAGCTGAAGGAGGCTGGTGGCTGGATGATGGAGGGAGACTTTGGGACTGGGTGAGAATTGGAGGCTGCGCTGGGGGAGGCTGAAGCTGCTGCCCCTGAGGCATGAGCTGAAGGGGAGGTGGGTGTGCCGACGGGGGGTGGTGGGTGGAGAGAGAGCTGAGGGGCTTGAGGGCAGGAGGTGGAGGCAGGTTGGAAGGCATCTGCGGGAACGGAGGTGCGGACACATGCGGCGGGTGTTTGTGGGACTGTGGCGTGGGTACCTGCGAGATAGGTGTGGTCGGCGGGGGCTTGATGTGAGGCATTGACATCGGTGCCGGTGGGAGTGGCTGTTCCCGGGGAGGCTGTCCTCCACTGTGAGAAGATGACTGTGAGGGCGGGGTGTGCGGCCTTGCTTGTGACTGGCCAGATATCGGTGGGACCTGAGACTGACTGACGGGGAAGCCCTGGACAGGCATTGAAAGCGGGTGAGGCATGTGAGGGGGGCCAGGCTGCAGCGGGTGCGGCATGGGAGGCGAGGGGCCGTGATGCGAGCTGGGTAATGACGCAGGGGGTACCGGGGGACCAGGCGGCGGAGCTTGAGTCAGGGGTGAATGTGGAGAGGGAAGCCTTTGAGGATGGAGGGAGGCTCCTGACTGGATGAGAGCCATGGGGCTTGCTTGAGGAAGAGGCTGAGGCGTCAGAGAGGCGGACGCCGCTGTGGGGGAGACCTGCGGAGGCAGCGAAGGGCCCGAGCCTGTGGGAGGCGGCGGCGGTGGGGCAGAAGGAGCAGCTGATGAGGTGCTTGGCTGACACTGGATGACCGGAGGGTGCTGGCTCTGCAGCAGCTGCTGTTGCTGGGCAGAAGAGTCCGAGTCACTCTCGTTGTCGCGGGGACTGGGGATGCTGGGAGAAGAGCTGCGGTTGTCCTGGTCAATGTCCTTCGGATCACTGCTAAGCTCCTCGTTGATACTGCGGCCATCGGAGCTCTCGCCCTCGCCCTCGCCCTCCCCTTCTCCCTCACACTCGGAGGGTGAGTCTGGTCGACTTAGCTCCTGAGGAACACGGAGAGAATTGTGAGCCTCCTAACTTCACGTGCCTACATCCACATACAGATGAGAAAAACAACAAGGGCACAACTCACTTGTGTTTTGGACTTTTTGGCGCCAGCCCTGTCGGGTTCCTCTGTGTCTGAAGTTCCTTTCTCTCGCTGCCGTTTGGCACTCTTCATGGGTGAAGGAGCCTCCTCTTTAATCTTCTGTTGGAGCCGCAGATAGAAAAACATTTGCAATATTTAGGGAACAAGTTTTAAAAAGAAGATTCAAGTGTTAAGATCAAATTCAAAGTTGTCCACACTGCATTTACCTTGCTGGGCTTTTTCATGGTGTCCGTCTTGCTGTCGGTGCTGTCAGTACTCGCAGCACTGGGCGAAGTACGTCCGCTGGAGCGCAGGTCCTCGTTGATAGGCGAGGCTCGGCCATCGGGACTGGCTGTTTGCTTCTTACGACCGCTACGTAGCGTTGACATCTATTGGCAACAAGGAGACAATAATAATCAGGATCGAGGCCGCCGATATGCAGGGCTAAAATGAACAACACTTTCAAAGACAGCGTGAAACGTTGGCCGAAGATGACTCAGAGGTGATGGCTCATGAGTGTAAAAAGACAGTGAAATCGGAAAAGATTTGCGCACCGAGCCTCGGTTCCGTCTGGTCCTCATGCTATGCTTCCCGCTGAGTCCATCCTCTTCCTCTTTGACGGGTTTGAACATAAATGGCGGCGGGTCCACGGGCTTTTCAATGGGAGGCAGTTCACCGTACTTTTTAAAGTGAATGCGGCAGTCTGTGCACAGCAAGATGTTCTCTCTGCCCCCGTGGTGCCAGTCCTTGGAGGCTGAAGGAGCGCAAAACAACAGCAGCGTGAAGCACAAACAAGACACAGATATGCATCTTAGCACTACAGCTGTGAGAAATTTTCAGGAATGACAATACTAATGAGGTTTGTGAAGCTCAAGTTAGTGGCCACCCTCGTCGTGGCGGTGTTAATCTGAGCGCGATCAAATGGGAGCCAGCTGTGAGTCGAGAGGCGATGGATAATGAGGTGGCAAGCGAACGAGCTCTGGCCTCATGTCTGATGTGATTGAATTAATAGCAACATTATGTGATGCCCATCTGTCTTACAGCACAGTGTTAAGCAGCCCGATGCTGACACGGGCCCGGTGAGGGTCTATAAATGAATTGCATGCAGCGGCTTACTGGTAGTGAAGCAGTGGCGGCAAGCGTAGCCCTTCAGTTCCTGTTCACTGTCCTCGCTGTCAAAGTCATCCTCACTGGCTGAACTGAGGTCCACTAGAAGACATGAGAGGACAACACACGTCATTTACCTAGGTCCTGTTGCCATACACATACGTGCGGAATATCAAATACGTACAAAATTCGCTAGAGGGTGGACGGGAAGGAGTGTTGACAGGAGTCGAAGCCGTTCGTGTCTTGATGCGCCGAAAGACGGGCTGGCGGCGATGTCTGCGATGGGCTCGACAGCTGGCTGCCTCTGGTGTCTTCTTCCAATAGTAGTAGAAGGTAATCAGCTCGCCCTGAAATACAATACAAGTGCTGTCAAGACGGTGCACAAGTCCCAAAAACTAGAACCCGGGATGCACAATTTGCCAAAGTGAGAGGCCACAGAGCAGTTTAGTCCATGCCAGGATTTGTAGCTGGCTGGGCATGTGGCCTTCTGTCTGTCCTAGGATTAGGCGAGAAGGCTGACTGAATGCGAGGATATTAGGATCAGTGCACTAGTGGCTGTCTGGGTGGCAGCAGCTTGAATGGGAACAAAAGAACATGTCAGGCGGCGCTTTGGCGCTACAAATGGGGAGTGAAATGGCTCCTCGCCCCTTCACTGGAAGAGTCAATTGAACTTGAATCAAACATTCAGCAAGGCGATCTTGCGAGCTAGCGGGGCGAATAAATCTAGCCGGCAGAAAGGCCTGTCAGGAAATCAATAACCAAATGAAACATTAACACTCACAATCATGGAAATAATAGCGCTCTGCCTGTACATATTAGCTGCAGCTCTCGGGACCCACTCGTAAAACACAAGCATGAACAGGAAACTTCCTGTTCGTCTGTACAGCCTTTTCGCTTGTTAGCAGCCACTCACCCCTCCTCCTGCCTCCATTACAAATTCATGAAGGTTTGGTGTGCTCGTAGGGTGAATCGTAAGTCATCCGTAATCTTTCAAGCCCAAAGGGCATCCATTCACCATCTAAGGTCTGTTATACTGTTGTTCGACAAAGCTCCGAGGGTTCAGCGCCGATTGATTGTTTCTCTTTCTCTTGCTTCATTTACGAAAACTTGACATGAAGAATTAGCGAGCGCCTTGCATACTTAAGTGCATCAACAGCTTGTCAGTGTCAGCATAGCCTATTTTATCTGTTGAAACAAGGCAGTCCGAAAAGGTCCACTAAAACAAAAACAAAGAAAAAAAAAAGCTGAACAAGTTTCAAGCAGAAATGTAATACTACTGGGAGCGAGTTGATATCTTGTTTACTTCGATAACGCACAGGAGAAAGCAGTGCTCCGTGGTTGCTCTTTAAATGCCGTTGGAAGTTATGAGCATTAAACACGAGAGAGTGAGTCCATTCTCTCTCAATGGCTGCTTTGCTTGGCAGAAAATTATTAGCTCAGTGGATTTAGGCCAGTTTAATAAGATATCCCCTCATGAAGGTTGAATTTATACCTAGCAAATGCCTGGAGGACTTTCTCTTGTTTGGCAAAGCAGTGCTGCAAACACTTATAGGTGTGAGAGGAGGTGCTGCGCTGCTTCGAAGTAAAGTAGTGGCTCGAAAGCTCTCTCAGGTCAAACCTACTTTTTTCAGACTGCTAAACCTTTGCAGATGAGCACATCTGGAGTAGTTGAATGGATTTCATGAGCTGGAGCTCAGCAGAGATGAGACTGCTTGACTCTTTAGATATGAAAAAAAAAAAAAGGCATAAAAGAAGAAAATATATATATTTTATTCGTGACACATTTGCAGATTTTAAAACAACCAAAATGTAGTTGGTTATCCCTTCTCTTACTCGTCGGTCTATGTTGCTGACGTAGCAAACAAGTACAAACAAGTCAGCAGTGATTTCCTCTGCTCCTTTTACATCAGGATGGCAAACTGGATTGGGCAGGGGGGGCTCAGGTGCTAAGTGAGGGAAGGCAGGCGTCCTGATGTGACATCTAATTGAAATGTGGAGATCAAAAGTGTCAAGCAGTGGCGTGCGCACGCGTCACACTGACAGTTCTCTGCAGTGCCTCTCTGCCTAATTGCTGCAGGCCGACGTCGACGTGGCTTCAACAACAGCTTGGCAAACAAAGGGCAAGGTCACCCTGCCTCTCCGTCATTCAATTCGCGTCAGGTACCATCGCGCCAGGCAAAGGCTAATACATTTAACTTCTGCCTTTGAATGGGAATTAACAGCTGCGCCGATTGACTGGTGCAGCCAGTTGCTAATGGTAAAGCAATTAGTGGTTCATCAATTTACAGTTATTTGATGAAATGAAAAGCTACTGTTTACTAAATGGATTTATGCTCAAATAGTGTCAAATACACATTTCCCAAGCAATTCTGCAGTCACAGGTGAACAAAAACATTACATTGGTGTACTGGTATGGATAAACGAAAAGAAGGAGCAGCCTTGGCTTGCTGGGTCATAATTCCCCATGCCTGTCCACAAATCAGAGCAGCGCGGTACACTGTGTGCCGCCACTCCACAGAACATGAAATAGCGACAACATAAGCTCGGCATTATGAGGCCTTTTCGAGAGCTTCCATCGGCAGGAGCTTTCTGGTCGCTGGATTATCCTACATGGGGAGGGTTTACCCTCCTAACACGACACTCAGAGCTTCCATTCCATTTATTGCCACTTAAAATGGTTGCCGACAAACAAACAGATGTGTGACATGGTCAAGAATGCCAATGTTTCCACTCCATAGCGACAGGGCTGATAAACGGAGCAAGGGCTCGGATTGCAAATGGAATTGTGATCGGAATGATTCGCACAAATAGTATCAAATGAAGCATTTGCATCAAGCGGCGAATCACACTGTGTTAAATCACTGATGATGTTCCTGTTTTTAAGGATTAGACCTGCTGAGGTTCCATTCATCTACAGGCTAATTGCTGTTTGGGAGGCCAAGTGGGAAGGCTCAAAGGTCCTGAGCGCAAAGGCGCAACTGAGGGCGAGGGCTAAACTCGTTCATTTACACCCTCATTCCCTCTTCGGGTAAGGCCTGAACAGATGGTTTCTGTTTTTCCTGGCAGATTTGTGACAGAGCCACAAAAGGCCCCTGCTTTGACAGGAAGCCAAACGGTTAAGGCCGTTACTGGCAAGAGCACGGGAAGAAAGACTGAACAGAGGAGAGCAGGAAAGGGGGGGGGGGGGGGGGGGGGGGGGGGGGTGGCAGGAGAGCCGAGAAGGAGCAGTAAAAAGCCAGCAGTGGATAAGAATGGACAATCAAGTGCACAATCCGACCACAACCCCTTCCAAAACAGCTCTTGGACAATAAAATACAAATATTTGCAATAATTGTTGGGAGCTGAGAGCTCAGAAAACAGGCTTTAAAGACTATTGGGTTGTGGTAACTGATGGCGAGTTGTATAAACATCATTAGTGCAGCCTGAACTGGCGCTCTTCCTGCTTACTGACTCGCATCAAGCGGTAAAGTTCAGTTTGTTTCACCAAGGTGACAGTCAGAGTAATATTCCCGGATGTGGTTTGTTTTCAATCACGTTGTGTGCAGACAGGATGCCAATAGTAATAGTTGTACCAGCAAGGTCAATTTTTGTGATGTCATACCAGCGCAACACAGTGTCTTGAAGTTAAAAAAAAAAAAGCTAAAAAAGATTTGGAGCCAATTTACCTTTAGCCCAGAAATTACATTTCTCTGACAACACACCAATAACCTACAGTGACTCACTGCCTTTTTACGGTCCACTTTTCACTTTTTTCTGTGGAATCCATCATCAGCAAATCTGCTGAAAAACTCACCTACTCACTGGGCTCTGCGGATTTATTTTCTATAAAGCTTTACGATGCCAAAACACTGCTAATAGGAAAGTGGAAAGAAAATTGGGGGAGGGAGCATAAATTACTTTATTTTTTTGCTAAATTGGATGTATAGCTCCACTTTACTGCTGCAGTTGGTACTGTAACAGAAGGTCGCCAAAATATGGTACGACACAATTTTGTGCCTTTTTACAACTCCTGAGAAAAGAGGTGAAAAAAAATTGTATACCAGAAACTAGTGATGTCACAATACTAAAACTTTGACTTCGTTACTATACCTGCATAAAGCACCTCGATACCAGTACTGAAACGACACAATGACAAAAATTTAAAACAGTAAAAAAAAGTAGTAGCATAATAGCTGACAAACAACTTCCAATTCTTTTTAGTAATGAGAATACTTTTGATAAAATAAAAAAATACATTTTGAACATTTAAAAAAATAAAAAATAAAAATTGAAAATCCATCCATCCCTCCATTCTCTGTTTCACTTATCCTCACTAGAGTCACGGGTGTTCTGGAGCCTATCCCAGCTGACTTAGAGCCAATTGCAGGGCACATATCGACAAATAAGCATTCACACCTATGGACAATTTGGAATCTTCAATTAACCTACAATGCAAGTTTCTAGAATGTGGAAGGAAAGCGGAGTACCCGGAGAAAGTCCACACAGGCATGGGGAGAACATGCAAACTCCACACAGTAAGGCCGGACCCCGGATGTGTGCTCACGACCTCTGAACTGTGAGGCAGATGTGCTAACTAGTCGGCCACCGTGTCTCCTGCACCACCCATCTACAAAGGGAACGAGATTTCTCATCTCAATATAATTCACACATGAAGGGAAGTGTTTGAAAGGTGTCACTTGCTAACCTGTAGCTCTTTGAATTCGGAAGTGAGGTCTTTCGCTCGTAGCAAGTCGCTTTCAAACACGCCTGGCGGAGGTGACTTTCCCGTGTCCGTCCGGCTCACCCTGCGTGTCGGCCTTGTGGGCAAAATTCTTAGATAACTCTGCTGAGCGTCTTGTTTTCCCCGGGAGGATGTCTGCGAGAGCGTGAGAGTTTGGAGCCACTTCTGTCTGACGTCTATGTCTTTGTCTGACGTCGACACGCTGGGCGCCCCCTTTTGACACAGAGTTGGAGCGCGGTCGCTGCATTTCCCCCCCCCCCCCCCCCCCCCCAAATACCGGTAATTAAAATTACAGTACTGAATACATTTTGCTGGCTAAAAATCACGGTACTCTGTACCGTTTTGACCATACCACAGACAACTGGTTGAAACGATATAGTTGTATGTGGTTTCAGGCCTACAGGCCCTACAGATATTTAGGAACTACAGTCATAACTACTCAGCCTGGCTCACTACGCCTGCCCTGTCCTCTCCTGTCTTCTCATATCTTATATTAGTTGTTGTATCCCTTCCTCACAGGGTGTAGGGCTGGGGCTATCAAATAGTTTTAGAATAGATTATTGTATCCATCAGTAATGCGCCACCCACCCCCAAAAAATGTATTTTGCGTAATACCAATACAAAATATGCAAGTGAGGTGTAGGTATTATTATTATCATTATTATTATTATTAAGATTCACCATTCCGGATGACCACATAGCTGAACAGGAGATGTAAAAAAAAAAACAACCTAACTTCAGGTTAAAAATAAATTCTTATGAACGACTCGGGTACAAATTAATCCCCAACGAATCGTCAGTTATTCTTATATATATATATATATATATATATATATTTTTTAATGGGATGGCAGAATCTATCGGAATATTCTACATTTCTGTTTTGATTCCAGTGCCATTTTGAGCACAATAATGCTGCTGGGAGAAGTTTCCATCATGTGGATTTGGTTCAAATTCCCATAGTTGATGTCAGGAATGAAAAGCACCTGCATCGTAATAATCTAGCTAATGAGTCCATAGACAGCCTTATAGCAGTGACGCCTCGTAGTTCCTTTGCAAAAGGCATCAGCTGAATAGTAAAAAGAACTTGGGTACCGGAGCAGTATGCATGTGAAAGGCAGTTAAATAGACAACCCTTCCCTGCTGCGCAGAGCCTTTCAGCAGGAGAATGACTGAATAAGCTCTGCTTTCATAGGTCAGGGATGCACATGCTGAAGAATCAGCACTCCTGTTTTTCCTGCTGTAAGCGCTTTTACCAATGAAAGCAGATTGGATGACAACAGAGCCTTTTTTTTTTTCTCTGCTGGAGGCTCAAGCCTGCGTGTTCTGCTGATAAGCCTGTTCCCAAAAAACACGAAATGAAGCCTAGCAAAGAGCTCAATTACACAGCGAACTATAGCTCTCCCAGCTCCATCTTTCAAACAGTAAAAAAGGCTTTTGCCTCGCCTCTGCTCTTGCCTCTCGTCAGTTAATAGAACATCAATATGGACGGGCTGAGCTACCAGCCCACAGCGATTTCACTGCCCGGATGAGTTAGATCATTTGCACAACACGGAAGCTGCTCTGTGGCACTTCTGACAGCTGCCGCTAACTGGCCCAGGCGTTTGTCGTTTGTAGCTGCTTTAATTAGGGTTTCAACCAAAGTACTTATAAATCAAACTCATGAAGGCTGCCGATCTAAGGACCTGGCAATTCATTTAATTTGACATTTGAACAGATTGGAAGAGGGCAAACATCTGCTTTGAGGTTGAGTTGAGAACAGTTTTTTTCTTATTGGACATTTTGTTAATGACACAAACTGGAGTGCTCGTGTGCTCCCTTTTCTTCGAGGTAACAGTGATGTCACACTTTCTGGCCTATCTGAGCACCAACAAGGTGACGTTGAAAATAAATAAATAAATAAAAAGGAGGCGGCACGTTGGCTGACTGGTTAGAGCGTCAGCATCACAGTTCTGAGGACCAGGTTTCAATCCCCGGCCCCGCCTGTGTGGAGTTTGCATGTTCTCCCTGTGCCTGCGTGGCTTTTCTCCGGGCACACCGGTTTCCTGCCACATCCCAAAAACATGCATGAATTGGGGACTCTTAAATTGCCCAGGTGTTAATGCGAATGGTTGTTTGTTTGTATGTGCCCTGCGATTGGCTGGCAACCAGTTCAGGGTTGCCCGATGATAGCTGAGATAGGCTCCAGCACGCCCGCGACCCTAGTGAGGAGAAGCGGCTCAGAAAATGGATAGATGGATAAAAAGGAGGTCACTTGTGCTCTAAAATGGCCATATTACATAGGTATCAGTCAGTCTGTAACTCAGAAAAGCTCACTGAGGTCAGTATCAAAGGGTTAGGTTATCAACTCCAACTATCTAAGGACGCTTTTAAACCAGCAATAAACCATGTGTGTTCGACAATCGTGCACCGTAAGTAAAGCAATGCAAAGTGAAAATGTGAGGATGTAACAAGTAAGTCATGTTTTGTTGTGTTGCTGCTGTGCAAAGTGAGAATAATTGCATAGACAGCCTGTCTGGGGGTATTGGGTACTTAATTTGAACCAAACTTTTATCCACTCTTTAGACTGTATTAAATAAAGGTCAACTGTTTCGATATTTTGAGCTCTATCAAGGTATATAATAAACATAGTATTACATAAAAACCATTTTGGAAGCACTTTATAATCTCACTAATAAGGATTCTAATGTACATTACATAATGACATGAATACAAAACATGGAACGCTTACATGCTCACATTTAGTCTAGTCTATCTAGATCTAGATCTAGATGATCCTCTATACCTGAATTTGAATTTGTCCAATCAACTGAACAGCAAACTGAGCTGAAGCTGATCGCTGATGTCCCTTGAAACCACATTTTTATAAAACAAACAAACTCCAATGACACGAGTAAGCCCACGGTTATCTTTTGATGCGCTGTTTCAGCATGTTTACTTGTTTAAACACTGGAAGCAGAGAGCTCGTTCTCCATGACACCCACTCCGGACTGAAGGAAATGGTGGCAGCAAGGCCAGTCAGACGACACACCCACTTCCCCCTGCGGCCCTTTATGCGATTTTATACGAAGCATTCCTGAGTGTTAGTCAGGCCTGGTGTGTTTACACAGCGCTGGGTGCTTTACCCTGTACGAGCCGCGCTAAAGCTTCAGGGTCGGTGCAGCTAATAGGGTCTAACAGTAGGAACAGACAGTGTACAACAAGACGCCGAAAGCCCCCGACAGCCTTCATTCTTTGCAATATAGCTCAATCATAGTGGTTCTGACTTGGCTAAAGGCACAGGTACAACAGCATTTATATGACATCCTTCTTTTGTTTTGCATTTGGCATAACAGAACTGTGTGCGCGCGCGC
Source organism: Phyllopteryx taeniolatus (assembly GCF_024500385.1). Classification (NCBI taxonomy): domain Eukaryota; kingdom Metazoa; phylum Chordata; class Actinopteri; order Syngnathiformes; family Syngnathidae; genus Phyllopteryx; species Phyllopteryx taeniolatus. The sequence continues at coordinate 8,692,150 of NC_084502.1, forward strand.
AAATCACGGGAACATCCTGAATTATTGTTGTGCTCATGTTGGAGAGCTAGGATTTGGGAAAAAGGAGGGAGGAAATAAACAAGAGATTTCCTGCGGGCATTAACTGGCACTGGCTTCGATCAGCAAAAAAAAACTAAGTTCAATCATAAGCAGAGTTTTCCTCTCTGTACGACAAGCCAGGCCGCTCCGTGTCGACAGTGAGCTAACGCCCCAGCCTTCTTAGCTTTCTCCTCCGCTCCCTGTTCACTGCTCTGTCATTTTCTCTTCTTTTTTTATACGTTTAAAGGGCAGTTTATTTTCCATTTGCAGGGGGAAAATTAATCTTCCTCTGCCGGGCGGCGGTGGCAAGCCTCGAACCTGGAGGAGGTCTATTACCTCTCCTGCCAAGTAGGCTGCCCTCCAGGTTGAATTGCACTAATACCTTCTTTATAGCCAATCAACTGGGCCTGGCATATATTTTAGAAATAATTGAACATAGCATTTGTGAGAAACTGTATTCATTCATTCTCTATTCTAGACCCAGGAAATCTAATTTGGGCTCTGAGGATTAAAAAAAACGTGGCGCTAGAGCAGGGGTGGCAAAACCGATCATTTTGTCCTGTGATTTTTGTCGCATTAAATTAGCCTCCATCAAAAGTAAAATGGTTAATTAATTAAAAAAAAAAAACTACTTCATCTACGATTGACCTGGGCGCTAGATCACAAAAGTTTGTCCACTCAACAATTCTTAGGCAAAGATGCAGTTTGAAAGTCTGTAATATACGTGTGAGACGTAGGGCTGGAATTGTCATTTCCCAGCAGAAAAGGAAATTATGCAGCAGAAAAAGAATGACAATCAGCTTCGAGTTCGCTACTCCATTTAGTAAACAATATCAAGTACTTGGAGGAATAAAGCCAAGAGGAGGATAACATCTGTGAATTGGTATGTTTTACTTTCATTGGAGTCACACTTAATACGAGTGTTAATCATTGTTCTGCCTAGATTTGACCCAGTTATGACACTGCTCACACAGTCAGTCGGTGATGATTAACTTTTTTTGTATGTAGCGTGCACAAGATCGCACACCCCCCTAACCAGTCTACACTAACAAAACAGTTTTTCTTGGCTTCAAATAGCTTTATCGTAATCCACCCCCCCCCAAAAAAAAAAATCCATGAAATTGAAGTCGTTAGTGCTGATGATTATTTGCTCAAGGTATGGTTCCAAACGCTAAATATTTGTGATTACATTATGAGCAACCTTTTTGCACACAAAAAAAATATAAAAAGACTGGTCCTTTAAGAGAAAGGAGTACAAAATAACTACCTGCTTAGAAATCATTACCGTGAGAGAGTTCACAAATACTGGGAAAACTCGCCCAGTGCAATGTGACTAGATTCCTTTTTGAACTCATTGAAGTTTTGGTATTCCATGTTGTTCCGCTCAGAGTTGCTGCATACCTGCTCTTTATGCATGACAAATGTGATAAACACAGTTGTGCATACCCTAGCTGTACAACTTGCTTAGACACATTCATTTATTTCACGTCGTAATATTTTTGTGGGGGGAAAAAAAAGTCTGTTAGTGAGTATCACATTCCCTATAATTTCATTGGAACATCTAATATTGGCAATAATTTATTTGATTTGTTTAACCATCCTGTAAGTTGCATGAAACTTGAAATGGTACATATTTGAGAGGAAAATAAGCAACTGTACCGTTTCTTTGTTTGGTAGGAGCTCCTTCCGGATCCTAAAGAAGTTTTTGCCGAACTGTCTCAGGCCTTTAATGAAGCGTTTCTGCAAATTATACAGACAGAGAGAACTGTTAGTATTTGCGATTCAGCAAAACTGCGAGAAGCATTGTTTTCATTCCACTCGACTGTGGTTCAAGAGTTCTTCTGATGTGCATCTAAAAGCCTGCAAAGCCAATTTAAAGTGAGGAGCAAACATAGCCGTGTCAGAGGAAAGGAGAGGAAATGACAAGTAGTGCGATACAGACACTGAAATTACGTAGAGGGGCAGATGTAAAACAACAGCCACATGAGGTGTTGATTACAAAAGTGAAGTTCATAGGCTACACCAAAACTTCCTCCTCAAAACATACCTGACACTGGGCCAGTTTGTATATTTTGCCATAACTATTTAATCACAGAGAAATAGACGACAACATTGAAAGATTAGCAGAAAGATGGGAGAAACTGACACTTTATCCTATTTGACAATGACTGGTAAGTGAACGTCAGCTCATTGAGAAGAAACAAATATATACTATTTATTTATTTATTTTTTTTAAAATTGGATCAGTCTAGATCCATCACTTTTCCTTTAAGAGGCACAGACTGCAAGCCATAAAAAGCGGAGGCTAAAAACATTCTTAACCAGTGAAGCAGACAGATTTACTTTCTTGTTCCAGAGGCGAGCCCCGGTCCGTTTCCACCAAGTAACTCCAGCAAAAAGCAGGCAAAAGTCCTGGCGGATCAGCGCAAGCCTCTACATCCAGCCGCAGGAAAAGAAAGAATCAGGGACTAAATCCACAATGTCTCCGATGGTACAACGCTGTTTTTCCTCTTGTTTTTTTTACAAGCAAGAAATAGCTTGTCACCCTCGCTCTTCCACTACAAAGGGGAAGGCTTTACATGTGATCTTTCTGCAAGAGAGCCTCTGGTTTGCAGCAGGAGGGAAAACCTGGAGCGGAGGGTTGTACTTCCCATTTGGTTCGGGAAAAGCCCTCATTCCAGCATGTCCACCAACACTACACGAGCAGACTTTTAAGTCTCACACAACACATACAAATACCGGGGGCCATTTATCTGTTGTTAGATGCTGGCAGTTTATTTGATGTTGAAACAAACAAACAAACAAACAAACAAACACACAGGAAGGCAGAAATGCCGAGCAGCCAGAGAGAGAGAGAAAGGAGGCTGGCTGGCTGATATGTGATGTGTGGAGAAAGGTCTCAGACATGTAAGCAGGAGACAGGCGAGGGAGAAAACCAGACACAGAGTGTCAGGAGTTCATTTTCCATGGAGTGTACTGTATGTTATGTAACCAAAACAGTTTACCGGAATGAGTGGGGAACAAAAGCCAGATTTACAAGAGACAAAGCCAGCTACAGACAACAACTCTCTTTTTTTTTTTAAATAAGAGGTCGTGATTAAAGGCAGGGGGGAAAAAAAGAAAAAAGAAATGACTGAGCTGATTGTGTTCATTTCAGTTGAGGCAAATGAGCAAGAAGTGGAATTAAGTAGCTGGGAAAAAAAACCAAACAAAAAAAGCCCAGGATTAAAAAACAAAAGAGCACTTTTTCCCCCCACAAACACACACAAAAAGAGCATGTTGCAGCGGAACGGAAGCGGAGGATCATTTGCATTAATCAGACCGAAGGTGCAGCAGTGTTTGATTAGCCAGCAGATGGAGCCGTCCCCAACAAACGCGCGGAGCCCAGCCTTTACCGCCTCCAGCCACACCTGTGGGCTGAGGTTGCCAACAAAGTAGCGCCATATTACGAGCAACTTATGACATTTGGCCAGTGAGTCAGTCCGATAGTGGCAAAACAATGTTGACAATTTGACCATGAGACCCTTGTGAGGATAAGCGGCTCAGAAAATGGATGGATGGATATTTCAAGGCAGTTAAAAAAAGGGTTGATAACACCAGCTAATACTAAACCATATAATATACGCTAAGGAATTGAGAAGAAGCACAAATAATTGAATATTCTCTCAGAGAGGAGTATGGATTTATTTCCGTGTAATGTCTACTTCTTCAGCTGTGAGGTTCAGTTCAGTTTCTATGTCTGTCCTAATTATGTCACCTTAATTATGTTCCCAACTATATAATTTACACAGTCCTGTCATGTGCTCCCCCCTCCCCCTCCTTATTTCAGTTGTCTCTCTCTTGCTGGCTCCCTCCTCCCTCTCTACATGTCGGCTCCAGTTTAAGACTCCATTTCAGCTCACTGCTCTCCAGCCCGGCTAATAAATCATCCACCAATCTGGTCTCTGGATCGCTCTGCCCCTGCTCCTATTGCTCCAGCCCTCCGTTGCTGGGCAACACAGGGCCAGAGGAGTGGTTTGGAAGAGTTGGAGAGTGTGTGAGAGGAAGAGGAGGGGGGGGGGTTGAGGCTGGGAGAGCCACCAAATGGCCAGCCGCTGTGCAGAAACAGGCCTCTCTGTCGGGAGTGTGTTCCGGAGAGCTGGTGCTTTTAGCCCGCCCCAAGTTTCCCCTCTCCATTGTGAGGTGGAGAGGGGACAGAAAAACACTCAATAGGTCTTTGTTGCCTGTGCGCACTTCCTGCTTAATTGTTCATTGTTGGAAGTTGTAAAACTGGTTTTGATCATGTGTACATAAACATCACGAAGATGTATCAAGATGGCCGGCTTGCGCATGCTATGTCATTTCTACATACCATCTTGTGAGAACACTCGTGGAAGTCAGTGCCCGACAAGGTACAAGGTACAAAACTCCTTTCATGCAATATGGAGCCATTATTGTTCGAAGACTTGTTAAAAGATGACCTTGCAGAGCTGCCTGTGTACAAACCTAAGGAGCCAGGGGGCGATGGTGGACCGCCATCCAAAACAAAGCAGCCCCAGCTATCTCTTATATGATTGGCTGCGAGACAAAAAGGAAGTTTCAGCAACCCATGACCACATTTGTACCCTTTCGTCACAAATAACTGACTTTTTGGTAAAACTCCGAGATACGTTTAAGATATTTCGTACAGAGTTTTTAGAATGGCCATAACTTGTCGGTTTTGTATGGCTCACTCATTATATATCTCATTAATTGTATTTTGATGTTAACTTTAAGGTATGCTTTCAGGTGTCTGATTGGCTAAAGCCCATATGGATTGTGGCATATGTAAGGTTCAATCTCTTTTTTTTTTTTAAACAATACAGTGGGTACGGAAAGTATTCAGACCCCCCTTACATTTTTCACTCTTTGTTATATTGCAGCCATTTGCTACAATCATTTAAGCTCCTTTCCCCCCTCATTAATTTACACACAGCACCCCATATATTGACAGAAAAAAACTGAATTGTTGAAATTTTTGCAGATTTATCAAAAAACGAAAAACTGAAATATCACACAGCTATAAGTATTCAGACCCTTTGTTCAGTATTGAGTAGAAGCACCCTTTTGAGCTTTTTGGGAACGATGGTTGGATAGTGAACGTTGGTGGACAGCCATTTTCAGGTCTCTCCAGAGATGCTTAACTGGGTTTAAGTCAGGGCTCTGGCTGGGCCATTCAAGAACAGTCACGGAGTTGTTCTGAAGCCACTCCTTCGTTATTTTAGCTGTGTGCTTAGGGTCATTGAACCTTCAGCCCTGTCTGAGGTCCTGAGCACTCTGGAGAAGATTTTCGTCCAGGATATCCCTGTACTTGGCCGCATTCATCTTTCCTTCGATTGCAACTAGTCGTCCTGTCCCTGCAGCTGAAAAACACCCCCACCATGCTTCACTGTTGGGACTGTATTGGACAGGTGATGAGCAGTGCCTGGTTTTCGTCACACATACCGCTTAGAATTAAGGCCAAAAAGTTTTATCTTGGTCTCATCAGACCAGATAAGCTTATTTCTCACCATCTTGGAGTCCTTTAGTTTTTTTTTTTTTTTTAGCAAACTCCATGCAGGCTTTCATGTGTCTTGCACTGAGGAGAGGCTTCTGTCGGGCTACTCTGCCATAAAGAACCGACTGGTGGAGGGCTGCAGTGATGGTTAACTTTCTAGAACTTTCTCCCATTTGCCGACTGCATCTCTGGATCTCAGCCGCAGTGATCTTTGGGTTCTTCTTTACCTCTCTCACCAAGGATCTTCTCCCCCGATTGCTCAGTTTGGCCGAATGGCCAGCTCTAGGAAGGGTTCTGGTGGTCCCAAACGTCTTCCATTTAAGGATTATGGAGGCCACTGTGCTCTTAGGAACCTTAAGTGCAGCAGAATTTTTTTTGTAACCTTGGCCAGATCTGTGCATGCAAATGGACAGCACCCACGTTAAATATATGAGTGTCACAGCAAAGGGTCTGAATACTTATGGCTGTGTGATATTTCAGTTTTTCTTTTTTAATAAATCGTCAAACATTTCAACAATTCCGTTTTTTTTTTCCTTCTGTCAATATGCGGTGCTGTGTGTAAATTAATGAGGAAAAAAAAGAACTTAAAATGATTTTAGCAAATGGCTGCAATAGAACAAAGAGTGAACAATTTAAGGGTGTCTGAAGACTTTCCGTACCCACTGTATTTGAGATATTTAGGGAATGTCAAACATGGACATATCTGGCAGCCATATAGTATGATTATGTGCATCTTTCAGCAGCTTCTGATACAAAAAGAAAATTCCAGCACAAACACACTCTGTCTGCTATTTAGATACCAAACACAGTATAAATATTCTGACGGCACTGTAAACTAAAGGGGGTGGGGGGGGACACCGGCGCATGGATCTCCCTCTGCAGACCACTGCTATGTAACTCTTAAATCATCTAAAGTCATCTGCAGGTGAGACTATATTCAACAACTGGTGGGTTGCAAGCGGGGGGGAATTACTCTCCCCTGGGTCTCCCTCCCACCTCAGTGACGTTGGCAGCCAGCTCGAGCCATCCATCAGCTGAAGACACAGGCGGAGATAAGCCGTGGCACAGTGCAGCTGGCTGAGGAATATAGACCTACAGCCCCACCGCAGTCATCGATCTCTGACATGGCGACAGACTGCAAAACTGCGACTACTGCTGTTTGTTTAGATGGCACCGCCTGTTATCGGCATTAGCGCTACGTATAAAGTGATTTGCGACAGCAAAATAATTAGAGTGATGGCAAAACAATGGCCTTTTTCAAACCATTAAGTCATGTTTTTTTTTTTTTTTTTTTTTTAAATTCAAGACATTTCAAAGTAATTAAGGAATGCTAAAGATTGTTTGTGCAGGAAGAACCTTCACTATGACAACAATGTATAATTATGGTCATCTGTAATTCCAACGTCTTCTATCATGTGCTTCATACAAGATTATGAAAGGAGCCCTATTCTAGCCAATATCAGCCATCGTTATTTTCTTTTTAATCTATAGCTCCTGAAACATTGGCCATTTACGACAGCTTTTTGCACCTTATTATCGGCTCACTGTTCCGTTTGTATGGCACCGATGCGAGATGGAGATTGAAGTCGACCTGCAAATGCACCACCTTCCGCGCTAGTATCCAAGGCATACCAGATGTGAAGTTTAGCACTTGTCGCTGTTGCCACACATCTAATTATCCTAATGGCGCAAGCCGCAACAGCTGTTCAAACACGCACGTCCTGCTTCAACGAGTTCTGTCTGGAAGAGATCGGCAAATAACTCCTGCCTCTACTGTTACACTTCTGATGCATCAATTTACCGGGAATGCAGTGTGAAAGTGGCTTAAGGAAGCCCAGAAAATAACCAGAGGCCAGAACCAAGCTATGTAAATGACATTTTTCAACGATTATTAGCACTGGTGGACCATCAATCTATATTAATAGTAATAATATACCTGTGTTGACATATTTTCTGTGCAAGAACAGTGAGAAGATATATATTTGGAGAGTTTAGAAGAGGTCCAGTATTATGTGGCAGCAGCTGCCGTCTGAGAGATGCGTGAGGGCAAGGCAAGTCCGAGTGGAGGAGGGGAGGCTGACAAGTGACCATGGAGACAGGCCACTGCTATCATTCCAGCGGCGCCCGCTGTCACAAGTATTCACATCTTTCATAAGCACAGACGGGGTGGGGAAAAAGAGCAGGCAGGGATAATGAAGCTCAACCCGGAGGAGAAGAGGCACGGCAAGTGATACATAAATGAAGAGGAGCCGAGCTCGCTTCTGCGGGCTGGGCCGACATTGCCACACGTCCCTCAAGGCCCTCAGGCTGAAAAGGCACAACTGGTGAGCAGACCGCTGGGACCTACCGGAGATCAAACTGCTCCAGGTCGGGCAAGTGTTGCACAAATGACCTCCACACACAACACACATCAGACACTGCCACTACAACCGCAAGTGATTATGATCTTATGGATCGTCAACATTCCTACATGTTTGTTATGTTACCTTTCCATAGCAGTTCAGGCTGGTGCCTGCAAGTATGAAAGGTAACCAAAACTCCTAAGTGGTCCAACAAAAGGATGACTGACTTCATTTCCTGTTGTCGGCTTTGGCTCTAAAAAAATGTTTCGATCACGTTAATTATGCATCGAAAAATACGGCTTCAAAGAGCACCGCATCTGAGCCGCTAGACTCAAAATTGAACAAAAGGGGGCCAAGCTTCAGGTGTGCCAGTAATATCATGTGGACAAAGAGAGAAAAGAGGAGGGGTGAAGACCTCACCGAAGGAATGTGATGAATGTGTTTCACTTAAATGACAAATAAGGAGTGACTATTTAGTTGCTGTGACATGGGCATCCTTTCCCCTCCCATCCGCCATTTTCTGATTCCATTCCTTGGACAGCTGTAGCAAAATGCACATCTAAATTCAAATGGAGGATAGGATTACCAGCACTCAGCCTGTACCCTTTCCAGACTTCCATCCTAAAGATTTATCCTGTGGGTGATAAACCGGATGCAGCTGCTCTTGAGGGTGGGAGGAGCTGGAAAGTGTTTTCCCTGATGTCTTGTGAGACCAAGAGCACTGCTTCAACTTGCTCTCAACAGCCCCCTCTACAGGCATGAACTAGTATGCCATCTGTTGACCATGCAACGTGAAGAGAAAATGCAGCATGGAGAGTAAGTAACCTCAACACTCAAGCGTCCCTTCAATAATTCCCTTTGACATAGAGCAAACGTGTGTTGTTGCATGCGTTTCCAAATGGATGCTGTGCTACTCTTACCACTTCGTCCTCGGACCAGCACTTCTCTATCAACTTTGGTATCGGCTTCTTCACCAGCCGCTGGAGAGCTTTGCCAGCATCATAGCTGCTCTCATGAAGCTGGGGGGGGGGGAAAAAGGCCAAAACCAGGAAATTAAAACCACAACACATGCATTCAAATGTATTAACATTTTACTTGGACGCCAACTTCAAATTGTAATAGAAAAGCAGCTCATACCGAATGTATTGATTGCTTCAAATCTATAATGAAATGTACTTTTTCCCAACTAAGCTCCTACCTTAAACATTTTCTGATCACATATGATCCCGAGTGTAGCATCAAAAGAATATGTAGCACACTTTGCTACCAACGTGAAATAAAATGCTTGTGCACAGACTTATTATATCCTGTCATTACTTTATCTATTTTTTATTGAGCTCCAAAAATACTGGTTACTGGGAGTACTTTTTCACAAGAGTTATTTGATTTAGTGATGGTATTCCCTGTCTCTTTTGCAATTAAGTCTTAGTGAAATCCTTCCTCTCATCTGTTTGAGTGTGCATTTCATTGAGCCGATACATTGCTTAAGTATATCCCAAAGTATGGTAATCAGGAGAAACCTCAGCTTGATCATGAAAGGAAAAGCTGAGATGCAGAACAACACAGACACAAAAGCAGTCGCAGTGCAGCTTTGAGCCTGGCGTCCCATTAAAGTGGCTGAAAAATAGACATTACTGGGGTTATTCCTCCGAGGAAGGAAAAAAAAAAAAAAAAGTACTACTCATTGGAATTGCAAATCCATAGAGGAAGGTTGAGCGACAATGACCAGCCTGCTCTGTAATGTCCTGGTTTATAGAGTTTGAATATAAATGCCCTGTTTATGACTCCTTTCATCTCCTCCATAGGATTTTATATCTCTGTATTCAAATTCAGAATGACAGGCACATCTCTCATTACACCTGATGTATTAAAAAGCCCCTAAGGGAGAGTTTACTATATAGGAGGCTGCTTTATTGGCTCAGGCGCCGTGCCATTACCCATCCTTGAAGTGAAACAGTAACGAGTGGACTCCCGGTGATTCAAACATTACGATGGTCTTTTTGACTACAAGAAGCTCAGCGTTAAGAATTATTGTCCTTACAGTGTTGAGTGCGTTTAATGTAGTGTCATCTCGAGAGGCTGCTAGACATCCATCCTCTGTTGAGCCTCCGTCACACATCCCTGCAAAGGCGGCCATGCTCCTGTGGATGCAGCACATCAGCATTAGAACGACTGCAAGTCTCTTGATACGAGTATATACAACAACATATACATCTCTTTTGAGGATGAGTAAGCAAGTATTAGATATTAAATGCAAGCAGAAATTACATTTAAGGCTCAATTTGTTAGCTACGCATATGGACACGCACAGAGCCTTCTGTCTGTAGTGTACTTTAGACGTTATTTTTGTCCATCTCCTGGAAGCCTATGGATACGGACCAAACAGCAGTACCACCCATTTTTGACATCCCAATTAAATTATTTCCAGAAATACAGATACCAATTAAAAAAAAACATCATGGACAAGCTTTGAAGTGCTTAATGTCGGACTGCACGATACTGGGGGAAAAAATGACATTGCGTTTTTTGTAAAGCTGTAATATACAGTATATTGCAATGCAAAAAAATACATGAGAACATACAGGTGATGTGAAAACAAGCACATATACTCCCCCCGCCACCATGTATTTTTGGGACAGTTTCTAATATACTATGCTCAACAGAGCACAGAAGTATAATGAGTCATTTGTGTCTAACCATTTAAATGCACTGAGCAGGTAAGTGCCCAGCCAGACATGCAGTTAAAATCAATTCTTTCACGCCCAGTTATACTTTAGTACCGATATTAGCACATTCCTAACACTATGGGTGTGAAAATGAAATGCCAGTATTTTGAGGGTAAAAGCCTGTCAGCAACATACAGTATTGAGGGAAAAAGAAAAAAAAAAAAAAACTATGAACTAGTTCATTTTTGAAACTGAATTTAGTTAAACATTTTGAATTATGAACGATGAACTGAACTAGTTCATTTTTGGAACGGTGAACTGAACTTTGAAGTAGTTCGCGTAAAAAAAATGAACTTTCTGCTGCTGCTGTGTGCACCTTGTGTCTGGATCAAGCTCCAAGATTTTAGCTCAGTTATCGGCCCGATTTCCCAGATTGGGCACAACATATTTTGTCAGGAACGACACAACTCCTTGTAGTGTGACTTAATCCACGTCCAACAATTTGGCTCTACGACAAAATGAAAAGTCTAGCATGTTTGATTTTTGGGGCTATCTTCCGTGTAGCGAGAACCCTCCGACATATCACCTGACAGGAACGCACCCAGGAATGACAGCACACCTCTGGGCTGCTCCGTGCGTGTTGTTTGAAGGGTTACAATTTACCGCAACATCGGTGCTAATCTTAATACCAATTCTAGCTGTTCTCATCACTGTATGCTAGCACGTAGGTTAGCAGACATTTGTTGGTGAAATATTTGTTTTACATGACATTTTTCAAGTACATTACAGCTGAGAGTGACAAGTAAACAACTTGACGCAAGGACATTTTTCCTGGTTTGGCGAATGCTTCACTATCTGTTAAGCTATTCACCGTACGATTTTAATTGGTGGAACGATGTGCGCAGTGCATGTTGGGTACCCAAAGTTCTTTTGACTCCAAAATCACAGGATTTGGCGATGTGACTATCGCGCATGCGCACATCGCAATGACAAAGTTTAAACAATGCATCATGCAAACCCTAGCTTAATGGTATGTTAATGTTACAAAGCCTCCGATTTGTTGTCTAAAGCAATAGTCTTTTTCTTTGGCAAATTCGACTGCTAGAGTTTTCCTCCATTTGTTGTTAATGCGAGCGGCTTTTTTGCTTCGCACTCACTAGTAGGGTTGGGCATCGTTTGAATTTGAGCGATTCCGGTTCCTTATTTCGATTCCGGTTCCAAACGATTTTCAATTGATATTCTTTTAGGGGGTTGGGTCAAAAAAGTTTGCATTATTTAAATAAAAGGTGTTCAAATTAAGAACATCCATTTTCTTAGCAACCCGTACCATAGATTAAAATGAACATTTGACTTGAGGTTCTTTATAACCAGTATATCATACCTATGAACTAAAAGGCAATGTGTGTGGAACTAACCCAATTGACTTAATATTCGTTAATTGATGTTACAGCATTGTTAACATAGTTTTTTGGGACTTTCATCACGTCAAATGGTTTGTATGTGCATGTTTTAACTTGACTTCCTGTATTAAGTTTGCAGCCTTTTATTTTGAAGGGTACGCACCGGAACTCAGCATTTTGGCACGAAAGGTAACTTCACACTTTTATAACTTTAAAAAAAAAAAAAAAAAAAGATGTTTACATTATATAAACAAACAACAATGAGTTTGAGTGACACTGATGAATGAGACCAAGACTCACCTTGCGGCTCTGAGGTACATGAGAAGGTCACAATCATTGACCCCTGGCATCCAAACCAGCTCCTCATTCTCCGTCACTGCCTGACCACCAGAGGAGGGGAAAGGCTGCAGCTCTGGAAGCTTGGCCTTATTAGGGCAGAGGGAGAAGGAGTGGGACAGATGGTGTCACACTACAAATAGCACACAGCCTTGAAGAAAATGTCAGCTTTCCAACCCATCATCAACGTTCAACTCTGTGCCTGAGTTGTGACGGCGGGGTACGAGAGGACAGGCACAATCATGCAGACAGGCATCAACACAAAACTCCACTTTATTCAGTGTGTGTGCGCGCGCGCGTCTGTGTGCCAAGCTGCTGCACAGTGCAACTACTTCTCACTGTGGCAGATGACATACAGTAAGGCTGGGCGATTAATCGAAATTTAAGCGGGACTTCGATTTTGGCTTCTCACGATCATAAAAACGTAATAATCGAGGGAAGAAAAAAAAAAAAAAAAAAACGATGCGTATGCAAGTTCCTGCGTTGTAAACGTACCCTGAACACACCGTGTGATGCTTGTAGCAAGAATGTCATGCATGCGCTTCTGCCATCCCTTAGTGTGCTTTAAGCTGTTTATTGACACCCCAGTTTGAGTTTATTATGCAACAAAATGCACAACAAAAACAATTATATATTTTGTATTTAAATACAAGACATACCGTTTTTTAAATTGGCCAGCTTAATGCTAACAGTCAATGGATAACCCTAATGACAGGCCAGCTGACATCAGCATTAACACCAAAAGAGGGATTTACCTTCAAATAACGAATACAAACGCCGTAGTAACACATGCAAACAGGTGATCTAACAATACTCACAGGCATATATCCTTCCTTATCTGTGAAAAACGACTTTAATAAAGTTTTATTGCGACTTTCTTCTACTCTTTTATAGCTTACTGCAATATGCAGGTACATGCATGCATCGCACCACACTGCCACCAAGAGGCAAAGGCACGTACAGCAGAGGAACAACAAAAAACAGTCAAGGCCGAATGTAAAAAAAAAAAAAAAAAAAAAAAAAAAAAAAAAGCAAACGCTTTTCCCACCAGACGTGAAATCAGGATTACCAACATTATTTGTATTTGCTAAATGCTAGAATATTGAAAGGATTTCTTTTAGACAAATATATAATAGACAATACAGTCACCCCAGGCATGAAAATGTTTTTAGCCATGGCTGTATGTATTTTTATTTATTGTTTTTTATTTCTATTTTTTTAATAGATTATTATTTTACTTGTTACTAATTTATTTCCTGATTGTTCTTTTAAGTTATATTTAAAGTTGAGTTTGGGTAGTTAAATAAATACTGGTAGTTAAATAAATACTACTAAAAATAATACTTTGGAAATCAATGCATAATGATGTTAATTAATCATAATTTCAATATCAATAAAAATAATCGTGATGATTATAGTTCCATGATCGCCCAGCCCTAACATACAGTATATTATTGTGCAAAGGTCTAACAAATATCCCTTTTTGCCATTAATTTTACATTGACAGATTTTATTAAATGATAAAAGGATTGACTTTAGGTCCTTGCTCTTTAAAATATAGTTTATTTCCAAGCATAAAATTATTAATTCCCTGGCTAAATGTTGAGTTGTCATGGGTTTTATTTGTTGATCGGACATCTTCGGGGTGAAAATTACACAGAAAAGCAGGGGGGGAAAAAAAACCCCAAAAAACAAGATTTTAAGTTATAATGAAAAGTATTATTTTTTATTTTTTTTTTCCTACATTTTAAAATGTATTCATAGCGATGACAATTTTGAGGAAAGTAACTCTTTTGCACCTTTAACGATCCTTTTAATTTCCAACGTCACCTACAATACAGCATCCTATGCTCGATTGAAATATATAACATTTTGGACATAGATCTTTTCTATTGTGTCATTTCTAACTAAAAGATATCCATTCACACTATGTCTAATTTATGTCTTATGGTTTTGTGCTAAATATCCATTTGAACAAAAATGGACCTATGAATTAAAAAAAAGAAGTATATATGGTATAATTATTTGAACTTTTTCAACACTCACTAGTGTTTTTACACACCGGTAAATGCAACTCCAAACACCATATATATATTTTTTACATAGACAAAGAAGAGTTTGTAAATGCTGCAATGAGTGTTTGACCAATATTGTCCCATAAGGTTGTTCTTGGAGAGCTACATATTGGGGGGGGGGGGGGGGGTAAAAGGCTTGAGAAACACTGCTTAAACTAACCTACATTGGCACCATAGAGCAAGTAACAGGCAGCTATGAGGTTATGAGAACATTCGTCTAATGTTGGCTAGCAGATAGGTGAAAACGTTACACAGAAAGAATGTTCCCAAACTAAGTTACACAAAAAAAAAAAATAATTCTAGTGGAAAGCCAGGTTATGTACTGTCGATGCGTGCGATGACTTACTTGATGACTGGGGCCCACCCGGATTTCCCCCTGAGTGCTGTTTAGCCGCCTGAGGAGACAAAAGAGAGCAGATTGAAACAACAGAGTAGCTACGTGAAGCCTTTTAAAGTTAGCTGAAAAGAACCAGCCTGCATTGTACTGGATGAATTAGTCTGTGCGTTGATTGTGTTTTAGTGTGAAAGTCAAATGCGCCAACACAATGAGTAGGACCAGAGCACATTTGTAGGCTTGATATTGTGAATGCATCCATAACGAAATCGTGTAAAAGAAAAGGAGGGGTTGGGGGACTTCCACATGGGCCTCTGCAACGGCTGCTGGTACAAATGTCGGTAGCCATAGCAACTGCACTTTAATAGTAGTGTTCCGAATCTCCAGCTGCATCGGATTAAAGAAAATGACAAGCTGTTCCTTTTGAAAAGCCTTTCCTTTCGGTTGCCTAGGTAACAGCGCTGATTTTCATAGAGCCGTGCGCAAGGCAGCCCAGAATGTGTCAGTGTGATTTGCACCCTAAGAAGCTCGCACTCCATCATCGAGGCCTGGCTGAAAGATGAGAGGCCCACTCGTCTCTCTACAGTGCTCCAACCTTCAGCTCCATGCTACAGGTTCTTATCTGACCCAACGTTCTCCTCAGCAGGCATACTGTTCCTCACACGAACAAACAGCACACAGTGACTCTGTCAGCAGCTCTGGATAAATACTGAATTCCATCTTGAGCAATTCTAGGACAGTCTGCCGCTGCTGTCTGCATTCAAAAATATTTTTAAAATGCTACTTTATTGCAAACATAGCAGAGAAGACTTCAGTGAATTAAAGTGATGATCGTTACAAAATAAAAATGTGTAACTCGTGGTGATTATCATCAGCACAGTTTGCATCATGATTTAAAAACATTTAAATCATCCTCTTCATCCTCTCAGCTGTTATTCTCACGAGTCATGAGTTCCATTATCGCATCATTATTTTTAAACGGTACAGAGATAGATTACAGTATAAGTAAATAAACCAACCAAGCTAAAAATACAACTACATGGTTTTAAAACCTAAACAGCTCAATAGTCTTAAAGTCCACACAGGTGAGCCACTGACTGTCTGTGCTACCGTTATAGTGTGCGTCTACAAACTTCTCCAACAAATAAGCAAGAGAGCCAGGTCCATGATGTTGAGGGTGGCAGGAGGCTGTAAGGATGACAAATGAGGACGACTGCATCGGAGGACTGCTGTGATTTAGGCAGATTCTGAGTGCCGATGACCAGACGGAAAGGTGACAGAGGAGCCACAATACAGAAGGAATGCAAGGCTCAAGTACTTCTAGTACGTGCATGCGAAGCACCTGGCAAACCCTTCAGGAGACCTTTAAGATTTTTACCGTATGCTTTGAAAAATAACCAATACCGTATGTGTACAGTAAAGCATAGTTGTTCAGCGGGAACGAGGGCCTGCCAAAAATGGCGAAAAAATACAATAAAATCGACCCCTTGGCATACTGATTAAAAGTCTTTACTAGTAGTTTATACTGTTAAAATACCACAGATTATGACCCCAAAATACTAATATCATTTTAATCATCTCATTTGACAAAATTACCCTTAAAAATAACCTGCCTACAAATTTGATTTCAAAAAATACACTTTAAGTGTGTGTGTGTGTGTGTGGTGGAGGAAAAAGACCAAAAAAGGTGAAGAATCTACGGAAGTTGCACTAACGACACATGACTAAACTTAACTCCTCCCTGACATACTTAAGATTTTACTTCTAAGCCGAGATGTATCACTTCAATATACAACCCCAATTCCAATGAAGTTGGGGCTTTGTGTTAAACACAAATAAAAACAGAATACAATGATTTGCAAATCATGTTCAACCTATATTTCATTGAATACACTACAAAGACAAGATATTTCATGTTCAAACTGATAAACTTGATTGTTTTTAGCAAATAATTATTAACTTAGAATTTTATGGCTGCAAAACGTTCCAAAAAAGCTGGGACAGGTGGCAAGAAAGACTGAGAAAGTTGAGGAATGCTCATCAAACACCTTTTTGGAACATCCCACAGGTGAACAGGCTCATTGGGAACAGGTGGGTGTCATGATTGGGTAGAAAAGGAGCGTCCCTGAATCGCTCAGTCATTCACAAGCAAAGATGGGGCGAGGTTCACCTCTTTGTGAACAAGTGCGTGAGAAAAGAGTCGAACAGTTTAAGGACAATGTTCCTCAATGTACAATTGCAAGGAATTTAAGGATTACATCCGCTATGGTCCATAATATCATCAAAAGGTTCAGAGAATCTGGAGAAATCACTGCATGTAAGCGGCAAGGCCGAAAACCAACATTAAATGCCCGTGACCTTCGATCCCTCAGGCGGCACTGCATCAAAAACCGACGTCAATGTGTAAAGGATATCACCGCATGGGCTCAGGAACATTTCAGAAAACCCATGTCAGTAAATACAGTTCGGCTATATCCGTAAGTGCAACTTAAACCTCTACTATGCAAAGCAAAAGCCATTTATCAACAACACTCAGAAACGCCGCAGGCTTTTCTGCGGCCGGGTTCATCCAAGATGTACTGATGCAAAGTGGAAAAGTGTTCTGTGGTCCGACGAGTTCACATTTCAAATTGTTTTTGGAAATTGTGGATTTCATGTCCTCTGGGCCAAAGAGGAAAAGAATCATCCGGACTGTTATGGACGCAACGTTCAAAAGCCAGCATCTGTTATGGTATGGGGCTGTGTTAGTGCCAATGGCATGGGTAATTTACACATCTGTGAAGGCACCATTAATGCTGAAAGGTACATACAGGTTTTGGAGAAACATATGCTGCCATCCAAGCAACGTCTTTTTCATGGACGCCCCTGCTTATTTCAGCAAGACAATGACAAACCCCATGCTGCACGTGTGTACAACAGCATGGCTTCGTATTAAAAGAGTGCGGGTACTAGACTGGCCTGCCTGAAGTCCAGACCTGTCGCCCATTGAAAATGTGTGGCGCATTATGAAGCGTAAATACAACAACGGAGACCCCGAACTGTTGAACAGCTAACGCTGTACATCAAGCAAGAATGGGAAAGAATTCCACCTACAAAGCTTCAACAATTAGTTAGTCTTCAGTTCCCAAACGTTTATTGAATGTTGTTAAAAGAAAAGTTGATGTAACACAGTGGTAAACATGACCCTGTCCCAGCTTTTTTGGAACGTGTTGCAGCCATAAAATTCTAAGTTAATGATTGTTTGCTAAAAACCATAAAGTTTATCAGTTTGAACATTAAATATCTTGTCTTTGTAGTGTATTCAATTAAATATACATTTAACATGATTTGCAAATCATTGTATTCTGTTTTTATTTATGTTTAACACAATGTCCCAACTTCAATGGAATTGGTGTTGTACTTCATTTACACCAATTACTACATTCCTATTAGCCAGGAATATGCCGGCATCTTGTGATGTTACACAAAAAGGTTCATGCCTGAATTGTGCGATTAAGATGTATGCATTATTATTGTCATGCACTAAATTGTTATGTTTAAATAAGCAGAGTAATAATCCAATTGCATTAAAAAAAAAAAAAAAAAACTTAATTTTTTTTTTTAATGCACTGCAGTGAGCCACACATCTAACTAATACACGAACTGCAACAAGCCCAGCTGTTAATCGCAGGCGGTTAAAACCCAAACATGACTTGAACATGACGTGTATTCTCAATCAGCCGCAGCCCCGCCCCCTTTATCAATTTCAACCAATAGCTGCGTGAGTGTGTGGCACACTGACATAATTGCAGCGCAGTAAAAACAAGAGAAGAGCCAACTCGGCGGTATTCAATTGGTTTCGACAGGCGCCACGCGTGGAAGCGGGGGTGTCAAGCTTTGTGTGCAGCCTGCTGAGCGCCATGTCATCTTGCTTGTAAACAGGAGCTGCAAAATGGAGCCACGCTAGCCGCCGTGGCTTGTTATAACGCACGCGTGCCTCCGTGAACTGAAACCACGTCATTACAGGTGTGATTCTAGCTGGAAAGCACAATGACAGCAAAGCAAGCGGACAACAAATAAAACAGGAGTCGCCATCCGCTCCAGAAGAAGAGCGCGCACCTACCTCCGCGGGCTGAACAAGTCGTCCATGTCGGACATGGAACCCTTTCCGGCAGGTGACACTGCGTGTGTACAACGCTCCCCCTCGCGCACCGAAATGTGCGTGGGTGCTCAAAATGGAGAGACGCGCACCGAGTTTGTGTCGTGACCTCAGCAGCCTGTGAGCGAGCGCACGCATGTAAGCAAGGCGCCGCCAGCTCGCCTCGCTGTTTACGGGGGACGCCACTGAGCATGTGCCGCGACCTCGCAGCGGCGGC
This sequence comes from Phyllopteryx taeniolatus, assembly GCF_024500385.1. Taxonomy (NCBI): domain Eukaryota; kingdom Metazoa; phylum Chordata; class Actinopteri; order Syngnathiformes; family Syngnathidae; genus Phyllopteryx; species Phyllopteryx taeniolatus. The sequence continues at coordinate 8,711,212 of NC_084502.1, forward strand.
CGGCCAACCAGAGGAGCAGACACACGCACGCACGAGACAGAAATCGTTGGCCCTCTCCACCCACGACCGACCCACCCCCCTGTGTGTCTGCGCCATCATAAACACGGGTGCAATTGCGAGGGTGTAGACGCACCGCTCGGAATACCAAGCATGTGGAGCAGAGGAGGGGAATGGAGGGGAGAGGAGAGAGGCAAAAGAGGCATGAACAGGGCTTGGATAGAGGGTGCTTCCAATTGGCCAAACTCCCGTGCCGACAACGAAGACAGACCCCAACAAGTGGATGAAACGGGAATGTAATAATAACCACTGATGACTCTGCATTAGGGGCTTTGTAAATTTGATATCACGATAAGAGTTTTCCTTAATGTCGATATAACTAGACATTTATTGTATTCAAGTTTTAAATGTATAAAACTGAACTAGACCAAATGGATTTACATTACAAAGCACAAGGTTTATTTCACAATTATAAACATCACAAAGAAATACAATACGCTTCCCTGCAGGTATTCCAAACAGAAGCCACTGTAGCAACCCGATTCTCCTCGAGGGCTACCACGATTAGTCGACTTCTCACGATTACATGGATAATCAAAATCCTTGACCATCCATTTAATTTAATCAAAATAATTAACTTAAAGTCTTATCGCTCAAAAGTGCCTTCTGGCCTTGATGCAGATACATGTGCAGTAGTGGTCATCCAGTTTACCACATGACGTACCCGGAAGAACTACGGCTATCCAGTGTTAGCGACGGAGCCCGCAATTTTGAGCAGTTCACAAAAATACTTAAGAGGAACGCGATTCAAAACCTGCGTGACAGAACTTGCCTTTCATGGCAGCACGACAGTGACACGCGAGCATCTAAAAAGGAAGCACAATGTGGTTGATTCAATTTTTTATACAGTCATCTCAGTAAGCTATTAGGCTAGTTAGCTGCTAATAATGTCAACGGCAGTGAGCTACGTCCTTGAAGCTGTAAACCTTAAAATTAACTTCAGGCTAACAATGACGATTTCATTAGACTTAGCACACAGGTTCCAGTATGTGTTTGAAGATCCACACGCTGTCGCAGGCCATTAGCGACGTGCTTACGTGGCGGCCATGTTGGCAAGGGCAACGTTCTCATCACTTGCAATACATTGCATTGAAAATAAATCAGAACTTGCTCAATTCTCAACCGACTTTCATGAGGTTTACTTTCTCGTCATTGTCAAAGCATGTGCTATTAATACAGAACGTTTTTAAAAAAAAAATACATTTGTGCTTGTAAATGATTGTGCAATTTTTGGTTACATTTTAATTATCTTTTGCACATACCTTAAACATGTCAAGCTAGAAGCTAATGATGGTTGAATAGTTGCAGCTTCTTGTGATCCTATTAGTTGACTAAGCGCAAAAACAAAAACCTCGCCCATCTTCCAAGAATTCAAGGCATCATTGAGCCCTTCCGCAATTGTCTCGCCAGTATGATCTTCGGGTGCAATATGTTGTCTGCAAGCGCATAGTTTTAAGCTCGCAATCTTAAACACTCCACTGTCCGACTTACAACTCCACCGGTCAATAGACATAGAAAAGTGTTTTACAGCGACACACTTGTAACTTTTTCCCTGGGAATGGGGATGGTATGTTAATTGGAGACTCTAAATTGTCCGTAGGTGTGAATGTGTGTGTGAATGGTTGTTTGTCTGTATGTGCCCTGCGATTGGCTGCTGAACAGTTCATGGTGTGCCCTGCCTCTCGCCCAGTGTCGGCTGGGATAGCCTCCAGCACGCTCACAACCCTAGTGAGGATAAGCGGTACGGAAAATGGATTGATTGATTATTTTCCAATTCTGGCAATGCTTCCTCTGTGAAATATTTCCCTCATATCTGGGATCCAATGTTTCCATGCTTTCTGCTTTCCATCTTTTTCCACTGTATAAATAGGAATCATGTTCTTGGCTATATAGTGAGATTGTTGACAGTTTGAATAATCCCGTTTACAATTTCGTCGTCGTGTGTTGACAGTGTTAGAAGAGCTTTAAAACGATTAGCCAAACGTATTTGAAACTAGTCGCTTCTTTCTTGAATTAAGTTTAATTTGGTAAGCTTGCTCTTCAGAAGTTTCTTTCATTCATGTTGGCAGTTGATTTGCACGTTGACCCGAACCAATCTGTGGTCACTTGTAAAATTTGTTTAGGGTGGTGCAATCCGTAAATACCCCTTGGTATTACTCGTTGGACAGGAAGTAGTCTATGATGTAAATAAATAGTGTTACCTTTGGGGCTTATCCATGTCCACTTTCTGTCCCACTTTCTGTTGAAGAATGAATTGATAAAGTATAACCCTTCCTGTTCAGCAAATTCTATTAAGCGTTGTCCTCTTTCGTCTCTTGATCCCATTCCATATATATATATTACATCAATATAATTAGAAAAGCACTCTCACTAGCCACTTTTCAAAGTTTTAGTTTTCCGTTTGCTTTCATCCATTTTAACATTGTTTTATTGTTTCTAAATTATGCTATGTTCAATTATCTTATGTTTGATTTGTATTCATGAATAGCACTTTTTTTCAGCTGTGACTGTTGGTAAAGTTCTCGATAAATAAAATTGAGCTGAGCTGAGTGATTTGAATTTTTATTTTGAAGAGCTGTAAACACTCTGTTTTGCAGTATGGGGAGGAGGAACATAGTTCCGTTCCTACAACTAAAGAAATGCAGCACGCCAATCAGTCATTGGTGATGCACATAACAGAACTTCACAGTACAGCAAAGTGCTTTTTTTTTTTTTTTTTTTTTAAACCTAACCCCTGGCAAAGACAACCCTCCCGCCGTCGGAACTGTGTTGTTTGCGGGTCGTCCATTGGCTCGGCGGGAGGCCCCTGGCTTGGGTGTTCCCCCAGCGTGCGAGCGTGGCAGTCGGAGGGCCCCGTTGTCCACTCCTGCCAGGCATCTGCAGTGGGCGTCTGCGTCAGCCGCACGCAAAGATGACTAGGTTCTGAGGCTAGAACGGATTAAATCTATTTAAATTCATTTTAAGGGGAAAAATTGCTCCTGTTCACAAACATTTTGGTTCATGGACAGAGTTGCAGAACAAATTAAGTTTGTGAACAGAGAGTCCACGGCATTTCCAATAATAGCGATCCTATGGCAACGTTGTGGAATTTGTGTGAAAAACACTTTGGGACCGTAAATATAAAATAATCAAATGAAAAACGGTTATTATGGCCGTAACTGAACATACCATCTTGTGTCATGTGACGGTGATAACATTTCAAACACCCTCTCCAAAACTGGGAATACCTTACCACTTTTTCTGAGGTTTTCAGAGTTGGTAGAAGTTTTGAAAAAAAGGACTTGAAGACTTGGCTTTTTCACCAGGCCTTTCAGTAATTTTAACCTTTGACAAATTTTGTTTAGGCTCTGTTTTGTGTTCTCTTTTTCGTCCCATTTTTACCATTAACATTTTGTGTATTTGATATACATCTTGTAAAGCACTTTGTGGCTTGCTTGCTTGCTTACATATTCTTGCCATAAGTACCGTAATTTTTCGTGTATAATGTGCATTTCCCCCTCACCCCCCCAAAAAAGTGTCAAAAGTCAGTAGTGCGCATTATACATAGGTATAGGGGAAAATGAAAAACCTTCACATTTTACAAATGTATGCCACCATCGAGAGGTTATGAAAATGCAGTAGACTTTCAATCCAATGTCACCGCCACTTATAGGTTATGAGAAAGCTGTACACATTCATTCTAATATGCCGCCACCTAGAGGTTACAAAAAAGGTGTACCCTACACTTTCATTCCAATATGACAGGGGTACATATGACTGCACTACACTGTATGTACAGTTGTGCTCATAAGTTTACATACCCTGGCATAATTTGTGAAATATTGTTTGTTTAATACAACTGATGACTGAACTACAGAGTGAGCATTTAACAACATTTGTGTTTCCTTTCTACTTCTATGAATTTGCGAGTGAGTTAAATGCGCTCCTACTGTTTTGATGTCAGAGCCAATGCTGTCAATGCTGCTAGCCAATCAGCTACAGACGCTCCATGCAAGCGGCAATCAGTTGAGGGCGTGGCATAACAAATTTAAGTGCACTTTGTGGAAATGTGCTAAAGGCAATTATACCTACCGCCCCCTATTATTTTTTTTTTTCGTGAGGGAGCAAAAGGGAGGCATCTATTTGGGGTGAGGCACTCATTTGCTCGAGTCCAAAGTGCGCCAGAAACTAATTAAGACAGAGCATCAAATAGAGGCCACTACATGATGAAATATGGTACATCATGTTGCCTTTGGAATGATTTCCTTAGAGTAGTTAAAATAAAAAAAAAATTCTTGTCGGTGTTAAAAAAAAGTTTGGATGACGTAGCGTTCACACAGCCCTTCCAAAACAACTGAATCATAATCATTTAAAAGCCAGTCTACTTACAACAGTCTACTGAAGACCCTTTGTCTGCAAAAGTCGGGATTTCAAATGTGATGTCTTTTCCCCAGCTTGTTTCTGACTTTTCTAGAGCCCAAGAGCTTCACATTCTCTTTAAATCACCAAAATCTATGTAGGGTTCATTCATTTTTCAATTACCTCAATGTTGAAGTGTTAACTGTTCACATTTTTAAATGAAATCCGCACACACTTAAGTATTCAGACGGGTATTATGATCTGCTCTGCTCAAGTGCACATCCTCATCAAGCCGAAAATGTGACGTAATGAGAACAATGAAGCATTCAAACTGAAAAAGCCAAAATTAACTCAACAATGTCGATATGTTTTGTCTGGTACTGTATGTGTATGTACAATGTGTGGCTTATATTTTGAATCAAATTGAATTATTTATTTTGAACAAAAAAGTAACAGAACAAGATTGAACCAAAAATTTAAATAAAGTTATACATAATCGAAAAGGAGTAGGAAGAAGTAAAACCTATTTACGCCTACCCCTCTCTCTATTTCCTTATAATCCTATAGAACATCAATATAGTACTATAATATGCTATACACATCCTTCTTCTGATACACTAATATTTCATTATTTGTAAATGAATCACCACTAGTAGAAAAACACAACAACAAAAAAATCTACATTTTGAACAAAACTGGTTCAAATTCCTTAAGGTTCTCCTCTGAATACAACAAGGACCCTCAAACAGGAAGATGAGACGGTATCCTGAATACAAACATATTTGAGGACTATTCTAAAGCAATAGCAAATAAGGGCACCCAGGAAAGTGTTGACCCTTGCCAAGCTTTAAACAATGTCGTGAAAATATTGACGGGAAAGGCTTTACTCCATGTACACAACAAATAAAATGCCAATTTCTCTTTTTTTTTTTTTTTTTACACAGTCATGGAGAACTGCAGTACACAAAGAAAATGTTGTACAATGTGTTCTTTACAGAAATAGATATGTAACTATGCAACGAAATGACATGCAATGTGTACAGTGGTGTGAAAGTGTTTGCTCCTTTCTGATTTAAAATTTTTGTGCATACTTAAATGTTCCCCATCATCAAACAAATTTAAATAGTAGTCAAAGACAACACAGGTAAACACCAAATGCAGTTTTTATTATTATGGGAGAAGAAAAATCCAAACCTACATGGCCCTGTGTGAAAAAGTGATTGCCCCCTAAATTTAATAACTGGTTGGGCCACCCTTAGCAGCAACAACTCCAATCAAGCATTTGCGATAACTTGCAATGAGTCTCCTGGAGTCACTCTCTTTAAAAACCAAAGACCAAGTCCGAAACCTTGGTGTTCAGCTAGATTCCGACCTGACTTTCAACAGTCAAATCAAATCAATTACTAAAACTGCCTTCTACCATCTGAAGAACATATCCAGAGTGAAGGCTTGCATGTGTCATGCAGACCAGGAGAAGCTCACTCATGCTTTTATCTCAAGTAGACTTGACTATTTTAATGGTCTTCTGACTGGACTCCCTAAAAAGAGCATTAAACAGCTCATTCAGAAAGCTGCAGCTCGGGTTCTGACCAGAACAAAAAGGTCAGAGCATATTACTCCAATTCTAAAGTCTTTACACTGGCTTCCAGTCAGCTTTAGAATCGATTTTAAAGTTTTGCTACTGGTCTATAAATCACTAAACGGTTTAGGTCCTGAATACATGAATGAAATGCAATATAAACCCAGTAGGGCTCTGAGATCGACAGACTCAGGTCATATAGTGGAGCACAGAGTCCAAAGCAAACATGGTGAAGCAGCATTTAGCTATTATGCTACAGACAAATGAAATATGTTGTCAACAGAAGTGACATCAGCCCCAAGTGTGCATGTATTTAAGTTCAGATTTAAAAAACTCTTCTTTTCTCCATGCTTTTTAGAGCATTAGCACTTTTAAATATTTGTTGCACAGCACGCCGTTTTAATTGTATTTTTTTTTTCTTCTCTTTGTTTTAAATGTTTATAAGCTGTTTTTTATTTGTTTTTTTCAATGTTTTTAATCATGTTAAGCACATTGAGTTACCTTGTGTATGAAATGCACTTTATAAATAAATTTGCTTTGCTTGACTTTGTCAGGAAGGTCCTATTTAAGCAGTTTCTTGATTGAGAACAGATGTGGCAGTATCAGGCCTGGGTGTGGCCAGAGAAATTGAACTCAGGTATGATAAATCAGCTTTGTTTTTTCACACAGGGCCATGTAGGTTTGGATTTTTTTCCTCCCATAATAATAAACATTCTCATTTAAAAACTGCATTTTGTGTTTACTTGTGTTGTCTTTGTTTAATGTTTCAATTTCTTTGACGATGGGAAACATTTAAATGTGACAAACATGCAAAAAAAATAAGACGACAGGACGTGGGGAAACACTTTTTCACACCACTGTATATGAGAACCCTGAGTCAAAAGCAACGGAATGCAATCCATCATCCAAATGCAATCTTAGACAAAGAAGTCATTTCAATTAAATCTGATGAGCTCCTCAACAATTAATTCCAAAAATATAAATGAGTGTCTGTATAGCATGGTTTCACAGGGACTCATTCTCTGGTATGACAGCAAATTGGAATTATACGCAGACAAAATAGATTATTAGATAGACTGTAACCAAAAACAACAATAAAAGGAACTAAACATTTCCTATCAATACATTCTAATCATGAGTACACTATTAGCCAAAGCAGACACCGTGATATTTTTGACTGGTGTCATCATCCAAATTTCAGTACACATAGTGAAGAATTACAGAACTATGACGTTAATTAGTGAATCATACGTATCCAGCTCTGTCTCAGGCATATACAGTGGACCCCCGCTATTTGTGCGGGATAGGGCGCAGGCCCGACTGCGAATAGCGACAATAAATGAGTCTTTATAATTGCATTGAAAAAAACAAATAAACAAACAACCCCGTCAATTTCTTGAATAAGCGGGGAAATACAACCAATTAGCGTTTTATGAAAAACAGGGGTTAATTCCCCCCAAAACAAAAAAGAAAAACATTTTGGAAAAAAATGTGGGAAACGAAAAAACCAATCTGTAAAGAGGTGAATACGCAGGTACAGAACCACAAATATGTGGGGATCCACTGTAGTTGCCATTTCAAGGGTGGCGGTTAATAGAAAAAGGGACAGCTCCTTACCTAGTCTCTGGGTTATATCCGAGGATATAGAAAAAGGAGTCAATGCGAGCTTTGAACTCCCTGGCAGCAAAAATGTCAGAGAAATGTGAAATGTTGCATTTCCCCCTGTGGAAGAGCAGACAAACATTATTATACACCACTATTTTAAAGCATCTCCCAAAGTACAAAGGAAATTTGCCACTCTTGGGATGGACAGAACATCTACTGGACTTGACAAATCAAGTACATGGAAGCAAGAAGGGCTCGCTAAATTTGCAGTGAAGACCACGCTTACACCGGTGAATCACTGTTTGCACTGTGCGAGGACTTCTTACTCCGGGCACCACCACCTTGGAACTATTTGCACAGCAACACCCCACTGCCTGGCCTCAGACAGCACGGCCATAATTATGAAGACAGGCTGTCTCACACAGACAACAGAAAACCCCCATGAAGAAAATTAAAGGGCACTAAGGCTCATTCATCTTTGGAGAGCTGCAGCATTACAGCATCCCACTAGAATTCTGTCCCATTTATCTAAAGCCTGTAGAAGTGAAATCAAAGGGGGCCCTGTGTTGAAAAAGTCACAGCTAATTTGCCCTGAAATCAGTGGTTTCGAAGAAACATGCACTCGGCTGCTCACAGATGGTTTTGCTTAAGAAAAAAAAAAGGAAGTGGGAGGGGGATGTATGAGAGACAGAATGAACATTTTAAACCTAGGAAATCATCTTTGCATGAATGTCGAGCTTTTCCTATTTAGCGTAAAAATACACATCCATGGTCTCCTGTTTGGACTGCTGTGTGTATGGTAAAGACAGGGACAATACACTGGAGAAAAACAAATATCAATTGATGTGAACATTTTGAATTTGAAATCGATTTGCTACCGGAATCATGTTGCTAAGTGAAGATTCACCATGTGCTCATAAAATGCTAACATTAGATGAAAATGTCCACCCTTGGAGCAAGCTCACATATTTTGCAGTTTGCATGTACATTGTCCGCTTGCAGTTAATTTATACAAATGTGTGGGAGCTTGACTAATTTGCAGTTCTTATAGCATAACAGCTACTTAATACAAGGAACATGAATTTCAATGGAAAATCTCAATTTATTGGCACCTTATTGTGATACTGATGCTTACATTATTGCACCATTTTGGAACGGTCTTTGATCTTGGGAGTTCCATTGTAATTTGTAGATAATTTAAGTTCATTTTTTTCCCACATTAATGTACACACAGCACCCCATATTGACAGAAAAAAAAACGGAATTGTTGAAGTTTTTGCAGATTTATTAAAAAATAAAAGCTGAACTATGACAGCCATAAGTAGTCAGACCCTTTGCTCAGTATTTTGTAGACGTGCCCTTTTGGGTTAATACAGCCATGAGTCTCTTTGGGAATGATTCCTCCTTGCAGATCCTCTCCAGTTCTGTCAGGTTGGATGGTGAATGTTGGTGGGGAGCCATTTTCAGGTCTTTCCAGAGATGCTCAATTGGGTTTAAGTCAGAGTTGTTCTGAAGCCACTCCTTCGGTGTTTTAGCTGTGTGCTTAGGGTCATTGTCTTTTTTTGAAGGTGAACCTTCGGCCCATTTTGAGGTCCTGTGGACTCTGGAGAAGGATTTTGTCCAGGATATCCCTGTACTTGGCCGCATTCATCTTTCCTTTGATTGCAACCAGTCATCCTGTCCCTGCATCTGAAAAACACGCCCACAGCATGATGCTGCCACCACCGTGCTTCACTGTTGGGACTGTATTGGACAGGTGATGGTTTTCCCGACACATGCCACTTAGAATTAAGGCCAACAATTTCTATCTTGGTCTCCTCAGACCAGAGAATCCTATTTCTCACCATCTTGGATTCCTTCAGGTTTTTTTATTTATTTATTTTTTTTAAGCAAACTCCATGCGGGCTTTCATGTGTCTCGCACTGAGGAGTGGCTTCCGTCAGGCCACTCTGCCATAAAGCCCCGACTGGTGGAGGGGCTGCAGTGATGGTTAACTTTCTAGAACTTTCTCCCATCTCCCGACTGCATCTCTGGAGCTCAGCCACAGTGATCTTTGGGTTCTTCTTTACCTCTCTCACCAAGGCTCTTCTCCGCCGATTGGTCAGTTTGGTTGGACGGCCAGCTCTCGGTAGGGTTCTGATCGTCGCAAACGTCTTCCATTTCAGGATTATGGGGGCCACTGTGCTCTTAGGAACCATAAGTGCAGCAGACTTTTTTTTTTGTAACATTGGCCAGATCTGTGCCTTGCCATAATTCTGTCTCTGAGCTCTTCAGGCAGTTCCTTTGACCTCATGATTCTCATTTGCTCTGACATGCACCGTGAGCTGTAAGGTCTTCTATAGACCGGTGTGTGGCTTTCCTAATCAAGTCCAATCAGTATAATCAAACACAGCTGGACTCCAACGAAGGTGTAGAACCATTTTAAGGATGATCAGAAGAAATTGATAGCACCCGAGTTAAAGATATGAGTCTAAAAGCAAAGGGTCTGAATACTTATGGCTGTGTAATATTTCAGTTTTTCTTTTTTGAATAAATCACCAATAGTTTCAACAATAAAATGTATTTCTGCCAATATGGGGTGCTGTGTGTACATTGATGAGGGGAAAAAAATGAACTTAAATGATTTTAACAAATGGCTGAAAAATAACAGAGTTAAAAATTTAAGGGGGTCTGAATACTTTCCGTACGCACTGCATGTATAGTTCAAAACGGCATTCAAACAGTAGCACTTAGAATTGCGTTTGCAGCAGTTTAAAATTTTTCAAGAGTTGACACTTGATTATGTGAGTGCAGCAATCATGCACAAGATGTGCAAGTGTTTGCGCGCACCTGAGAGCAGCAGCATGGTAAGTGTCCACATAGTCAGAAATGAAGAGCTCTCGACTCCTGACCACAGGGTCTGTGATAACCAGCTCACGTCCGGAATCTAGAAAGGAAAGAAAGAAAATGAGGATGAATGGAAGATGTTGGAGAGGCAAAAAAATGGCATGTATTTAACTAACGAAATCATCAAAGCAGTTCTATACATCAGGAGTCGTAAGTACATTTGGAGAGGTCAATAATGTGCCCCATAATTCAATAACGTCAATAAACTGGGTTCCCCTAAGGAGAGGACACGGTGTCCAGTCCTCTACTTAAATGACCCTTGGAGAGGAAGGGTGAAGACACATCAGCAGCACAGAGAACGAGGCGGCACTTTGATGAATGAGCTCAATTGTTGTGGCATGCTGAGTCCATTGTAGTCCGCCCTTGTGACATTAATCCTAACAATCCGCAGTCCCTGCTACAAGGACGCACTGCGGACGGCGTAGCGCCAAACTGACACTTTTACCCTGCGGGGGACGGATAAAAAAAATATGCTGCGTTTGGTTCGTACAGTACGACGAATGGCATGAATTACATCCTTGCCTCTGACCCCGTTTAGTTGGAGCTATGTTTGTTTGCATTTGACCTCAGGTTCCAGGCTCTGCCACAGTATAAATTTAGAGGCGTCTGCATTCTGAAAGGTAAACTGAGAACAGCTCAGTCATCGGGGCGCCGCTACTAGGATGTGTCAACAGGTGAGCAGCTTGTGCAAAGATGTACACATTCGCTCCTTTTCAAAACTGTGAGTGAAAATAGAAGCACTCGAAAGGGTGATGTCTACAAGTAATATAAAAACTACATTAGAATGTCGAGTATCTATAAATTGTGGGGGTATATTTTCTTCCCATTTGTGAAAGAAAAAAATGAGGTCATAGCTACATCCACAAGTATCACAAAAAAGTCTCACTCCCTCACTCTAAAAGATAAATATCTGCGTTTGTGTGCAAGGGCCTTGGTCCATCTATGTCACCCCTTTTGTTGAGGATGTTGAATAAAAGGGATTGTGTTTGCTCCCGGTGAAGTTGATCAGTGGGATAGTGACTGGTGCTGTTGAGCGTGTGTATGCTCAAGGGCCACATGACACTGCAGGTTATTAACACTTGACAGCACTGCTGCTTGCTCCGAAGGAGCGTTACCAGGGGAACAGTGTAGCACCACTGAATTAGCTCCTCTGCCCAGGACACTAGGCTAAGCTTTCTATTTGAAATGCAACTTACAGCTCGTTCCTGAAGCCCTCGCAAATCTGGAGAACAGACGAGTGTGTGTGTGTGTTTTTGTGAAGGAGGGATACTTGTGTAACACTGTACAGGCTCACCATTCTCATTGTTGCGATCCTGCACCAGGTGCTGGTAGACAGAGTCGGGCACTTCTGATTGGCGGTAGTACCATTTCACATTCATCAGCAGATGGTCCCGTTTACTCTGCAACACAGAGGCAGACAACATTTTGTTTGATCATAACGTTGGAAACTAGCCGTCTGTAAACACTAAAGCTGTGCATTGAGTCAGACTCCAGGCGTGGCATGCATGGGAGACTTAAATCCATTAAAAAGGGATTGCAACCCATTTACAGCTTTAATAAAGAAAAGATAGAAGGTGGGAAAGGTATTTCAGAACCACGTATCGTTCATTTTACCCTTAATTAACCAGTTAATATTTTGTTTGTTGTATAAACAGGGGTAGAGCTATTTTGGCATCATTTTCCGGCTTTATGCTCAACATACTGCCATCTACTGGTCTTGTTATAATGTGCAGTTCAGCCAACGCCTGTAATTCCTTAGATGACCAGCAGGTGGAAGCACAGCGGCGAGAAGCCGGCTTCACATTCATGGCCAGTCAAAGAAAAAGGGGGGATGGTGGGGAGAAATTGAGGCGAGGCATGAAAAGGGTAAAATACTGTTTTGATTGCATGTCATCATTTTTATTTATTTATTGTGTCTTCGCCTAAAATCAAGTGAGCTTCACTGTAGTTTAACGGAACATTTACAGAGACTGCTGGGCTGTGACACTATATTGTGTACATTAACCACCACTATCAGTACCAGAGAAAAGAAGGAAATGAGTGAAATGAACGTCCCCTTTCTGTCGTATCTTATCTGTATGTAGAGGAACATGAGGTCAGAGTTAAGATATTTCGAGTACATTCTTCAGTTATGCCACTGGGGAGGAGGCAGAGCTGAGCAAATCACCCTCAAGCGCACCTCTGCTTTTCCCCGTTCTCCTCCAACTCCCTCCTTCCGTGCTTAATCGTTCTCATTCCAGTCCTCCACTCCATTTTCTCCCCCTCAACCTTGAGCACGGCGAAGGAAGTGAGCCTGGACGTGTTAAACAGCAGCTGGTATGCACTCAGTCAGCTGCATTGACTCCTTTGGGTGACTGTCAGTATTCACACATAACCACACACTTGGACTCGACAGAGAGCTACACTAATGGACTCAGACAGAACCTCGGCAGAGTGTGAAGAAATGATGTCGACTACACCCCCCCCCCCCCCCCCCCCCCACCCACACACACACACACACACACCCTCCGTCCACTTCTCCAGCAGTTAGCCCACCCGTCCAATCTCCTCACTGTCCACTGACTTTATAGGCATGATTGCCTTCCGGACGTTAGAACGGGCACAGAAAAACAAGCAGTTACCCAGTGCTTATACATAATTAAGACTGTAAACGCTACCAGCGTGCTGCCTGAATATTTTATTTTATGCCTGAAAAAGCACAACATGTTTTAGCACCTGTGTAAAGGCAAACAGAAAGGTGTACATAAAAAGAAAAAAAAGGGGGATTGCAAAGAGAAGGGTGAAATATTTGATCCACTATGAAGTGTCCAAAATAGATGCTGCTCTATAGAGCATATTGCTGTTTGGAAGCTCAAAGTGGCATTATGCCCTCTTGGGCAAAAGTGGGGGAGAGATGAAGAGGAAGACAGAGTGCCACATATGGAGTGGATGTGGGAGAGAGGCATAGCTTCAATTATGACAATGCTATAAAAATGTGTGGCAAAAACAACATGGAGAGTAAATGAATGGGGTATTGAGCAGCAAAGAGTCGAGAATGAAATATTGCTTCGATTGTCCTGGTTTTACATCCATCATAGAAAACAGACAAAATGAAGAAACTGCAGTTTTGAAATGCATGGCGGTGGAGAGCTTCCTCGCCGACTGAGTAGCAAACCAAAGCGCTGTACAAAGTCAGCCATCTTAATCTGTCCTGCCAGAGGCTAAACATGGCCCTGCCCTGCCTCCTCCTGGGCCCTCAACCCTGGGAATGGTGCTCACAAGCCGAGGGGCCAAAGGACAAAGCCACAGCTGAGAGATAGAAATGAAGAAGGTAAATAAAGCAGAGTGAAGCATAGGGTTGGATTCAGGTAGGAGGGGCGAGACATTCTCTTTTCGGTAGACGTAGAAATACAACTGTGTGTCCCCCCCCCCCCCCCCTTTACTGAAAGCCTCAAGGGTACAAGGCTAGCCCTTCATTGAGTGTGGAGATATAAATCTGAGAGTCATGCTTTGGGGTTGAACACAATGGCGCCTCCCCTCCCTTCACTGGCTCAGCTCAGCCTGTGGCATTCTTGGCCACGCTCAGAAACCCAAGGAAGGAGGGAGGGCACTCAACAGCTACACTAGAAAAATTTGGGAAATATCCCTCTAAAACAAATACAAAGTCGATCTTAATGAATAAAGAAATTAACGGAGGCTTGCATCTGGGCTCCGAAAGCAACCGAAACAAGATGGGCATTATGCGAGTCAGTTAATTCTCCCTCTCGCTGGCTTCAGGCGCCCGGCCCCTTGAATCTATCATGGTTGAGCAGTTCTCTTTGTGTGGCTGCATGTGTGCGCAGTCACCTCTACAGCTGGGGCCCCTGTGCACGCACACCACAAAGAAAAGCGAAGACGGAAGAAGGGAAGTACATATGCGTTATTTAAGGGAGTCAATTGTAACAGGAAAAAAAGTTCCGCAGGTATGGGATTATTTCCATGTTTCCACTCAGATGGGCTGAAATCAATACAGTGCAAAACAAGTGGGGAGGCTAACACCGTCCCGTGTAGGTCTTTATCGAACATCTGTTCACGGCAGCCTTGACGAAGTTATTGCTGAGCAAGCATGCTACGACAACCAAAGGAACATTGTGACAACCTGTAACCTGCAAATCTCATGCCCTCCATTGCTGCTCCACACTAACACGAGCGCTTTGCTTTTAAACAAAACCAGACCCTCCTGCTCCCACACGCCAGGCCCCCAGTGCACCTCATTAACAGGAAATCTCTGTTTATTTTCTCTGCTTTTCAAACACTCTCTTCTTCCTCTGCTAACTCTGTTCGTGACCCCCCCCCCCCCCCCCCCCCCCCCCCCCCCCGGTCCACTGGTGACATCAGCAAGCAGGATCTATGACTTCCTTCAGGAGCTGGTAGCCAGAGGTAAGAAAGGAAAGAAAGATAGATAGGCAACACAAACGGAGAGGAGCCGCTCAGTGTTAGCAAGGAATGTCAAGCAGTTCGGCTTGGCTTAACAGGCTGCTGAGCTAACGGCTTAGTTAGCCGGCACCCCCGGGGGCAGGGGTGGGCCAGGGCATAGTCAATCAGTGCTGGTAGTCATGTGACATTGATGCAGAGGCTCAAAATGGCACAGAGGACAAGCTTTTGGGGGCGGGTAAGTAGAAAGAAGTGTTCTACCTCCCTTGCCGCAAGGGGAGAGCGAGCACAACCAAAGAACAAAAGGCTGATTGTGGCATTTGGAGGCAGAGATGAGATCTGGGAGGACTAATCTTCCACTCTAACAAGATAAGATTAGGGAAGGGGAGGCCGGAAGAGCTGGCTGGTAGGATCACACATGCACTTGCAAGAACACACAAATGTAACAAATATGATGGGAGCCGATTGGAACGGATTTCCACTTCTTGCGTTGCTGTCATTTGTCATCTTGCTCTCCTCAATTTACTTCCTATTTTTGTGAAGTGGCGAGATGTGCCAGTACACACCAGCACTCAATAGGCACTTCCAATGGGAAGACAGACAGTCTGACACTGTGTTTAATTGTGTGTGTGACAATAAACCAGTGAGGTAGACGGGATCTGCTGTGCTCATGCAATCTTTAACATCTCGATAACTGACAAAGGAGAGGGGGTTAGAAAGAAATGCCAGATTGCAATGAACGAGCACACACGCACACACACACACACACACACACGCACGCACGCACACACACACGCACGCACGCACCAGGCTTTCAGGATAAGCATCACTTTTCTTCTCCCAAGCCTGCAGTAGACTCAAGCAGGCTGAAACTGTGTGTCAGGGGTAAAAGAAAGCACCTCTAAATCTGGCTGTCAAAGACAGCAGCAGCAGCAGCAGCAGGATTCCACTCTGCACACCACTACCCCCCCCCCCCCCCCCCCCCCCCCTTCCTCACTCTGTATGGGCTTCACAGTGTGCACTCGGACACTGGGACAAAGGAAGGACAACCTGGCCCTCAAGCATTCTCGTCTTCAGTACATTTAATAAACACTACACAAACGCTGATTACAATGTTTGGGAAGGGTAAGTGTTCACAGTCTGCTTACCCGCTGAGCAAATACTGCCTGCGTGTGTGTGTGTGAGGGATAGATGACGATGATGATGATGAGGGTGAGGGTGAGGAGGAGGAGGAAGATGAGTGAAGGGGGTTGAGGCGAGTCCCAGCTGCGGTGGTGGTTCTGGCGGAATCTTTGCTCCGAGCCTACACAGGGCCGCCTCTCCCTCTGCATCCCTTTGGCTTGACCTGTTTGGATATCGACTGGGTGAGGTCTGCTTTGAACACACCGGGCCCATCTGTCAGCACAGCTCTACATTAGATGAACGCTTCAAAGTGGGCAAATTTGCTCTCCCCTCTGCTGCATGTGTGGGTGTTCGTGTGTGTGCGTGCGTGCGTCTCAGAACGCCAGTGCTCGTGCCAGCCTCACACTCAAAAACAACTTTCCAGGAACAGGCATGTATAAATCTGTTCTACACACATCCATTTATGGATATTCCATCTAAAACAGAGATTTAGGTGGAAACCGAATGGAAATTGCCGGATTCTATCTTTTCTTCACAGCATACAGTCTCATAACAATCCCTCGACCCCATGCCGCCTCGACGCTGTGAGCAGCAAAGGAATGAAATCACCCGCTAATCTGATTGGACACTTAATCCTCCTTACTGCCAAATGGTACTGTTTAGTTCAGTTTGGTGCGGTAGACCTTTTTGTTTTGAGTTTCCACTGTAAAGTGTCTCAAAAATACACTTTCATTACACCTTCCTGATCCCCCAATACAAACTGCACTTTGGTCAACTGAACTTGGAACGTCAGTAAATGCTGTGCTCTACCCAAGATGCCACATCATTAACACGTTCTTCTTTTCTGCCATTGAAGATTTTGGACTTGGCTTGCCGACGCCATTTTGAGTATTTAACGTCGCTCCATAACATTCGTGTGAATGACTGACTATTTGTAAATGATTCCAGGATTCTAAAGAATACACCTTGTAGTTTCTAAAATGTATTTTTTTGGGAACACTGCCAACAACATGTAAGAGAGCCATTAGTATACCATAATGGAGGTCCGGCATTAGTATGAATCCTGCTGGCACGAGTGTGGGCCAAAAAGGGGCCTTTCTGGGCAGGCCCACTCAACTTTTTAAGTGATTTCAAGTGTTTTTAAAAAGGCCCAGAGGGAAAGACCATATCCATGGCAGAAATAATAAGAAAACGGATGATGTTGACCATACTATCCGGCCCCCA
Source organism: Phyllopteryx taeniolatus (assembly GCF_024500385.1). Taxonomy (NCBI): domain Eukaryota; kingdom Metazoa; phylum Chordata; class Actinopteri; order Syngnathiformes; family Syngnathidae; genus Phyllopteryx; species Phyllopteryx taeniolatus. Next base: position 8,728,415 of record NC_084502.1, read on the forward strand.
CAGAGCAGAGAGGTGAGAAGAGAGCATACTAACCTTGAGTCAAACATAAATATTTGTCTTTGATGCCGTCAAAAAAAAAAAAAAAAAAAAAAAGTGATTCAAGGCAAAAGCAGAGGGGATTTAAAAAAAATAAATAAAAAACAAACAAAAAAATACAATCACTCATAATGATGATTATCTTCAGAAGAGAGAGACAAAGCACCGAGGAGTGATTTAGTTCACACACAAAGAACAAGGCTATTGACTAGATGCAGATCCAAGTGAGACTTCAAACGCGGGCTGTGTGAGGACAGATGGAGGCAGTTAGGGGAGCTCATATCTGCTGTTCAGATCATAATACTGACTTTATTTCTCAAGCTCAGCCAGACACAGTTACAGCCTGCCAGAAAACATGGTCATTTCTGCCTACAGCCTTTCATTTAGAAGCTTCAAAGACTGCTTGCTTTGATACCTGCCTTTCTACATATACTGCAGGTGTGTGTAGCCTGGGATCTTCAATTGGGAACAGAGACTTGCCTGGTCTCAAGGCAATAACCATGAGTCAGACACAAGGCCCCCCCCCCCCCCCCCGACCCCCCACCACACCGCACACACACACACACACACACACACAGAGACAAAGATATAGCAAAGAGAGGAATGCTGACATTTTAAGAACAACACAGGTTGCGCCAAGTGCCTCAACCTGTTTGGATCGCCGTGAGCTGTGGTCCCATTGTTTTAGTTTTCCCGTATTAGCATAATAGCATGGCCTGAAAAGCTAATGAGACGTCTCACTTGTACTGTACTGTTTGGACAAATGAGGTGGGGGAGGGCACAGCGTTACATCAGGAGGATATGAATATCAGGCTTTGTGTATGTGTGTGTGGACATAATGGACACTTGCCCAGCTGACTGATCCAAGCCTCGGGTGTATGCGCGTGTGAATGTGTGTGTGTGTGTGTGTGTGTGTGTGTGTCGAGGCTCCTGGGCAGAGGATGGCAGAGAAAGACTGTGTGAAGTAATGGAAGACAGGAAATGAGAACGCTTGCTGAAGGCAGCGCTAATTGACACCACCCCGACCTGATTCAGCGCACGCACACACATAGATGCATGAAACTTTCACGTTATAAACACATATTGTACATTTAAGTTTCACACTAAAGTTGCTTGCCGCATCAACAAAGGTGCAAATTAAATAGGATTTGGTGAATACTGATGGGGAAAGTGCAAGAGCATTTTGAAGACCACAAAGATATTGTCAACATCCTGCTGGGATGTGTGTTTTAACATTTTGAGTTAGGATGGTCGTTTTACGAAATGTCCTTAATTGTTTATTTAAAAAATATATTTTTTAACGGACTTGGCCATTCTCTCTGAATGTTCAGAACTTCTATTTCCATGACAATGTTGTATTACTTAGAATAAAGCTGTCCAGAAGACTTGAGCCATAGCACAGCTGTGTGTATGTAGCTCAACCTCTCATTGCCAATGTTGCCTCCATTGCTCTAATAAATGGTTAATCAATCAGTTCCACACAAATGACATCTTATTCAATTAATCGGGTAATCAATTACGGCCATCCCTAGTCTGGTGGACCTCCTTAAATCTGTGTGACTTCTGAAAAGCAGTGAAAGGCTTCTTTGTGTGCTAATATGAGAATTTGTCTTTCATCTAGTATGCAGCCGCAGTCATTTCCGCATGCTTGCTCGGAGACAAACATCCCTTCCAAAGATTTCTGTGTAGTAGCAAACACACCCAGGAGAGTGGTGACGCATGGCTGGGAGTTGATGAAGTGGGAGCGAAGGCATGCAAAAACAGATCTTCAAGCCGAAACCGGACAGACGGCATCGCACGCGGCTTGGAACAGCTGAGCTTGTATTGTTTTACCCGGCTTCTGTAGGAGATAGCCATCTCAACGTCTCCCTCCCCATCCGTGCGTGTGAAGGTGACCTTGCCTATCAGTCAGTCTCCGGTCTTTATCACTAATACGTCATGTACACTGCGAAGCACTGAGCAGTACGTGGTCCGTCATGCATACATGCTTTGTACAGTATGCAAATAACTGCACGCAAATGAGCAATCTGCATGGGACGATAACATCAGCACAGATGCAGATTTAGTAAATATGTCCGTGTGAATGCTCAATAAAGTTATGTCCCTCTAGCTGCGGCACAGAAAATCGAACGGCTACTCACGGCAAATGAAATACTGTCGCGTAGTGTAAAAACAACACAGGCAGATACACACACACACACACATGCACGCGCACACAGCACTGAGCAGCCTCCTGCTGTGCTGCAACAAGAGATTTATTGTAGACAACCCAGCTGCAATAACAGGGAATGGGTAGCGCTCAAAGGATGCGAAACACATGATTCTCAGTCTAGACAGAGAAAAAACAGTTGCCTTATTGTCACGTCATTACAGGGCGTGACATTCAAAATATACTATGTGACCAGAACGGTGCTATAATGATCACAATGCATGTTTATTTTGTATTACAAAAATCAAGTATTACAGAAAGAATAGTACTTTTGGATATAATAGGGGATAATGGTGGCTTAAAATGGAAGATACTCAAAATGGATAGTGTAAATGACCAATGTAAAAGGAAAATAATCTGTAATAACCAAGACTAGGACTCATCCCCTAAATCCCAATTTGTTATTAATGTTGACAGTAACGAATGACTTCTGTATCAGAATCGAATCATTACTCCTTGTACTATCCTGAAATAAAGATATGTCATATCCAACAAATGAAAAATTCTGTTTGATTATTTCAAAACTATCTATTGAAGCGGAAAGAAAGTATGCTACCGCTTCTCCCTCTGGAAAAGTTGTTCTTTATAGTTTAAAAGGACTAACTTTAACCAGGATCCCTTGCCATACTGTGGCCAAAGGTAGAACCCGGGTGGTTTTGCACCCATCTTGGTACCCTAAATCCTTGCTGGCTGGCTACACGATGATTAGACTTTACACCCATTTGATCGGGGTGATCGGTATCGGACGATATTTATATAATATAATTTTTTGAGCAATTAAATACACAAGTATATACAGTAAATTAAAAGGTCATTTAAATAGACACATTCCTCCATCTTGTGATTGGATCGGTGATCGGTTATCGTTTTTTTTAAACTCGCTGATCGGACTAAAAAATCCTGATCGTGTAAAGCCTAACTACGATGGACCAACTTCAATCCGATCAACTAATTCATCCAAAAATGTTATTATAGCTGTGTACATGAGTGATTCTCAACTGGTAGGTTGGGAACCACAATTGGGTCTTTGACACCTAGTTAAAGAGTTCATTCAAATATTTCATGTATATCCAATGTGGAACTTGACTTTTTATTTTTCAGGAGAAAGAAAAAATGAATGAAAAAAATATTAATAAAATAAAGAAATAAAAAATTCAATGAATAAAATGTATTTGTTAAATGTTATACTTGCCATTGAATTGTCCTTTGAATTGAAAATAACACTTGAATGTAATTGGGCGTAGTTACATTTAAAAGGTGAAGTGTGTTTTGGAAGGTTGTTTATAAGAAAAATAAATCTGCTTGGTTTGACTTCTATCAAAGTGGCTCCTAACTTCATGACCACGGGAATATGCCGGTCGCAAACTGAGACCAATCGAGAAGCTTGTTGTTGTACATTAGCTTAGTTTCATATAGGGCTCAATGTAAGAAGAGGTGGGAGCACTTGAGGAAAAATATACGCGAGAGAGATTACAATGAATAGCATATTTCCGTTCAGAAACAGTGAAAAAGAGGCTGAACAACACACTCCAACCCAAAAAGTGCGCGTAAATCAAAAGGCAACATTGGAGCACCCACTTCGTTTGTTTTGTCGGGCAAGGGAGGTAAAGCATTTTACTGTCAGTGGAGAAATTACTTGCCTCAGCTCACTCTGTCAGGGAAGAGAGTGGATGGCTGTTTATCCGCAGTGAGAAGGGGGGGGAAAAGGAAGGAAAGAAAAGACGAGAGGTCAGAGCTGTTGCTGTAATGGTGTTTTCTTTATATTTGCCTTAAACAATGTCAGTGCTGTGTGTTGTATAAATGGTCAGGCCAGAGTATGATGAACAAGCGCACTAAACACACTAAGGCACTTATTATGAGGAAAACCAAAAAAAAAACAGCATCACCCCACACACAAGCCGATGAAGTGTCCCATGTGCTTTGGAGGGGACTTCCAAACCACCGCAAAGGAAGCATCCGAGTTGTTCTCCGTCACATTGTGCCTCCCAGCTTTGAAAGGAAATGCGGCTCATTATATCACGCAGACAGCATTGCAAAGAATCCTGTAAAGCAACCGACAACAACCACACAGTAGCAGGATAAAGGAAGAACTGTGAGCTATGTGAACTTAGGTGGCTTTTTCCTCTATTTATGCAGAGTAACTGGCATCCACCTGACCTCCTTGGCTGCTGGCCGATAAGGTGATTTTACGTTGCATGTTTGCAAAAGTGGCGGCACGGTGGGCGACTGGTTAGCACATCTGCCTCACAGTTCTGAGGATCGGGGTTCTGCCAGTGTAGAGTTTGCATGTTCTCCCAGTGCCTGTGTGGGTTTTCTCTGGGTACTCCGGTTTCCTGATGCGTGGTAGGTTGATCGAAGTCTCTAAATCGCCCGTAGGTGCGGGTGTGAGCGCGAATGGTTGTTTGTTTCTATGTGCCCTGCGATTGGCTGGCGACCGGTTCAGGGTGTACCCCGCCTCTCGCCCGAAGATAGCTGGGATGGGCTCCAGCACGCCCGTGACCCTAGTGAGGATAAGCGGTCCAGAAAATGGATGGATGGATGGGTGTTTGCAATAGTTTGGCTGTGAAGAGAGATTTGACTAACAAGTCTGTGGAATCCAACAGGCCGGGGCTTCTGACAGCTCTCTGAACAGTGCCTATCATTGCCCTGGCAGCCCATACATTATCACTGCCCCTCCACGCTCCCAGGGCAGGGCGGGACCAATGGGGAAGCGGCAGCCAAACAAACAATCCTCAGATCCTCCCGCGGTGTTGGAATGGAGGAGAATGCTCAAAATGTGCCGCTTCAGCTGGTGATTGACACAAAGCCTCTTGTTTACGGGCGCCACAGAGATTTGCATACGTTTACCACATCCCTCCCTGTCCCCCTCTGGTCTCCTCATGCGTACCCCTATCTCTGCATGAAGTGGATATTACCCCACCCTACTGCTATGATACTGATCAGCCTCCTCCCTCACACTCCCCTCTCTCTCTCTCCTCTCTTCATAGCCCACTGCAATGATTCCACCTCTCCCTCTGAGGCCGCCAGCTAGGAGTGATTACACACACAGCTCACATATACACACGCACAAACACTGCTGTCTTAAGCACTCACACACGCGGGCACGCCTGCACGCACACACACACGCAACAATCTTTGGTGGGGTATGTGTAGCTGTGCTTTACCCTGGAGGCTATGAAGCTGAGTGGCTGTTGCAGCAACCCTGTGAAAACACTGTTTCTTTTCATTCAAGGTAACCAGTGACTGCAAGCTTACCATTACATATTACCATAATAAATATGGCCGTTATAGCCTGTTATCACAGCATGTCAACATGCTGGCATACAGCCATATGTGCTCTTGTGGTTTTTGTGAAGCTGGCGGCAAAGAGGGCTGTGGTGAGACGTGACAGGTGGGCTTCAGACACCTTTTGATTCTGTGCAGAGCCATGGTGAGCAGATCCACGCTCCTTATATGGGTCTGCAGTGCTCCACACAACGACCGGCTCAAACTAAGCATCGAGCCCTCTCCAGTCAAGGCAGTTATGTGGAGCAGCAAACGGGTTGATGCCAAAGGCATAAAGGCAAAAGATAGACAAAGGATTTTAACAGCCTGTGTAAACTGGGTACCATTGAGAGAGATTTGACATGCTTCAGTGACCTAATCTGTGCCAGCAGCCTATTGCATCGCTAAATAAACTACTCACCAGAAACAAGGGACAAACTAAAGGAGGAAAAAAAACAGTCTCTTAGCAGTATGGTATGGGATACATTCTGCACGTTGGAAGGACATAATTAGTGTTTTGATGATGCTGGTGTACATTCATTGCGTTCAAACTGTTCAATAGGTCTCAATTCTATATCATCCCCCCTATATCTCAATTAACAACTGCTCATAAAATATGCTGTTGGTTATGCAGACTTAACTGATGAAGTAACACTTGCAGTGCAAGCAGGATCCCTTTTCTAACCTCCCTGCGGCACAGCAAAGAGTGTACAGTAACATCCGATATATAATATATACCCTTGCCCCCGTTTGGCATTTAGATGGCATTTTAGCGTGGCAGCAAATAGTTTGCACCTAATTATGGCCAGTTGCTGCTGTATCCTGACAGCCATCCGCAATGAGAGCAAGACTATTATTTCAATTCTCTTAAGGATATTTCACACCTTTGCTATTAGATTTAATGTTAAGGTGGGCTGGGGTAAGTGCTTGAGGTTAGGAAAGTCCAAGCGAAGCGGGTAGAGCGAGGTCAATGTGTGCGCTGAATCAATAGTGTTTGTCGATGTTTTCCTCCTGTACCTTTCACTCTTCAATTACGAGTTTTACTGCTTGCAATGTAACATCTTAGAGCCGCTCAAAGCGATTACTTTGTCTTATCTGACAATAAAAACAGTACATACTCTAATTAAGCTACGGTACCTGAAACACACAAAATATACCAGATACAAGACTTAATTGATCAACTGATTCATATTAGAGACAACTTCGACAGTCAGAAATGTGTTTACAGTCACCTGGAGGCACCGCTACGTTGCACAACCTAAACATATGAAGTGTGTTTCGTAAATAAGCACACATTTCCCGTGCATGGGGGCTAGAACGAGAGCACACCCTCTATGCAAAATGCACAACTAGACCACATCAATTACTTAGCCCATTCCTTTACAATCCAGATGATATACGAAGTAAATTCAGTTAATATGTATTACCTGAAGTAGAGGGCTTTAAACCCTGCATGTTGAGCCACCACGAGTAAATGGTCCACTCCACTCACAATGCCTTGGAGCAAAAGATACATCACAGGGACCAGACAGCAGAGGAGAGGGATAAAGGGGACGTCGGGGGAAGTCATGTGGAATAAGGTCAAGAATGCCATAAGGTATGGAAAGTGCAAATGATTTGAAACCCACAAAGCGTTATTCAGCTTCAGATGGATGGGCATACGGCTCTACAAATGGGTAGTGTGGCTAAATAGATTAAGGCTAACTGTGGGCTCACAGTCAACTTCAGTGATAGCTTTGACAAAATCAGCAATCGCGGCTATTTTGGACACTGAATTAATGCACCGATACACAAATGCGAGGACAGATGTCATTTAATAAAAATAAAGAGAATTGACAGCTGTTTAAAAAGGGTACTTAGTGTCATCATGATAATTTCAAAAATAATTTAACAGTAGGCAAAATGCTACATTTGTACCTCCCTCTGCTCTGTACACAAGCGTTAACTGCCTGCTGGAACAAAGGGATCCCTGTTCACAAATGCAACACTGCCAAGCTGTTAAGTAGATTCTTATAAAGGAATGAACAAAGAGTGTTTGACTGTGGTAGGAACAGAAATGAGTGCAGCTACAGAGGATAGCACAGCTCGGCCCTGTGATTCCAGAAAATGTCTTCCCTATCTCTAAGAGTGTTGGCGCTGCTTCACGGCAACAATCAACTGGTACTAGTGGACCAGAGATTACTATGTTTAGTACAGAATGGGAATGGCAGGGGCACACTTGTGGAAAAGCCGTGAACTGAAGCACTGGAGAAGTACAAATTGTTAGTCTGAGATTGATTGGTTGTTAGTAGGGATGTCTCGATCCAACTTTTTTCCACTTCTGATCCGATATTGCGGCCTTGAGTTTTGGCCAATACCGATATCGGTCCAATCCGATTTCAGCAATATTCATACATACTTTAAATATTTTGTAGTATGGAATGTTAGAAAATGCTTGATCAAGTGATATTACTCAAACAGAGAACAATAATTCCTATGAGAAAAATTGCAGGTCAAACAACATCCCAGAACGGCTTGTTTTAGACTGGACCACTGATCTTCCTTTATACCCTTGACATGTGACGTTTACAGCTTGGGAACATACCTTTTTTTGCCTAAAACAAGTTTAGAGTGCAATGATGTGGTACGTTTGCAACCATTGACAGAAACTGACTCTTTATGTACCCCTATCACAGCCCCGTTAGACTAAAAATGCAAACCTATGTGCAGAATGAATATGTGCACATATGGTGATATGTGATACTCGAATATAATCCACAGGCAAGTGAGTGACTGATTAATACGAAAAGACAAATTGGACTGAAACTTAACAAGCACATCAGTCACAAATACTGTATGTGGAAATACGTCGTCTTGAACTGACGTATACCATCTTTTGTATCCAAGGAAAGACCAATCCCAAAAGAAACGGGTGACAATGCTGTATGAAGGTTAGTCTTTGAAATGTTGTGTGCGTCTGTTGAGGATATTACTGCATTTTATGGACTAAAAAGCCTCATCAGAGTGTCAAGCTTCAGGATTCAGCGCTTGTCTCCTGTTTATTGGTTGTAGGGCAGCCGCAGCATATAAATCTTTATGACATATCAGATAAAAACGCTTGGTTTTGTAAAGTGTTGCTGGAATATACAGTGTGTGGGACTGTGCAAGGCATGAAAAATAGACTTTTAAGAGATCTCAAACTGACTGGTATTCCTTTCATGATCAAGGCATGATGTGAGTCAGCTGCTTTAGATAAAAAGGAGTACTACTACTGGAGTAAATGTGTACCATGTGTTCTTCAATGGCGAGAGAGAAAAATGGGGAGAATAGGGCCCTGCGTAGGGTGTGTGAATACGATACCGCAGTAAATCTCTCTTTCCACAGCAACAGCCACCTTCTCTTGTGTTGTATTTTTTATTGGCATGACACACATTGGGCAAACTGCAAATTACCCAGAGTTGAGTTGAGAACTCACAGAGGAGGGGAAAGTGGAGGAAAAGGCGGAGTGAGAATGCAAAGGAGACAAGGAGGGGAATGGAGAAATGTGAAGTGGGAGACGACAAGGACGTGGTGTAAAATTAGCCGACTGTTTTTAGAGCAGAGGCCAATCCAATTAAAGCTTGACCAATCCACGCAAATGTGTTTTGTCTGGTTACCACACGCAGCTCTTGGTGGACAAGCAAGGACAAGAGATCATCCTACAATAAAGACAGCATAGCCAAAAGTGAAAGAAATAATGAGTGTAAAAAAAAGGATGGAATAAAATAGTTAATTACAACCATATTAGGAAAAGAAACATGTTAACATGGGTGACAAATTAGTCACCCCACTGGGGGAGGAAGATATGACAGAACATGATGAATGATTTTGGCTTGAAAGTTAAATAGTTAAAACGCTTATGACGACAGATATATAACACGGCTGCTCTGGAGAGAAGAAAAGTCACAACCATCAAATTCTAGTGTTTGTGTTCTTGCTGCCTTTGTCCGCTACGGTGGAACACTGAAAATATTCCTCTTTTATTTTGTAAGTTTTTGTTTGTTGCCAAGTACTTTCATTTGTTTCGCCACAAACCGCATCAACACTGAAAGTGTCATCACTAGCTCTTGGGACATTTATAGATATGGTAAGAAATGGTACCAAGCGTTTGCGCGATAAACATTTTGATATACATGTTACCGTAACACAATAAATGTGCATTGTAAGACAGAGATAAGGCTCCAAGGTTCAAGAGTGAGCATGAACCTTTACGACTGAATAATTTAGCAGTGGCGGCTATTGATTGGGCTTTTCAAAAATGCCCGCTGGCCTCAAACCAACCAACCCCCACTGTTCAGAGCACACCCCCGCCCCATCTTTGGAAAAGGCAATCACCAAACTAATACTCAGGAAATAATACGACTGGGTGGGCAACTTGTTTCCATAGCAGCACTTAACGAATGCAAACGGAGGGCATTTAGGGCAAACAAATGATTGAGGCAATATGGGTATGTTTGTTTTCTGGCCCACAAGGGGAGATAAAAAGTACCTTCCCTACCCACTGTGACTGAGTTGTGCCGTTATTGCAACCTTGCCATTTGTATTGCTTTAGTTATTCATCACGGTGCTCTTTTGAAAATCAGTCGAAGTTCTCTCCCCACAAGAGAAACAGCCCTGTAGCTGCCTAAGAGATACAGTACACAAGGGGCTTCATTGGGTCTGAAAAAATGCACTGAGGTTGCAAGCTGACACCCGCCTTGTCCATCTAGTAGCATGTGTGTGCTTTGGCACATGCTTGCCGAGAAACATTGCCTCCGGTAAATGAGCCAGTGTTATTACAAGAGCAGCATTAATAGCTTCATCTCAATGAAATAAGAGGAAAGAAGGGAATTAGGAGGGCACGCAGAGCTGGTGCGGTGCTTACTGCTTCCCTCGCAGAGGGGAATTAATCATAAGTGTCATAGTGGAGAAAGGCATTGGATAGTGGAAAAACACACTTTACTCCCAGGGTTTTGTCACAGCTAACAATATGGGGAGAATGAAAGAGACTATTTGTAAAACAGTTATGAAGAAGAAGGAAAAAAAACACTTCACGTGTTAACCTGCTGTAGTCTATCGCCGGTAATGACTACAACCATTTTTTTAACGGTTTTCCTTTCGAAGGTAAGTGACAACTAAGTGCTATTGAGTGGTCGGTAGCCGTTGTTGTGTGCTCGCTTGTATTGCTTTAAGGCTACCGCTGCTGCTCAATGGGGAACATTAAAGGCAGAATGCTTCAATCAAACAGCTTGCAGCAGGGCTCAGCTGGCTGGCCATGTCTACACAGGCGAGATGCCCTTGTCAAAGCTGCTTCCTCTCAGAGAGAGCAGCTACAAGCAGACACTTGAAGACAGCTCCATACACACACACACACACACACACACATTTGAGAATGGCAGAAGCTCCAAATGTTCTTGCCAGTGAAATGTAGCGCCTCGCTTACAGCAGCTGAGCGGACCAGGGAACTAAGCGATTCTCTCTTTTGCACACTCATGCATGCACGCGCACACAGAAGATTGCACCCACTGACTGCAGCGCCTCTTTCTCAAGAGGAGGCAGCGGCTGCTGTTCCACTTGATAAATATTAACAAGAAGTGCGACTGATGGCGGTGCTCACTGATCCCTAATTGCATTTCAAAATGTTCACTGGGCGAGGGTGCAAGATAAAAACAGGGAACGCAGCCCTCGGGAGCGACAAGTGACGCCTGTCAAATGAGTCCCTTAGCGTCATGTCAATGGAAGAGACAATGGTGACAGAAATGCAAAGATTGTAAATTATAGTGCAACCTTCTGCCTTTCGTGGAATTACTGCGGCACACATCACAGGGCAGTTCACACTGAGATTTAAAAAAAAAAAAAAAGATCCATAGAGGTTGGATCAGAGTGTTAACAGGACTGCACTCTCCAAAACCACATTGAGTCATACATACAGGCCTCAGTATATAAACTAATTAACTAGAGAATATCATTGCTTCGCTAATTATCAGCACTTTGAATTCCATTATGGCTGCACACAAGGTCCACCAAAAATAATAATCATGTATATTTGCATCTTTATGAAACATAAAAAAAAGATAAAAGATAAAGATTTATTTTTAGCCTTGTCACGTGTTTTTTGACGTAGAACTGCAAATATCTGACGGGCAAGACAGGAGAGGACATTCGTTTAAGGCTTGCTTGAGGTATGTTCGCGTACTTTTAATACGATACGGCTCACAAGCAGGCAATACAATGTTATGTCACCTAGCAAGCTACTGCTAGCACGAATGGTTGGACGTAAACATGCCGCCGTTCTTTCGAATCATGCTCTAAGGTTTCGGTGTGGGTGAAGTAATTTAATTAAAAATAAAGTAATTTAATTACAGTAAATTAGCACCCATTATTTCTGTCATGTAATGTTGGTTTGACCTGACTGATTCAAATACACAATCTGACTAGAGCAGTGATTTCCAACCTTTATGGAGCCAAGGAACATATTTTACAATTGAAAAATCTCACGGCACACCAACAAACAAAAATGTCACAAAAAGTGGATACATTACTGTATTTACGACCCCAATTCCAATGAAGTTGGGATGTAGTGTTAAACAAATAAAAACAGAATACAGTGATTTGAAAATCATGTTCAACCTATATCTAATTGAAAACACTACTTAGACAAGATATTTAATGTTCACACTGATAAACATGATTGTTTTTAGCAAATAATCATTAACTTAGAATTGTATGGCTGCAACACGTTCCAAAAAAGCTGGGACAGGTGACAAAGACTGAGAAACTTGAGGAATGCTCATCAAACACCTTTTTGGAACATCCCACAGGTGAACAGGCTAATTGGGAACAGGTGGGTGCCATGATTGGGTAGAAAAGGAGCGTCCCTGAATTGCTCAGTCATTCACAATCAAAGATGGGGCGAGCTTCACCTCTTTGTGAACAAGTGCGTGACAAAATATTCGAACAGTTTAAGGACAATGTTCCTCAACGTACAATTGCAAGGAATTTAGGGATTTCATCATCTACGGTCCATAATATCATCAAAATGTTCAGAAAATCTGGAGATATCACTGCATGTAAGCGGCAAGGCCGAAAACCAATATTGAGTGCCCGCGACCTTCGATCCCTCAGGCGGCACTGCATCACAAACCGACATCAATGTGTAAAGCATATCACCACATGGGCTCAGGAACACTTCAGAAAACCAATGTCAGTAAATGCAGTTCTCTGGGCCCGAGCTCATCTAAGATGGACTGATGCAAAGCGGAAAAGTGTTCTGTGGTCCGATGAGTCCCCATTTCTAATTGTTTTTTGAAATTGTGGCCATCGTGTCCTCCGGGCCAAAGAGGAAAAGAACCATCCGGACTGTTATGGACGCAAAGTTCAAAAGCCAGGATCTGTGATGGTAGGGGGCTGTGTTAGGGCCAATGGCATGGGTAACTTACACATCTGTGAAGCAACCATTAATGCTGAAAGGTACATACAGGTTTTGGAGAAACCTATGCTGCCATCCAAGCAACATCTTTTTCATGGACGCCACTGCTTATTTCAGCAAGACAATGCCAAACCACATTCTGCATGTGTTACAACAGCGTGGCTTCATAGTAAAAGAGACTAGACTGGCCTGCTTGCAGTCCAGACCTGTCTCCCATTGAAAATGTGTGGTGCATTATGAAACGTAAAATACGACAACGGAGACCCCGGACTGTTGAACAGCTGAAGCTGTACATCATGCAAGAATGGGAAATAATTCCACCGACAAAGCTTCAACAATTAGTGTCCTCAGTTCCCAAACGTTTATTGAATGTTGTTAAAAGAAAAGGTGATGTAACACAGTGGTAAACATGACCCTGTCCCAGTTTTTTTGGAACATCTTGCAGCCATAAAATTCTAAGTTAATGATTATTTGCTAAAAACAATCAAGTTTATCAGTTTGAACATTGCACATGATTAAAATGTGTTTAAATTGACATAATTTACCCCTCTTCTCCTAAAAAAAAAAAAACATGATTTTTTTTTTCCACTCCTGTATATTAAAATAATAAATTGAGTAATCAAAAAGGAGTCAAAGTTTTTGATATCCTCTTTGATATGCTGATGTGCTTCTATTAGAATTCAAAAGATTGATTACAAATACCACACATACAGCATTTACGCATGAACCTTTATCTCACAGGGCTGAGTGTAGGTTACTGTATGAACACATTTGTTATGAGTTGTAAAAATACATGGTATTAACCTTGTGGGGTGATCCTAGTCAGCCACATGTGCTCCCATCACCCCTGAGAGGGCAGCGTCACCCATGATCGCAGCGACTCTCTCCTCGAACGGGGTAAGGCCCGTGGCGGTGATTCCTCCGCCTCTTTTGGCGGTGGGCAGCTGTCCTCCGCTTCACGTCCACCTTAATGTCTGACCACTTCTTTTTTAGTTCAGCGTGTGCGCGCTATTCTGTCTCCACAGCATCGACAGCTGCACACGCGCTGTCCCATTCACTCCTCTTTCGCGTATTGTTAACGCTGTAGGACAGCGTGCCAAAGAGGATTTTCTTGCGCACCTCCACTTCATTGTGCAAGTTCTCTCACTTAAAAAGATGAGCGAGGCCTGTAATTTTCATCATAGGCATACCTCAACTGTGGGAGCAATAATTAGAAAATGGAAGACATACAAGACCACTGATAATCTCCCTCGATCTGGGGCTGCACGTAAGATCTCACCCCCTATGTCAAAATGATTACAAGAACAGTGAGCAAAAATCCCAGAACCACACAGGGGGACCTAATGAAAGCTGGGACCAAAGTAACAAAGGCTACCATCAGTAACACACTACGCCGCCAGGGACTCAAATGCTGCAGTGCCAGACGTGGCCCCCTGCTTAAGCCAGTATATGTCCAGGCCCGTCTGAAGTTTGCTAGAGAGCGTTTGGATGATCCAGGAGAGGATTGGGAGAATGCCATCTGGTCCGAAACAGACCAGATGGCACTGTTTGGTAAACAGTTTTGTTTACCAAAAACAAAACTTTTTGGTAAAACCTCAACTTTTCGTGTTTGGAGGAGAAAGAATGCTGAGTTGCATCCAAAGAACACCATACCTACTGTGAAGCATGGGGTGGAAACATCATGCTTTGGGGCTATTTTTCTGCAAAGGGACCAGGACTACTGATCCGTGTAAAGGAAAGAATGAATGGGACCATGTATCGTGAGATTGAGTGAAAACCTCCTTCCATCAGCAAGGGCATTGAAGATGAAACGTGGTTGGGTCTTTCAGCATGACAATGATCCATGATGGGCAACGAGGGAGTGGCTTCGTAAGAAGCATATCAAGGTCCTGGAGTGGTGTAGCCAGTCTCCCGATCTCAACCCCATAGAAAATCTTTGGAGGGAGTTGAAAGTCTGTGTTGGCCAGCGACAGCCCCAAAACATCACTGATCTAGAGGAGATCTGCATGGAAGAATCGGCCAAAATACCAGTAACAGTGTGTGAAAACCTTGTGAAGACCTACAGAAAACCTTTGACCTCTGTCACTGCCAACAAAGGGTATATAACAAAGTATTGAGATGAACTTTTGTTATTGACAAACCTATTTGATTTAACTTATTTTCCACCATAATTTGCCAATAAATTCTTTCAAAATCAGACGGTGATTTTCTGATTTTTCCATCCAATTAAAACCATTGAATTTAGAAAAGGGGATTGAGTCATTGATGGTTAATTTTTCATTTATTAGCCAGTGGTTAGCAATGGTAAATGAAGTCATAGTTAAAGATACCAAGAGTGTTAAGTACACACATTTCAAATGGAAAAATTGTTTCACTGTCATCTGTGGCAAAACCTTATAGTTTTTTTTGTGTTCTTTTTTTTTTTTTTTAAACAATCGATATATGATAAGCTTAATGCACTTAGCCTGCTGTGGTGTTTGGACATGATTATGCATGTCATGCAAGTGTATTTGCCTGATTCAATACTGCATATGCACACAGCCTGTAAGGAGACAAGAAGTCAGAGCGCTGAACAATATGCCACCATATCAAACCATTGTTTCAACCAGCGATCCTTCTCTCTTACTGCAATTATCTCCTCAGTCTCAATCTCATCTGTCTGTTCCTATGCTTCACCCCCCACCTTCCCCGCTCCTCTTTATCCACTGTCACCCACCTACCTCCACCCATCCATCTAGTCATTGTGCCCACGTCCTCAACACTCATTGACCCCCATCCATCCCCCACCACCCACCTCCTCTGCTTGTATCTAACCTCATTTGCTGATATTGGCCAAGTCAGCTGCGTTCAATCCCCGTTGCCTCCCGCTTGTCCCTTCCCCACATCCTTTCTCCCAGCCTCCCTGTACCCCACCCTCTCTTGCTTATGAAGTGATTGTAGTGTTTCTCCTTCCAGGATCAGGGGAGTTATGACAATGCATACACCCACACAGAGCCTCTCTTTGCCTGCACAATTACACAACTGCGTTCGATACGATTTTTGTTACCAGCAGTCCAGTTTTCATCATCGTAAGGTGTAGGGTCTTTGTGAGTGTTGACAGATGCACACCATATTCGTACATTTTAAAGTGTTGCTAGAAAAACTACACTGATGCGAGTGTGTTACTACAGGCTTCCAGTCATGTTACTTGAGTGCAATAATGTGTATTATTTTCCTTAATGAGATATGAAGCGCTTCCGGCTTCTATGACATGGCCATTATTAATCATCAGCAATTGCTTTTTATGTTCACTCAGTTTACATTTTTAAAGTGACTCAGGTCTTTGTGGATGCAGCTGATCGTTTGACATCATATTGTTGTTCGTTAATCAGCGAGATAATTGAGACTGAAACAACAGTGCCTCTGCTGGTTGCAGCCAAGTAGTGCACCCCATTTTTACAATTGCTTCAAGATGCAATTACAATCAATTCCACACAACCAACATTATTTTTAACAATCAATTAATCAATTATTAAGCCCATCCTTATGTTTAATATACGTACATAAATGTCCTGGTATTTCAATTTCTTACTTATAATACTCGTCATTTAAAACCAGTCAATTATGTTTAAGATGTCTTCAGAATTGTGGCTGTTTTTTCTGGTGAGACATTTTAGCAGGGAGATAGTGAAATGAAGTCTATTCAGCTTGATCAATGTGTCAGAAAGGCCACTGTGAGCACTGCAGTGGCCGCCAGTGACTAAACAAACAAGAAGATGGTTGCCCTACGTTGCAGGATTTATTTTTGCATATGCTCCTGTTGGCAGTCAGCTCTGCGTGTGTTTAAGTGCGTGAGTAACATGGAATGACAAGCCAGTGAATCATCTCAAAGCAGAAAAAAATCCCCCGAGTAAAAGATAGAAAAAGAAACGGGCAGGCTTCAATTCACATGTACGACAGACCAAGTGAGAGAGTGATTTGTGCATTCGGTACTTCTACACACTAATTGGATTCACAGGTCATTAGCTAAAATACACGAACGAGTGGGACAGTTCCAGCCTTAAGACCAAGGCGGGATGGAGAACTGCAGAAAGGCAGAGGGTGAGGGATATTGATAAGTGTGTTTGGTTTGGGGCCAATGAAATTTCCACCCCCTCGGCTGCGCCTTCAAAGCCCAGTCTCCCAGAGAAGGGGTCCGGGGATGCCGATCAATAGTTTGCCCTGCATGGAAAGAAGTGGAGGCCAGAGACAGATGCAGGGAAGAATGAGAATGAGAAGATGGGAAATAAATTGTTTGTGTTGATGTCTAATGAGAGCTCACCTCAAAGTAGCTTGTGGTCTCGCAAAAGCAGGAAATGAGAACACAAAGTACAACAACAGAGCAGCGCCAGACCCCCCCCCCCAGGAGAAAAATTGCGTGGCTTACTTTTGTCTTCAGGAGTGCATTTCAGCTTTGCAACCGAGAATGTGCGATTACTACCGAAATGATCCAATATTATCCTCGGAAGACGATTTTGTTTGGCTAAGTGAACAGAGCTTTTTCAAGGCAATTTTGTAGCCAGGCTTTTGTCATTTGGAGCCAGCCAGCAAATGCTAAAAAAGCAACCAAAAAAACACATTTGTTTGGGAAAGCCAGCGGGCCTTGTTGTTGTAGCACAGGACTACAAGATACAAACTGCTCAAACAAATACAAGCATGCAGATGGCAGTTCATTAATTACAGGTGGACGTGGGGCGGGGGACAGAGAGCGAGACACCCATGTAGAGCGCGAGAAAAGAGAGTGAGAGAAAGGTTGGCGGCTCCTTTCTAGACAATAATTGCTGTCTAGTCTAGGCCTCTTCCGGTACTCTTGGTCAAGGTGGGGGAATAAGTGTGTGCGCGTGTGTGTGTACAAGCTAGAAACTGCTGTTGAGGTGCCAAACTTCCCCGCTGTAAGGCCTGCTTATTACAAAAAACAAAATCCATCCTTATACAACATAATACACACACACACACACACACATATCCATATCAATATGGATACATATGTTTGCAAAACCTCTCAACTGACCTCCCATCATCACCCAGGCTTTCGGTAGCCATTATTTGGGTCCCCTGGGGGTGGGCCCACTCTAACCAAGCCCTAAATGGTCTGCTGAAACAGCCAACCTTCAAGAAGACAGCTGATGTTCCCTGGCAGCAGTCGCCGTACATGCTGCTTCGTTTGGAGATGCAGATCTCTGCATTATAGCGAATAAGTAGCAGTCACCTTATAGCAACCCTGACCTGCAAATTTACCCAAAGTCAAATACACAGTTTTTTTGTGGACAACAGTCAACTCTGACAGAAGCAGAGCCGACAACTCTTGCGGCGGTTCAGAAAATATTTGAGACCTTTTTTTTTTTTTTTTTTTTATTTTTTTTTTTTTTTTTTTTTTTTTTATAAATTGTACGTGTGTCACACATTTATCCTTATTTTGCAGGGATGTCAACTCTCCAAAGTGACCAATGGTTTGCCCAAAAGAGTCACTATACAGCAAAAGAAGGAATAGGCCAGTTTAATTGGAGACAAACTCCGATGATAATTAGTGGTCTTGAATTGATTTTGTAAATGCACTGAAAAACATGTTTATTTGAATTTCCAGGATTACTGCAGTTCCACCAGACTGAAAGTTCAACTGGTTTAAAAAAGCTTAACTCAACATGTAGTCTTATCTCCTTGGATTTTGGTAGTTGTAACATATCAGCACCTCATAGCAGCAAGCGTGAGCAAACACAAACGACAGAAAGGAAGGAATTAATCTACTCACCAGTTTGAACTCTTGAATGCTACAAATGAAGTAGGGAGTGTTGGGCCTGCGACTCTCTATGTACACACAATCTGAAAGAAAATATAAAAGTGCGTTAGCGTGAAGATGTTCAGGCGTCCCAAGGCATTTGTGCTTTGATGCAGCCAAGCTCAGTCAGAAATTATTTGGAGTGTTGTTACATCTGCTGAAAAGACATTTTTTTTTCTTATTGAGTCAAATTCAATTGGAATGCGAGTAATAGGATTAAGGACTTTTGGAGCGCTACAAGGTTGCCTTTCCAAAGCAAACATTAGGCCCAAGGGGAATTATGCCATTGTTCCACTCCATTTATACATCAGTGCGCAATACTGGAGTTAACCCTGCTTCCGCCCTAGCCCCAGTGTAACCTGGTTTGTTTTACATTGTAGATATACTGTATCCGGTGAGTCTGCTTTGCTGGAAAAAAAAAAGGAAATCCATACACTGCCAAATTAAATAACCCTCAGAAATGTAAAAAGCAGTTCTCTCACAAAGTGTGCAAGGAGGTGGGACTGGGGTATGGCCGGTCCGTGAACTACCGCCCTCCTCCCCCATGCATTTTCTTAACAAAAACATTCACGCTGCAGCCGACAAAATACAGCGAACCACTTGAGAAGAGAATAGAGGAGGACTAAATTGGCGGGGGGCCGAGACTGGTGCGGTCCTTGCACCGCACATGCTAGAAACGTGCAGCTCAAAATAATGTCTCTATTCGGGGTGGGCATTTGACTACATTTGAGTCAGAGATTAAAACCCCCAAATGAAATCTTTTTAGTTCAATGATGAATCTCACCCTTAGCCACAGAATGCTTTTGCCTTGACACAAACTAAATCGGACTATGTAAAGTACATGCTATTTGCTCCCTTGGCTTAACACTGAATACGTGTGCCCATGAAGAGAAAAGCTTCATCGTAAGATCACATTTTAATAGGCTACAATCAGTCATATTATCCCAGTCTCATTAAAACATGCTGCTCCATGGCTTCGGGCTTCCTCCCACAAAAGGTGTGCGGCAAGCATTTTCCATGACACACGGTCTCTGTTATTTATATGTTTTCGTCAGCCGAGTTATTGATTTGGCTGTGGTTTATCTTCTGGCTTGCAAAAGGTGGCAAAAGATATTTAATGGCCCTTACAGCCAAGAGCCCATTTGTAGAGGTGCAGCTGTCTATATACAAGAGTTCCTGTGACATCACTGGCTTTGTTTTGAGGCTATGTATGTGTGCGTGTGTGTGCTTGTAACCCCAGGGTGGGCTTGTTATCTGCTAAGGGGTGAATGAGCTGTTTGGAAGAAGGGGGGGAAAGAAGGAGGAGTGGGTTATCGCCCTCGCTGGCTCTGAGTGATGCATTATATCTCTCTCCCTCAATGCTACCCTCTTTCTTGCCCCCCCCCAAAGCTCTCCCTTCTCCCCCCCCCCCCCCCCCAATCTCTCTACCATCCCAGGAAGTCATTTACAAGATAGCATGAATGAAAATATCCATCAGTACTACTATGCGATCTGTGAGTGACACAATATGTGCGTGTGATGAGAGACGGCCAAACGAGCAAAAGGGAGGGAGGGAAGGGGGAGGTGCAGTGACTGGGGGGAGAGCTGAGAACAAAAGAGACTAATCTGAGCGAGATGACATGTAACGGAGGAGTCAAATCAGGGGAATTAGGGTTTAGTGTCCCTTCACCTCGCCCGCAGTCACTTAAAGGGGCCATATCACCTGTCTACAGACGAGAGCACATCAACAGGCATAAACACCAGGCAGCGAGAGTGAAAAATGAGGTGGGGGGGTTAGTTTAGGTCTGCTTCATTCAGATAGCATTTCAGCCCATTGTTTGAATCTCAAAAGCATGTTTTGAATTCATTCCCTCTGCTACCCCCCGAGACATTTTTCATGGAGCTGCTATAACACCTATTTCAGTAAATGTGAAAGTTAAAAGTGTGTGATGTGTTCTTCACACATCTGTGCTATCAGTGGAGAAGTGGAAAGGGGAGGGACGTTGCGTTTAAACTGTGCTGGGTGGGGGTCTACGTACGAGGGGGAGGGCTTGGATTTTCTCTTATTTCTGGGGGGAGTTGAAGTGTGTGCTGTAGGAGAGAGAACCACAGCAGGGCCTTTGTAGTCAAGTGCTCTCACTTCCTCAGTAGCCATTAGTTTGGTTTCTTTCACTTGCCTCCACCCCACAATAAAACAGCGCACCATTCAACCGGGCTAAGAAGCAGGGTGAGAAAGTTCTGTCTTTCTAAACATGTAGCTAGATAATCGTGATGCTACATTGCACTGAAAACTGGTCAGCACGTCTCTAATTACAATGTCACTCCTGAGATCAGGCGTCAGGATATTCAATGCATTACCTTGACACACACACACACACACAACTATTTTCTCCGCCTGGCTCATTGTTCAGCCAGCCATTCTCTTACGGTTGCCAAGCGTGCCTAATCTAAAACACACCTCGTCTCAGCTAAAGAGCCGTGTCCTACTCTCTCAGTTACAGAGCAAATACGAAGCGGTTTAATTTGCTGCAACGTTCCAGGACAAGGGAAGGGGAGGGATGAGCGGCTCTTTTTAGAAAGCAACAAGATAGGGTTTCTTGTAGCGAGGCAACACCACTGGAAAAACTGCAATGTAAAAAAGATGCATGTGACAGTATCATGTCAATAGTTATTGAAACGATGCAAAGGACATGACATTTAGGATGCAAAATGGGGCTGGGTCCAGACTGTCCTTTTTCTAGAGGTCAACTGCCTAAGTAACTAATTTCAGGAGCAAAAACTGAAGCTGGAGCTTGGTGAGAAAATGACATTCGGTCCGTTTCCCAACACACATTTAGTTTTTATTAACTTGGTGTTCACACTGGCATCACTATCATGAGGCCCGGTAAAAAGGATACCGGTTCATTTTAACTGAACCAAACCAGTCGTGTGAACATACCCCATAAAGATGAAGAATTTTCAACTAATACGGAATGGAGAATTGAATGACAATGGCAAATAAAAACTGCATGTGGAACACGAGTGAACCTGGAAATGAATTGAATAAATGTCTGCCAACTGATGTTTGACCATCTCGCTCCCTTGAGTGCACTGATCCCAAAATTCAATGGCAAAAGGAATGCAATAAGGGAACCACAGGGGTGTGAGGGAACCAGCAGGCAAAAAAACACAAAGCCCGTGAGGAAGAGTGATGACCAAGGCAATGTAGGGATCCACATTAGGCTTCCTGAAACGAGTGCGGAGAAAATAATAGTCTCATCATGTTGAATTCAGAGCACGCCATCTTAATGAGGAGAACAGTGTCTGTCATTGCCATGGTGAATCCCCAGCTTTAGTAGTCTATAATATGGGTGGTCCTCTCATGTTGCGTTATGGCGTACTCATACTAGGCCATGTGAACCGTGCCAGACTCGGTCGAGATTCGCCCTCCCCCCGCTGCTGGCCTGTAACTAAAGTTTTTTTTAAGCATTTGGGTTTTGATCCACTAAGGTGTGTCATCACGTCATTCTACAACATTTCATTTTATTGATATTGTGAAAGGCGGTGGTTGTCGTAAATAACTGGCGAAAGGAGGTATCACATGAATTATTCAAGAATACATTGTGTGTGTGCACGTGCGCCAAGTGCATGACTGAACGTCCACTGGGCTTTTTGTGACTGGATTATTTGTAGGTGTCAAGGTGGTGTCATTGCCTGGTGACCAGTACAGGGTGTACCCCACCTCCCGCTCAAATTCAGCTGGGATAGGCTCCGGCTCACCCGTGACTTTAATGATTATAAGCGGTACAGAAAACAATCGTTTGTGGCAGCCCTAGCGTGTGTTTACTCACTTCATTGCTGCCTCGTGCCACTTCCTGCCGGGTTATCCCTGTGGGGTGGCCTGACAGGTAACGAAGGCCTGGAGGTGCACAGATGCTTGAATCCTCAACTCGCCTCTCTCTCACTCGCTTAACACCTGCCCAACAGTTCTTCCTTGTTCTGACTGGAAAAACAGTGGGAAATGCATAGCAGGCCAAACTGTCAGCCCCCTTGCAACCGGGCAGGCCTACAGCTGACTGAGCTCCTAAGCGAGAACAGAGGCTCTTTGACACCCAGCCCACCTTTTCCGCTCAGCGAACCTCATTTACCAGGCGGCAGGTGGTTGAATTCCACACAAAAAAAAAATTGCCCCAAGGTCTCCAGCGTGGGGAGATGTGGGAGAGCAGACAAGGCTTTTAAAAATAGATCTATGCAGTTTAGGGATAAGCTACACATTGTTGTGTTTCAATACAAGATGACTTGAAGGGCTTGCCCCCCTTGTTAGCCTGACTGCAAAACGCTTGCTGATCAGCAGCTTGACTCGAGATGTGCTGTGCGTATCTGGCTCGAAGCCCAAAAGGTGTCCTGGCTCATGAAAAAGTGTCCCTTCATGTACTGAACCACACTATACTGGCTCTTCAAGAGGAAATCCATACTCCGGAGTAAAATAGAGATATTTTGTTGATTGTTTGGTTGACATTGAAACAAGATCAGAAGTATTTTGGTCCTGTTTGATTGCTAGAATGACATTGTCTAGAAGGTGAGTGCAATAATCGGTAGGGTACAACCAAACATTAACACTAGAAAATTGAATTCCAATTTTCAACAGATTTTTTTTTTTTTCAACCTAAAATACGACATTCAGTGATTAAAATTATAATGTTGATAAAATAGAGTGCATGCGCCGATACACAATAAGTCATACTTTACTAATAGAATTTAATTACTGGTGGCACATGCTCTGTGTTACTGCCAACAGCTGGTCCTGGTATAAGGGAGAAACGGGGCAAGGAAGATGGGGTTTATACAGCACCGCGTGTCAAACATATTCATGCTGCACAGCTTAATCTCTGTGCACCTGACACACAGAGTGACACAGACAGACACTCCTGAGTTCTGTGGCGGTTGCAGCAAAGAGCGCCAGCTGTCCACATCAACAACTCTTCTCGACCCCCGTGCACACACGAGGTGTTTTTCTACTGGTGAGCCTGCGATCTCGCTCGCACACACTTTATAAGGCTCTGTCACTACACTAATCTGCCTCTCTCTGAGGGGAATTTACTAAATTAAATCAATTATTGTCTTTATCCGAGCCAAAGCAAGCTCACCTACCACGTACGACCACTGTGGCAGCCATATTGTGCGATATACACGGGGGTGGGGGGAAGAAATGCAGAGTGCGCTGGGGAGGGCAGGTGGTTTCCATTAGCTCTCGCCATTTTAAATAGACCAGCCAAAAGGCATTGAGCGAGTTCAGAAGGAAGGAGGCATGCTATGGCAGCCTGCCACCTGGAGCACCAAACACGGTTTTGCTGTAGAGAAGGGAACCATGTGTATGCTTTCTGTGCATGACACCACAGCACGAGTGTGTTCGCCAGAGATAGGAGCGGACCAGTGCGACTGCAAAAAAAAAAAAAAAAAAAAAAATGCATTGTCTACACTATGTGACGTGTGCTTGTGAATTTACACGACTGGTCATCAGCATAGTGTGTGCCTTTTTATTTTATTTTGTATTTTTTGCACCTGCGTGCCTCTGTGTATTACTGTACCAGTGATTTCCCTCGTGGCTGTGTGTATAATCGCCAGAGAGAAAATCAATAAACTGAGTTTTGAGCGGTGGATCTGGAGGTGCCTAAAGGAGATGGTTAAACCACAGGACACAGATTGATTTGGCGGGCACTGGATGGCAACTGTTCTGCCCACTGGCCAAGCATACAACCAGTACAGGACACTTTCTTGTGCACACCAGTACATGCACTACTTCATCTCTTTAAAACTGCAGCAAAGCGAGTTTTAGCTGCAGGACTACCTACCGGCTGATTGCACATCTCCTTCCACCCTTTTCCATCCAGTCGGCTCTAAGCTGCCTGAACCCATCTCACAGGATAGAGAGGCTAAGCTGTGTGGGTGGCTGGAGATTAGGACTGTGAATACTATTTCAATACTAACTCACCTTTTGTGATGACACAGAAATGTGTATTTGTAGGTTCCATGATATGGAAGCAATCAAAACACTCTTTGGGGTTGTTTCATGTACAGTGTTTTCTGTTTTGTCCCCCTTATGCTAGTCCCTCTCCTCCAGTCGGAGGCTTTGCAAATCCCTCACCCAGGGTGGTCAGTTTTACATATTGTGTGTCACTAGACTGCTATAAAGGGATTTAACATTTAGTAAAGCATAATCCATCGCAGGCTTTGTGCCTGCCTAAGCTGCACACATCAAATCTGATTGCAAGAAGGCTGCTAGCAAGCAGGAGGAGAAAAACATGCAGAGCACTCACAAACAGAGCTTATCACTTGAACAATAAGTAGAGGAGACAGCAGGAGGTCAGTTACTGAGGTGGAGGATCTTCTGGTTGACAATGGGTGGTAAATTGCATACTAGTGTAGTGGCTCATCCCTGATCGAAGACAGCCTAGCGCAACTAGAGTGTGGAAGAGCAGGGGAGGGGGGCAAGGTTGTGACAACCAGGCAGCTCTCGACCTGTCAAGCTAATTGAAGGAGAAGACAGGAAACATAAATATTCCCCATCAAGCAGGCACCGGCTCCAGTGTTCGCTCAGATGTGGAAATATAAATATTCGCGAGGGCTAATCCACTGAGACGCTCGACTTTGTTTATGTGCCTTTTGAATGTTTCATTGATGTGACTGACTGCTTAGGTTTTTTCTTTGTCAATCCTCCTCACCCACCCCCACCATCCGCATAGTTGAATTGTGAGACAAAGCCTTGGTGCGCTGTCTATTAAACATGGAAAAAGGCTTCAGTGCAGTCTGTGCAAATTATTAGACAGAGAGATGTGAAAAGGGAGCAACAGCCAGGTTTTGTTGGAGTGAGTCTGCTTGTTTAAGGATCCCTATTGACACCAGAGAGATCATTCAGCTAACAGTTATGGCAGGCTGTTTTACAGCGCTAATGTCGTCGCGATTGCGGCTCATGGAAAATGAAGGATTGCATGATTGGGTGGTAACGTGTTGGAGAGGATTGTCTAACACAGTGGCTTTAAGGTCCTTTATCTTTCTGTTTAATAAACAAACACCCCATTACTTGACCTTTTGCTTGCAGTTAGATAAGCACAGCAGATATGAATAAGGGAAAGAGAGACGGGCTGCATACTTATTGGCTGTCTTAAAACGTGTGGACATTCTAAGTACAACTAACTGCTAATCAGCAAGAACATTCAAGGGGAAGTTTAATTCCAAGGTTCGTGATTTTGCTGAATCCATCCAATACTGAAAGCGCTTTTTGTTCTCGGAAGGAGGAAAGCATACTTTCCGCTGAGTTCGATAATGTTTGTATAAAGTCATTCTTGTGGCCGCCATCACTATCACATCATCTATTGAAGTACCACTTTGCTATATTGACTCAGCCCGAGACAAAGCACGGAGAGGGTCAACTCCGAATCGATTGTATGATGCATTGGCCTTTATCTTGAGGCAGTAGCCGCAATCTGTAAGTAGCAAATTGTAAAGGGCAGATTTGTTACTTTTATTTCCAAACCAAGTATATAAACAACAATGTGCGATAAAAGGAAATGAGAGTGCATTGTCAAGTTGTTTAAGATGATCTTTATTTGGGAGTTTGATGAATGGGGATTGACTGGGCTTACTACATTTAATGAGCGGCCATGCCAATATGCTGCCCCCCTGCTGATAATTAGATTAGACAGAACAAGGACTTACCTCCTGGTCTGTAAACAACATCGTCTTCTGTGATGAACGACGTGATTTCGCCATTCTCTGTGCGCTCGTAGCGGGACTTCTTCTTGGGCATCTTTTTCTTGCCCTTCTTGCCGGCCTCCTCGGCCGTGCCACTGCCTCCACCTGTGCTGCCGTTGTCGTTGTCCTCATCCTCGCTGTGTTCGCTCTCTGCATAGTTCTTGGCGCCACCTTCCAGGGTACAACTGCGCCTGGGCCTGGAGCTCTCGCTTTCGCCCCGTTCCCCGTCTTGCCGGCGGGACTTCCCGGACTCCCTCTTGTCCCTGTCCCGATCTCTGTCCCTGTCCCGTTCTTTCTCCCGCTCCTTCTCTTTGTCAGCCGTCATGATCCGCCACGTGCCTTCCTCAGTCCTCTCACGGCTGGGCCTCCGTGAAAGGTAGACTGTGAGCCTGGGCTTCAGTCTTCTGAATTTACTTGTCAAATCCAGGGAAAATTTGGCCACACCAACAATCCCAGTGTTTCAGAAGAGCTGGGGGGAAAAAAGAGGTAGAAAAAAAACAAGCGTGAGCGTCATCTTTGCTGGGCAGAAGTTAATAGTTTGTGCATGAGCAATACATGATTGCTTCAAGAGGCCATGTGGCTGGGGAGACTAGCAACAGTAATTGTTGGCAGCATCCTCTACAATCATTAACACTTGTGAGAGCAGATTTACCAAACGGACAGAACCTTCTAGCTTCCTGCTAAAACATTTGCCATCTTTCAACAAGGCATTATTATGTGTACACAGTCAAAGGATGTTGAAAAGAAAGTCAGAACACAATATAAATGGAGGTCATAGCTGAATAACTAAAACAAAACATGGGAGGATGAGGCTAGCAGCCAATAAACGTGTCGGGGGGGGGCTTTTCAGTATAAACAGCACGGGAGCGAACAGCATGATGCTCACTGACAGTTTGCTGGCCAGCTTCTCTGCAAACCATCTGTAATGACACCGGGCTGAATTTTATTTGCTGTGTATGTGTGTGTACACTGGCTTACTGGACTGTGCCACACTCCAAGCCCTTCACCACAGCCACCACTGTGTTGATGTCAAATGACAGGTCTGGAGGGAAGAACGCAGCAATCCAGTGGGGAGGGAAATGGGGTCATTTTCAGCTATGCCAAAAACGTCCTGGTAGCATAATGAAAGCCTCCAAGTGGGCAAAGTTGAAGAAGCCTGCTGTGCGCACAACTCTTGTTACAGGCTCAACACTTAACGCCTGTGTTGCCCTCGCTAACCCCAAAGCAACAAATTAACAGGAAATAGTTATTACATTCCCGAGCGGGACAAGGTAACCTGTGTTAGCATGGCTGTGATCGTAGCGTGAGGAGGCCCGAATGGCAGTCTGTGAGGAAACGAGCATTTACAGTAGGAATTGTGAAACACGAGAAACACACACTCCCACGCACACAAACACGTACACGAGAGGTGTGTGGTGACGACCGTGCTCCTAAGCAGCGGGTGCTGTCACTTTGAGAGCAGACACCAACTGACAGGGCAGCTGCTTCTGTTGTCGGCTCGCTCGCAAACACCGGGCCTGATTAAACCGCAGCCTCGTCACAGCCCCATTAATCACCTAATGATGAGTTACCACGGCGACCACTGGGCTACCAGCCTGTATGCACAGGGGACACGTTAATACGTGCACGGTATTCAAGGGCTCGGGAGACTTCCGCGCACGTGTGTGACACCTTCGAAACTACCCCCGAGGCCCCCTGAAGTGTCCATATGCAGGAGCTTGTCCTGTGAGGTGTGAGGAACATGAAAACACTGAAGACTGCTGCATTTGATAGCACAGCTGTAATCGTGGGGGCCGCCAGAATCAGTGTATGAGCCAAGGACCTCTTCTCTCCTCTAATTAGAAACATAAGCCTCTTTCTATGAAACCAACAAAATTACAATTTGAGGGCAAGGTCATTCCACTTTGAAGTTGGGGGCTCACTAAATATCTTTACAATCTAGGTGCCATTAGTTTTCATCTGGATTTACTTTAAAACAAGTTCTCTGTATCCTGTCACATAGGTCATGGCATCCTCGATGCATAAAGTAACCATAAGAGAGCAAAAAAACTCTTAGTTTACATTATTTCAAGCATTGCTCATATGAAGCTGGAGAGTGAAGCAGATTAAAAAAGGAGCAGTTCGGAGAAGACCATAGCCGAACTAAGTCGGTGTGAAGTCGTCATGGTGAAAAGTCCCAACGGAGTGATGGCTGCTTGAGTGAGAGAAAGACGTGGAGTAGAAGGCGAAGGTGAGCGAGAAAGCGCTCCCCCCACTCGCCGAGAAACAAAGTGCTTTGGGGAAGGCAAGTGGCGTGAGGGGCCAGGTGAGCCTTGGAGCTATTACACATCAATCACAGGGCCAGGACCTTTTGAAATATACCAGCTGTCTTAATGGAAAAGGGAGGGAGGGGAGGAGGACAGTGGCTGAAGAGGAGTTGAGGGGGTCCGAGCCAACGATGGCTAATCCACCATTTACATTAGTGCAACGGAGTCAAGGGCTTGCAGCCAGCGGGGCCTGGACTCAAATGCATTTCACTCTTCCTAGAGGCTTTTTAAATGAGACTTCTGCCCTGAGACAGCCTCACAGTTTGTGGCTCGATTCAAACATCAACCCCCACAATGGCCACACAGCAGGTTTCTGTTACAAAACCAGACCATCCCCCAGTTTCTCCTGTGCATCACTTAAACAAAGCCAAGTTGTATTCAATTTACTCTCCTTCATTAACTTATTTTAATGACATTTTAATTTGCCTAAGAAGAAACCACATTGGGAGTGTTTTTTTTTTTTTTTATATATTTTTTTTTTATTTTATAACCTTTTTGTTTTAAACTTTACCCGCATGGAGCTAAAGGAGAAAGAAAAGTAAAAATGTCTGCAATGCAATTAGTTTTGGAGGCAAACTTCTATCGTCATTATGGAAATCTGTAGATTTTGTAGAACTATGAAGTAGCAAAATGTGATTGGCATGGATTTACAGGCATTTTAGCAAAGGGATAGAATGAAATACTCCCATGAATACAGATTAGAGACGAACAATGTTAGCGTGAAGATACCGGGGGTATTTAACAATGAGCGTAGCTCCAATTAATCCCAATAAACCAAGCAGATCCTCGGCACTATGCGGATCCAGGCTGGGATGTTGTTGAGATGCAGCAGGTTTTTGTCAGATCCAATCCATTACTCAGTGTGTGAGATCTAATCTGAGCTGCCATGCAAGCCACCAAGAAACAAGTGCGCAATGAAAGGCTCAGCTGGAGGTATGGCGTAGGGCACTTCACGAGGGATTCTTTGTGGTGCCTGCACTCCGCCTGTACCGCCTTTGTCTTACCTTGTGTAATCACATCTTGCTTCATTCTCAAGAGCCGTCCGTTTCAGTTTGCTTGTCTGCTTCACTTGTCTTTTAATGCACTGACGAACGACCACATCACCTCCCTCTAAGTTGCTCACAAATGTGCCATGTTTAACGTGAACGGGTTTGCTGGGTATCTACTAAGACTGATTGGTGAAAAGTAATCGATTAATCCGTTTCAATCGTGAAGCTTCGATTCAAACTGCGACAACACTCTGAATGTGGATTGTTGTGCCTAATTTCCAAGGCACAACAATCCTTACATGGATCAGCACTAGGGATGGGCATAATAATTGAGTCATAATATATACATATATATATAATTCTGTTGATTACATGGAATTGATTCGTGACCATGTCTTCTAGATATGGAAATGGCACAAAAACGACGCACTGAAAATCAATCTAGGCGAGAAACAAAATGGCGATAAAACATAACCTCTGGGGGAGACCTACAATGATTAATATGAGACTATTCAGAAAGAGTGCCTTATCTGTGTGTGTGAAATGTGATACATGTGTTGTAATATACTATAGAAGTATCTGCAGTCGAGTACTTTCAACCTCACATTGATAAGGATCAGATTGTGTGCACCACAGGGTTTAAGCCGCTCCTCCAGCTCTCCAAGTAGAGTAAATCCTTTTCTAGTTCCTGCTGCGGGCGTGTGCACGAGTGTGTCCGTCATGAGATGGCCAAACGGCCTTAAGGGCGGGAGGCTGGTACACGGCCCAAGATGTCTATTATGCTGTATGCCAGCAGCCCAATAGTGGCTACCTTCATGATGTAGTAGCTTGCAGTGTATGTACGGGCAGTGTGAGCGTAAGGCCATTTGAGGAGCTCAGAGGGTTTTCACGAGGCATCATATTTTCACTCGGCTCCTGAGGGAAATGCCAAGGTTGTGTGCATGGTCATCTCTCCCCTTTCTTCTAAATGAGACACTCTTGGGACCAGTGAGGGACCTCTGCGCCAGTGCGATTGATAAGAGGAAAGTGGCGAATGTGAGGCATGTTCTGGCGAATGGCGTTATCGTGAATATGGCTCTGTGGCTCTCTGGGATAGCCTTTTGGCAAGGAATATGTTTCAAAAAGGTGTTTGTGTGCTTAAATGTACTGAATTGATATATATGATATATAGACATCATATTTATATATGATATATATATATATTTATCCGTAAAATGGAGCGGTGCTTAAGAGGTTAGAGTAGAAAACGTCAATGTGACATTTAATCCGTCAGATGGATCACAATGGAAGGGGGGGGAAAAAATGTTTTGTTTTGGTTTTGTTGTCTGTCACAGAGTGTCAAGAGTGAAAGATCTCAAGATTGTAATGTTGGGGCACTCAATCACTTCTTGATGTTCAGCAATCAAACATCCCCCATTTTCTCTCTCATATCCGCCTGCATACAGTACTGTCGGCTTAATAATCTTATCCATCAATTCAACTACAACTGGTAGTCTAAATAAGTGTGGTGAGTGGAAGAAATGTATTCATGAGGCTGTCCTACATCCTCCAGCTACCACCCAGAGTGATGTGACAGATAAAACCGCTTGGAGGCTTGAGACTGGCAGCGCAGACCAGAGGGGGCACTGAAGGGTATCTCGGAGAACATCCCCTATAAACAAAATTATTAGGTCAGTGCACAAAACCATTCCCCAACTGATATTGCTGAGCAATGTTGTGGGAAATTCTGCACTCAATCGTGGCGCAGATGGTTGGGAGTGGCTGAGGGACAAACCCCCATTCAAAACCATATAATACCGCCATAGGATGATACTACATCTCATTAGAGAAGTCCGTTTACATAACCCAACCAACCAAAACCCTTTCAAAACAATAAAACAAAAGGATTCATCTTCTGAACACTTTCATTGTCTGGTAGTCTCAATATTACTGCAACAGTATTGTCGCAACCAGAGATAAGACTCACAAATCATCTCGTACGAGCCGCAGCTAGACGCTGTCAGCGAACCTTCCCCGCTTGACAGTTTGCTTGCTCAATGAAAAGAATGGCTTCTGAAAGCAGTCAGTGGGGGAGTGCAATATTTAGCAATGTTCAGCTTTGAGACCCACCATCTCGGCTGTGGTGGCCGCTGATCCTCGACAAAGACAAGTGTGCCCTCTGAAATGCACATGAGGAGAAAATCAGGAATTTTCTAATTGTGACCGTGGCGTGCATATAGTCACAATTTACAAAGCGCAGCTATAGACTAGGTGGGAAAGTGTATATTGATGGATGTGTTTTAACTTCCTCATTGCGCACACACACACAAAAAATAGTGGGGGAAGTGGCCAGCAGTGATGAAAACGCTGCTGGAACAAGCTGGATCTGGCTTCAGTGCTCCCATATCCTCTGAGGACAGCTCATAAAACATGTAGCGTTCAGGACTGGGACTCTTACAGCAGTGGAATTTTAGTACTACAGGGTCCGACATTAAGACTTTTTGAGTGGGGGCCCTTTCGGACAACCATGAGCCAAGTTGTGGTGGCCCTGTCAGAACCGGTACTGGACCCATATATTCATGATATAATACCTTAGGTTTCAGTGATTATCTTTATACTGTTTTATTTAAGCACCTTTAAGAAATTATTGATACAATTGAATTCATGGCTATGACTGTGTACAAATCCCACTAAAATCAAGGTATTATATTATTACAAATCAAAATGAACTGCATGAAAGAATAAATCAATCACAAATTATTCAAATATTTACTTAGCACTGACATTCCAAAAATGCACAATTTTTTATTTATTTTTTTTAAATAAAGGCAGCGGTCCCCAAAACGTTTTAGCACCTCTGACTGTTTTCATCGTGAAGACATTTTTTCTATTTACACCACAGAGATACATTTTTGTTTTGGTGATAAAATGTATCCAATAAAAGGACTTTTGGGCCATTTTCGGTGGCTGAAAATTTTCAGTCACGCCAGCGTCTATAGGTAGGTGGTGGCACAACACAGCGGTACTGGCCTCCGGGCCACCATTAAAGTCAAAGCCTGTGCCACAAAGACACGGGCTACACGCAGGTAGGCCAGTTAATCTTAAAAAAAAAATTAAGGGAACGACATGCATGATTTACAAGCTGCAGCGCAAACTTATGCTTAGGTCTTCACTTGAAAATAACAGGCAATTATGGTCATAAAACATGAACAGAGGGAGCCAAGAACAATCGGCTTTCTGGTACAACAGTCCAGCGTACAACAGTCATCTTCAGTTTAAACTCAAACCCTTTTGAGTGTGAAATTGAGACTCAGCTGATATGATGTGTTGTACCTCCAAGCGCACACACACACAAGATGCATGTTTTAAGATTACTCATTACATCGTCTACTGTCCACAGTCCAAATAGGATACAACACAGCTGACTTCAGTCGTGACGCCTTAAAAAAAAAGGGGGGGGCTGTGGATCAGAAGAGGCTGTGAATAAGCCTCAGATATTCCCGGAATGTTAACGTTAGGCTTCAACCACGGCAGTCTTTTTTTCTGGCTTCTCTTTCTTTCACTGGACCATTAATGAAAACTAACAACTTAACGCCTGCCTGCACAGCTCATTAAAGGTCAGAGGACAAAGATTGAAATTTATATTTGTCTATATGACAAGCCAACAGACACACGGCAAAGACTTTTTGCGCGGCGTGTTATAACGCAACTCGAGCGAGGGGCACACAATATATAGGAATACTGCATCCTATTTAAAAGCTTGTTCCGTGTCACTGAAACATATATGAATATATAATACCTATAGTCGTGCTCAAAAAAATATTGGCACCCCTGGGGTGGCATTATTTCAAACCCCATAACATCTTAGTCATCTGACCTTTAAGTAACCCTGAGCATTTTCACAACAATTGTAAGTCCAGGCAACACTGCCGTAGTGCTGCAGCAATTACATAACACTCAATGTACATGTCAAGTATAACATTTATTTTATTTATTTAAGATGGTCCCCTTGAGCTAAATGCCAACGACACCAGCTCGTCTAACAGGGGTCCAAAAACTTTAAATCAAAAGATTAGATTATCAGCATCACCTCAGTCAAATAGACAATGTACAATTTAGATGTGAAGTATAAAAACTGTGGAACCTCTGAATTTTGAATGCACCTTCTTGTCTATAAAACACTGTATGGATTAAGTCCTGAATATATTAGACAAATGCTAATGGAATATAAACCCAGTAAAAAGGACCATCAGGACTGAACAATGTGTCCAGTTGTCACTTAAACCGGCATTGACAAAGTCCGTTTAGTTCCACAATTGGCCGCTGTATACTGGCGCTATGGCGCAATGCAAGGCAGAGAACAGGACTGATGTATTTCCGGGTCACAGATATACAACATGACTAGTTCAAACCATAAGACGTGCGTCTCATGACGATGTAGCGTGCCATGTTGAATGTGGCAGATTTCCAGGCTTGTTTGGGGGGACAGTTTAATGATGCAATACATTGTTTCTATTTCAATTATTTCTTGTGGGAATCTTAAAATAAGACAAATTTGGAGTTTGACCAGCATCCCGAAACGAACTGCGTTTGACCTCGGAGGTTCCACTGTCATGTGAAGCCTGTGTCATGTTTAGTGCACACCACGTGCTGCGGTTATGGACAGGAAATGTCCTTGTAGCACTTCTGCCATCTCCAAGGGGAAAGGCAGGTTTTGCAGAGCTATGGTCAATGTTAAAATAGCTTTCCCGCTGCATCTGCAAGTGTACAAAAAGCCACAGAGAGCACATTCACTACAGTGGTCCATTCATTTACACGTGTCAATCTTAAAATGTGGAGGTCATTGACACACATGGACATCCACATTCACAGCACTGTATTTGCAGTTCGGGTCAGCCTGTGTGTTCACCCAGTAAATGGCTGGAGTGTAATACGTCTTGACTTGTCTTTTTTTCAAATGCACCTAATGTACATTGCCGTCGCTCCTCATATATCACAGGGGCAAATGGCGCCCTTCACCCTGCTCCCTCCTGTACTCCCTTTAAAAGCTAAGGGAAGGGGAGGGGGTCAATTGACAGGCCTGCCAGCTTCCAAGTGGGGAGGGGTAACTCAATGAGGGCAAAAGCTGCAATGAATAATTATGCTTCATAATGTGACCCCATCTTATTTCCTTACCATCAAATGATAATTAAGAGTCTGCCTTTTGGGTCCAAAGGGACCTTTAACCCTTTCTGCTCACCATCAAATCAGTTCCTCTAAAAACATGCTTTTACCTTATTTATGATGCGAGTAGTTCTGCTGGAGAGAAAGCACACCGTTCTGCTTCAGTCAGCAAAACTGGATGGATCACTTTACACAGCAGTTCCCTGCTTCCATCTCCTCACTTGCTACTCAGCAGGACAAACCTACGATTCAATCACGAGGAGGAAATGCCTCCTAATTGATGTATCCATTGGAGTTTGAGCAGCCGGAAATGCAGACTGTAGGACAGGGGTCTGACTTGACATTGTAGTTTAAATGTATATATATATATATATATATAAATAATCTGTGATGAGCAGTAGCAAAGCCAGCACTGATCGAAATGGTTTTACACTAAGAGCTTCATTGATCTTGGCACTCATTTGTGTAGATGAGGCTGAAAAAGGACGCTGGTATCCAGGGATGGGAAGTGCTTCAAGAACTGTGCTGTGTTTACCCACCTATTTCCTACACCGACATACAAGATATGTTAATGCACACCAATCACCGGGGCTGGCTGGAAGCCGCAGGGACCGGGAAACTTCAGTGAAAGAAATAAGAGCCGCAGTGTGACCCGAAAGCGCAATACATGAAAGGTGAAAGTAATTGCTTTCACAACAGCAATTTTGTAATGAGTAAACAGGGGGAACGAATACAGACGGGGAAGGCCCCATTACGCTTCACCACGATCCAGGCCAAAAAATGTGAAACAAGCCTTTATCAAGTTGTAATTCATGCATGTGTCAAAAGGTCAGACTAGGATCATGGCTTTCCACAAATCTGTACTTTACACTGCAATGACCTCTTAGCAGCGAGCAGCGATGCAAACCTTCAAATCCATTTTGTGTAAAAAGAAAGACATGAGACACAAGCCCTGAGGGTGAGAAGCATGCGGAATGAAACGGAGCAAAACCAAGGAGGTAAAGGGCAAAGCCATACAGCTGTTCCACCTCTGGTAATAGTTCAAGTGACATGTGCCATAACAGGATCCTTGTACATTAACCTCCGTGAGACACACACAAAGGAATTTGAAGTTCATGGAGGATTCCCGAACGACTGCTAAATAACAGACAAAGTGCAGCTCTCGCCTTTCATCACTCCAGCAAATTAAGAAGAGTGACACACCTCACGCACACACCACGCCAATAACCTTGGGCTGTGTAGTATCGACTAATGCTGTGGCTTTATGGAGGAGTATGGGCTTTAAATAGACCGCCCATTTCTCAGCAACAGTATGTAATAACTATTTCAGCCCCCCATTTTGTCATTAAAAATGTATCCCAGCAGAGTGGCAGATCACACTAAGGTGAGCACCATTGCAAAATCCAAATCATGCGTCTTCCCCTCACGCTGCACCTCAGTGCACACAACAAAGGTATGTTTATAAAAGGGATTATCTACAAGTGTTCCTTTAATCAGCACATGGCAGAACTGTAGAAATCCCTCAACAGCCCAGTCCCAGAGGAATACCTTTCTGTGAAGCCTTATCAGGAAGAGGATCTCCTTCTTCAGCAACAGCAAGCTGAGCGTTTGAGGATGAAAAGCCCGACTGCTACTACTACTCCTCCCTCCCTATGATGTCCTCTCTCCAATGATCTCAGAACAAAGGCCCCCCATTTTGACGAGGGGTTATGTTGTGTATCCTATTGGTTTCAATCCTCTTTGTTAGCTTTGTTATGCTAGCAAGATAAGCCCCTATGGTGGGTGGTAGGGCGCACCAGAGCAAGTGGTGTATTGCATGAGCGGCAAAGCCGACAGTCTGTGAGGCGGGGGTGGGGTTGAGGGACTGTGGGCCATATAGATCGCTAGGACACAGATGTCCAGTCTTATCCTTACAATGACTCACACTAACCCTTAGAACCGCATGTTTGCAAACTGAACTGCTTATGAATAGGTCTTAACTTCATCTTTGGCCTCGCTTCCACCAAAAGCTGGGGGAAAATAAACCTACACAATTTTCCCCACCCTTCTGTTGGGTGTTTGACTATTGCGAAAATTAATGTTCAATTACTAGATTGTTATACTGTTTTTCAAAAGAATGTGATGATATATATGAACTGTTGAACTCCTGTTTCCATGCCAGTGTCATATGGAGCAGAATAATGCTGTCCAGATGAGTTTTGCCATATGTGGATGTCACTCAACTTCTCATCGTTAGCTACGATTTGACAAATGAGTAAAAACTGCATCTACACATCTCAATTACATCAGGACACAATTAGTTGATTAATCAATTACTATTCCTAGTAAAAGTATTGTGTGGATAAGTACACTGGAGTCTGTTGACTGGTTAAGAGAGAATTTGTCTTGCATGCAACAACGGAAGACGCCATTTTCAAAATACTGTGGCTGCTTACAATTAGTGTTGGCAAGCAGAGTCGTAGTGTCTCGTACCCTTTTATTTGTTGTTCCTCATGCAACTATTGTTATCCAGCCTTAACACCCCACAGTAGAATCTCACACCAGATCAGGGTTTTGTCAAGATGAAGTCAACTGCAGCGCTTGGTGGAACATGGCTATAGATCATTATCCCAACACTGACCCAGACACTAACCTCCAGAAAGGCATGTTGGCGAACTGTATTTCTTTTACAACTGTTCTTTCTCTAGCAGATATAGTCAGCTCACTCCGTCATGGGAGCGTTACTCTTGGCTGGCTTTGTCATTGATACAACTAGTCACTCACTCAGTTGAAGCCTGCAAAACATTACAAGCTGTCTTGTTTTAAAGCGAGTATTCTGAGTGTGCTGTGATGTAGCAAGCATGGGCCAAAAAAAAAAAAAAAAAACAATGCATAAATATGAACAGAAAAGAAAAACAGCAAATGCCTCTGGAGAACAGATGAGTGGCAGAGTATTAGCCAGACACAGCATCATTGTCTAATGTTTAGACTGGAGAGGTCATGCTCCAATAAGCACAATCAAACCATGTGAGCATCTGTTGCCTTTAACTCTCTCCTCTCTTTGTTTTATAGCGCAGCGACACAGTGAATGATTTACTCAAGCTCTCCCATTTTCCGCATGTGGTTTACATAGTTTAAATACTTAGCCTGGCACAAGTCTGGGCAGAGCATAGACCTTTCCTTTCGATAGCAATATTCATCAACATGAAACACACACTGGTATCAGCAGAGTGACTAGACTAGTTTTTGTTTACTTATCAGGTTTGTGCAGTCATCCCTTCCAGAAAATTGCTCCCCTCCCTCCCGCAAAATGCTCTCTCAGCTTGACAATCAACCCAATTAGACGATCCTGCGAATGAACGCTAGTGATGCTGTAAGCGCTTTTACTTACACGCACGCACACACACACACGCATCAAGAAAAGCCATTAGCCTGTCATTTTAGCATTAAAAAAAACACTAGATGATTTGCCGGTTCAGAGAGAGATCAGCCCCTGACATGCAGCCTGGGGCAGCTCCGAGTCTACCTAATTATTTTTGCAGGAACAAGGCCACTGGTGATCCCTGTAAGGTGCTCTCATTATGACCGGGTCCACAGAACAGACTGCACTATACTGCTCTATGCCTTAATCACTCATTATTAGTGGTTATAATGTTGGCAGTAGTCCAACTGATAACGTTACATCACTCATATCATTAGTTCTAAGATTATTAGCATTGTTATTGTTTTTCTTTTGTTTTTTGCTCTTAACGACCCTGTGTAGTGCATTCAGAGACTTGTTTCTAAATACATATACATGTTTGAAGATACTTGCTGAAAAAGTGAAAAGACAGAACTAGCGCTGGACGATATACTGTCTGATCGTCGTCTTCATAATAGTCACATTGCAAAGTCCTTCAATGTTGAAGGCAAAAAAAAAAAAAAAAAAAAAAACTCAGATAGCCATCATGCACTGTGCACATCATTCCACCAATCACAATTGTACTGTGAATAATTCAAGATAGTGAAACATTCTCTTGCTTCAAGTTGTTTGTCACGGCCAGCTGTAGATTACTGTAAAAATGTCACGTAAAACAGATAATTAAACAACATGTCTGCTAACATACCGGTAAGTGTTAGCATACAATGATAAGAAAACTTAGACATTCTAATAAGATTAGCACCAATGTTACTGTAAATTGTAACCCTTCAAACAACATCCACGGAATAGCAGGTTACACACGCACACATACAAAATAATACTAATTTTAAAAAAAAAACATTTTTAAAAAATCCCGATGTCATCTTTTTCCAATATTGTGCAGCCCTACTGAGAACTAAGTAGTACTTAATTGTGGCGATATAGCATTAACTGTTTGTCCATATTTTTGGGGGGCCCTGGCTAAAACACCGCCTGGTGACCCACTTAGGCAACCGGCATGAGTCGCCCCTCGCCCACTCTATGAGCGCCTTCGTTCACATCAGTGGTTATACGGCGCAATTGCGAGTAACTTAGTTATTAGGCTACCAGGCCCATTTCTACCACTACAGCATGAAGTTAGCTAGTTAGCTATGCCGACACCCCGAAAATGCATATTCCCTGGATTCCACAATTTAAAGAACAAGCTCAGTGTCGTTATTTTAATTCCCAAGCGAGAAGGTGACGCCGTGGATGAGCCTGATACCCGTCCACCGGGCGAGAGGAGTCCCGGAAGCCTGTTAGCAAGTGAGTTAGCTAGTGCATAGCACCTCTTGTCGCAGCGTGGAAAGCCCTGCAACGATCTGGTAGGTATATTTCAACCACCGGAGGCTTTAAGCAAACACATTGTTATGGCTCAAACATGTAGGTAGATATCCGATATCAAACGTTGGATCAGGACACCCTCGGTGGCAACCATTTTTAAGCGGGGCGTGGTTTCATGCATTCAACAGACACCCCACCAGCATCACAGAGTGGAGACAATAGATTAGTTAATCATTTAATCATTAAAAATGGCCATGGTTGTTAACCAACACACACATACACAGTGCAGGAATAGAGAAGACTAAAATATGCTTTCTTGACTGCCAAGTGAAAACACAATTGAAGAAGCTGAGGTGAAAGCAAAACTGACATGAGAAGCACTGGATAGTTTTGCATGGAAAAAACACTTCCCTGTGGTGTTTCAAATTTATGAGACATATTTTGACTTTACAGGGACTTGAAGGGAAGTGTTAACTTCATCCTGCTAAATGTGAAAAGTGCCTTAAAAATTGCATTAGTAAATGCTATTTTACAGACAAAAGAAAAGAAAATACCTAACACATCTCACTTTGCTAAGCTGGAAAACAGTAGTTTTGGCGGAGTACATCTCTCCCGCGCAGCGGCGCATGTTGGATTTTTGGGGCATACAAGCTGACAAATGCAAATGATACAAGGCGAGTGACAAAGCCATTCATTGCTGCTTGGAGAGATCTTCCAGATGTGATAGGCTGCAATGCTGCAGCACTTCCTCCATAAAAAGAAAAGAGGCTGCCGTTGTGTTTTCCAATTTACTTTGCCAATGTGACAAATGAAAAGCGAAATCATCCTCACGCCTAATCAAATGAGTGAGTGACGACAAGTCAATATTTTCTCATTGTGTGGACAAGCAATATATCTGCGCAGTAACGGGCAGTGTGTGTGTGTGTGTGTGTCAGGGCTCAGGCAATGCTAGACTCACAGCAGTATGCGGATAATGTGCCAATAATCTGGCTCGGCGCAGCTGTTAAGACTGCCGCCAATAAAGACGCAATTTCAAAAGAACCTTTACGAAGGAGAGGTTGAATTACCAGACCAGCAAACATGGTCTAGACTGTGGACTTCAAACAAACACACGTCATTCTGGAACGGCTACAAGCCAGTGAAGACAAAACTGTAATTGGACATTGATCTGTTGGAGTCTTAGGGCTGAATAACTCGTCTTAAGAGCAGCCACGAGAAGGAGAAAATTTGGGCCTTTCTGAGATCTTAGTAAAAATGGAAGACATGACATCTATAAATACAAGAGAGCGAGAGAGAGAGAGTGTGTGTGTGTGTGTGTGTGCTGAAAGATTACATCCATTTTGTTTTCATTCCTCAGAGGTTACTTGTCATTTCCAAAAGGCATTGGTAAAAGACAACAGCAATTAGCTTGCTTTTTATTACCTCTTCGACTAAAAAAAAAACAAACCCAAAAAAACAAAAACAGCACCATTCCCTTATGATAAAATGGAGCAACAATTTCTTCCAGCCTGGTTAAACACAAGCAAGATCAATGGCTAAATGTATCAGCAAATATTACCATGTGCGGCCTGGCAAGTAATCATTAAGGAATGGCACCTATGCATTATTCATTGACTAATGTATAATTCAGAGTTAACAGCAGATTCTATGCATAAATAAAGCAGTGATCCATTTAAACGCATTAAATGTTCACTCGCTAAAATAGGATACGGATCCACAGTATGGCCATTTCCTAGCTGCAGTTACTTTATTATCATATTTTGTAACAATTCCTCAGAAAGTAAGAGAGGGATACAGAAAAGTGGAGCGTGTGGATAGGAAAAACATGTTTGTTGGAGAAAGGGCGAGTATATGCTTCTTTGAAGGATTAAATCGTGGACAATTGGGAGTGCTCCATAAAAAAACACACACAACACAGTCTTAACGACAGCTGCTTTAGTGTCTGAAAATTCACGTAATGTTTATCTCTCATGATTGTTAAGTAAAGCTTGAGTGTTGACGCGACAGAGCGACTGTCAGATGGGATGACAATAGGGAGGGACAAGGAGGCTCCATATGACTGCGTACAGAACAGGTAGCCCTGTGGGGATCGCCATTCCACTTTATGACCATGCACTGGCTTTTAACAAAGCCAGATGTCTCTCTCTCTCTCACACACACACACACACACACACACACACACCCGCACACACGTGTGAAAGTGCCCTCCGATGAGCTGAGCCGCTTCAAGGATGTGCACACACAGAAGGGAGGAAAGAAGATAGGACCTGTTTTCAATTATGCCAATTTCCCACTCATTCGAGGCTCCTGGGGTTTATGTTAATTAAACATATCGGCCCTTCCACTGTGCATACAACAAATTAGATGGAAATTTCTTTTTTTTTTTTTGAACAATCAAAGCGCAATGCCGCCACTTCATCATGCTCAGGTTCTGTAGTCACCCAGCAGAAAGTACTGCCTCCTTAGCAGCCTTTCATGTGTACTACATCAAATGTGGCAAGTATGGACTTAGCTCACTGGTGAACCACTACCTGCAACGATTTACCAGGCTGGCTCAATCGTTTAGGGTAACATGTCTAGATACAACCTTGTCAAAATGATCCACGTTCACACAGACCTGCAAAAACAGCAGCGATGTCACTTTGTAGCGAAACACTACATATATCTGGAAAAACTGTTCCAAACAAAACAAGGCTATTGAATAGACTGTCAATATATATGTGACATACAGTATAAATGCAAACTCTTATAAGTAAAAGTACCACTGTGGACAAGAATCCATTTAAACTAGTAGATGCTAGTCTACTTCCGTCCTGATTACTGTTGGGGTGATGTTTAGCTGTAATCTGCTTCTCACTGTGGTGTGCTACAAAAATATACGGCAGTGTAAATTAAATTTACCTTGAGACAATGACTATAATACAACCCCAATTCCAATGAAGTTGGGACATTGTGTTAAACATAAATAAAAACAGAATACAATGATTTGCAAATCATGTTCAACCTATATATAAATGAATACACTACAAAGACAAGATATTTAATCTTCAAACTGATAAACTTGATTGTTTTTAGGAAATAATCATTAACTTCGAATGTTATGCCTGCAACACGTTCCAAAAAAGCTGGGACATGGTCATGTTTACCACTGTGTTACATCACCTTTTCTTTTAACAACATTCAATAAACATTTGGGAACTGAGGACAATAATTGTTGAAGCTTTGTAGGTGGAATTCATTCCCATTCTTGCTTGATGTACAGCTTCACCTGTTCAACAGTCCGGGGTCTCCGTTGTCGTATTTTACGCTTCATAATGCGCCACACATTTTCAATGGGAGACAGGTCTGGACTGCAGGCAGGCCAGTCAAGTACCCGCACTCTTTTACTACGAAGCCACGCAGTTGTAACACGTGCAGAATGTGGTTTGGCATTGTCTTGCTGAAATAAGCAGGGGCGTCCATAAAATAGACGTTGCTTGGATGGCAGCATATATTTCTCCAAAACCTGTATGTACCTTTCAGCATTAATGGTGCCTTCACAGATGTGTAAGTTACCCATGCCATTGGTACTAACACAGCCCCATATCATCACAGATGCTGGCTTTTGAACTTTGCGTCCATAACAGTCCGGATGGTTCTTTTCCTCTTTGGCCCGGAGGACACGACGTCCACAATTTCGAAAAACAATTTGAAATGGGGATTCGTTGGACCACAGAACACTTTTCCACTTTTCATCAGTCCCATCTTAGATGAGCTCGGGCCCAGAGAAGCCGGCGGCGTTTCTGGGTGTTGTTGATAAATGGCTTTTGCTTTGCATAATAGAGTTTCAAGTTGCACTTACGGATGTAGCGCCGAACTGTATTTACTGACATTGGTTTTCTGAAGTGTTCCTGAGCCCATGTGGTGATATACTTTACACATTGATGTCGGTTTTTGATGCAGTGCAGCCTGAGAGATCGAAAACACCGGCATTCAATGTTGGTTTTTGGCCATGCCGCTTACATGCAGTGATCTCTCCAGATTCTCTGAACCCAGATTCTTAGATGAGCTCGGGCCCAGAGAACTGCATTTACTGACATTGGTTTTCTGAAGTGTTCCTGAGCCCATGTGGTGATATGCTTTACACATTGATGTCGGTTTTTGATGCAGTGCCGCCTGAGGGATCGAAGGTCGCGGGCACTCAATGTTGGTTTTCGGCCTTGCCGTTTACATGCAGTGATTTCTCCAGATTCTCTGAACCTTTTGATGATATTATGGACCGTAGATAATGCAATCCCTAAATTCCTTGCAAGTGTACATTGAGGAACATTGTCTTTAAACTGTTCGACTATTTTCTCACGCACTTGTTCACAAAGAGGTGAAGCTCGCCCCATCTTTGCTTGTGAATGACTGAGCAATTCAGGGAAGCTCCTTTTCTACCCAATCGTGGCACCCACCTGTTCCCAATTAGCCTGTTCACCCGTGGGATGTTCTAAACAGGTGTTTGATGAACATTCCTCAACTTTCTCAGTCTTTTTTGCCACCTGTCCCAGCTTTTTTGGAACGTGTTACAGCCATAAAATTCTAAGTTAATGATTATTTGCTAAAAACAATCAAGTTGATCAGTTTGAACATTAAAT
Source organism: Phyllopteryx taeniolatus (assembly GCF_024500385.1). Taxonomy (NCBI): domain Eukaryota; kingdom Metazoa; phylum Chordata; class Actinopteri; order Syngnathiformes; family Syngnathidae; genus Phyllopteryx; species Phyllopteryx taeniolatus. The sequence continues at coordinate 8,772,612 of NC_084502.1, forward strand.
ATCTTGTCTTTGTAGTGTATTCAATAAAATATAGGTTGAACATGATTTGCAAACCATTGTATTCTGTTTTTATTTATGTTTAACACAACATCCCAACTTCATTGGAATTGGGGTTGTACCGTATTTTCCCGATCTTAAGGCGCACTTAAAAGTCTTAAATTTTCTCCAAAATGGGCGGGGCGTCTTATAATGCGGCACACCTTGTGTGTTCCAAAATCTGTAAATGTTGTTGTGTGACTTTAATGAGCGCTCCGCTTGACTGAGTGGGAGCATTTCCTGCCGACACGCTGCTTATATAGAGGAAGGAGGACGTGACTGAGGACAGCATGCGGACGTAAAGGGGGAAGGGTGCACGTGACAGAGGACGCTAAAGACACGCCCCCAGTAGGTATAATAGTTCCGGTATGTGCATCGGTTTGGCTAAGGATCCCGAAAAAGGCTCCTACGAAGAGATACGCTTACGAAGCACAGTTTAAACTGCAAGCTATTAGTTATGCGGAGAAACATGGGAATCGAGCAGCCGCGAGAGAATTCAAGATCAACGAATCCATGGTTCGCAAGTGGAGGAAACAGGAAAACGAGCTTCGCCAAGTCAAGAAGACGAAGCTGAGTTTCCGCGGAAACAAGGCGAGGTGGCCCGAGTTGGAAGACCAACTCGAGCAATGGATTAATGAGCAAAGAACAACCGGGAGAAGCGTCTCTACAGTCACCATTCGACTGAGTGCAATAACTCGGAGCTTTCCATCATTCCGGGAGGCTTGACGAAGGAACTCCAACCGCTGGACATCCGTGTAAACAGGGCGTTCAAAGTGAAGCTGTGAGCGGCGTGGGAGCCATGGATGACAGATGGCGAACAAAGCTTTACTAAGACTAGGAGGCAGCGCCGGGCGAGTTACGCCACAATTTCTGAATGGATTGTGGATGCTTGGGCTAACGTTTGCTTGCACTGTTGTTCGAGCTTTTGTAAAAACCGGCATCACGTCTGAGGCGCTGCACGGCAACGAGACTGACTCCGACAATGAGGAGAGGGAACCTGGCGTGTTTGATGGAGAACTTGGCCAGCTGTTCATTTCGGATACAGAAGATGAGGACTTTGATGGATTTGTGGATGAGGATTGATCCAAAATAATGTACATTGTTAAATACTTCAATAAAGTACAACCAAACTCAATTTTGCTCCCGCTCCCTTTTTAAAAACATTGTTTTAGCGTACGTGCATGCTACCGTATGTTTTATGCTAGCGTATGTTTTACCATGCCTGCGCCCAATAATACGGTGCGCCTTATGTATGTGTTAAATACAGAAAAAGACCCCGTAACCGAGACTGCACCTTTTAGTACGGTGCGCCTTATGGTCGTGAAAATACGGTGCATTAAAATTCTACTTCAGCACTGACTACAGCCACAACTGTTTTAACTATATTATAAACAGATGCATGCCGATGCAGACTGGCAGTGCTATCGTTTTAAAATGTTTACAGTTGTCATGTAAGCAAATTACTGAACCAAAATGATAATCCCCCCCCCCCCCAAAAAAAACAAAAACAAAACAAAATCTGTTTTGTGTTGTTCAAGACACTCATATGTAAAGCCCCTGAGTCCTTCAAGCAACCATGTCTGCCTGTGTGTAGGGGGATGGAAATGATGGCAACAATGACATGGAAGCCAAGGCTTCTCATTGATTTTCTGCCTCTCTTTATGATGAGGCGGCTCTCGCAAATCCTGCATTGTTGAGGTCAAAAGTGGGAGGGTGACAGCGGTTGATGTGTGTGCGTGTGTGTGTAACTAAGTAGCGTTAACACAGCCAAAAAGACAGTAGTAATCAACAGACATTTATCTAATCGGTGTATTACAAATGGTTTTGGTTTTGGTTTTTTTCTCCATGAGGCAAACTGGGATGTATTTTCATTCACACGGTGCAGCATAACAACTAGGTCATATATATGTAATTGAAATAGTGGAGTCATTCAACATATTAACAACAACAGAAAAATATGCAGACCCCAGCAGACTTTGGCCATTTGAAAGAAAATGAGAGGCATGTCAACATTGCATCATTTACAACTGTCTTTCCTCCGATTCTTGGTGGATTACATCATTCAGAATGAAAAAAAAAAAAATTAAAAAAAAAAAAAAGAGAACCTCGAGATATTTTTTTTCTACCAGCCAGCAGCTGCCATCATCCTGTCACAGGAAGGAAAAAAGGGGCCAGAGACACAGTGTGGCGCAATCCCAGCAGGGCCATTTTGCGAGCACATTAAATAATATTTTTCCAGTGCTCTGTCAAACATTCATCTGCCTCTAAGCGGCTGGGCAGCCGGTGCAGCCTGTTTCTATGAAGCACGGCTCTTTCTCTGTTTCTCTCTCTCATGTCCATGCCCGGAAACAGCCTCTTTGATACAGATGTCAGATTCCTCAGAGGTGACACTCAAACATGTGCCAGTGTGTGAGCTGAATGCTTACCGGCTCTCTGCTACAAGTGCTGTTTGTGCAGGGGTGACTCACGCTGCTACTTCACCTCCCTTACTTTACATGAACAGCCACCAGAGCCAAGAAGATTCGAACAGGGATCAAAGTGCACGTCGGGTTCAAAGTGCTGCAAGCTTTGGTAAGCAGCATTTCAAACCTGACATCAGAAGGTACAAAATAGCAGTACAATGGTATGCTTTTGCTGCTAAATTCTAATCCTGTTGCAGTCTCACCAAAAACGTTTGGAATGCCGTACAAAACACCTTAACAGGGCTGACCACTTCACCTTTCGGCCAGGGTGCAAGAATTGACACTAAATGGATAGCATAAACTTAAGCGGAGCCTGGAAGGAGCTGTTTCAAACTGCGAAGGGAGGTTTTATCTGACAATGTGATTTCTTGTGGAAAAATGAACGCAGTCACATTTATATGAACAGAGCATAAAGGAGCCAACCTCTTCATTAAACCTTTCATTTACTCACCTACAGGGCTCAATAGCTAAAAACAGCAACAAAACGAGTGCCTGGCAAACACTCATTGAATTATAAAGTGATATTTTTTGCAGTGACAATATAAATGGGGAGGTGGAAATGTACCGTAAAATGCTTTTCACGTGTTGTGGGGCTGAGTGTCGCTTAAGCATACAGTGTTGCGAGCCGCACAAACCGAAACATAAATGTAACACCTAATTCTGACCACTGTCAAATAAACACCACCAATGAAAGTGACTTAAAAACTCAAGCATGATTAAGTCAACAGCACAATGGAATTGCAGACAGTAAGATTCTAGCAGGACTACTAAAGGGAGAACATTTCACTCTGCTCCAAAAGCAAATGGCGTTTAAGTTAGTACTGAGTAAAATAGCAAAACAGTGATCTATGGTAACATTATGACTTATTAGACAGCCACTATACATAAATTATTAACAAATCAGATCATCTCCTCGATTGTATGGTTGCAACATACTGACACTATAGAAAGAAAATCTGATGGAACAATGTTGATGTGGCGCAATTCTAATCGGAAACAGCCAGTCATCCTGAGTCAAATGTTTAACCAGAAGTGCACCTGGTGTTTATACAATGCCACACAGCTACATTCCTCTATGACTTTTATAACAGAGGCTGCCCTTTACTCGTCGGACCGTTTTTGAGAGCTTAAACGTCCTGTACGTTCCAATAATGTGTCGTTATCTGCAAGCGAGCCCACACTGCGTCTCCTAACTCCAGTGGATTAATCACATCTGAATCATTCAACTAGAGGTCACTTGTCTTCATTTGTTGATGGTGGGGGGGCGGTACAGGAAGCCATGCAGGCACGTTGGAGATTAGCTCCTCGTAATTAGCAATGCAACATCTTAGTAATAGCTGGGCAAAATATTCAGGAGCAGAGCGGTTTGGGAGGAGGCGTTGTGAAGAAATTGTTTTTATAATGGCAGCGATTGCAGGCAATTACTGCCCAGCCCGTTTGAGTTTTTCTTCTTTGTGCTGATGTAGCCACGAGCCCTGCTGTGGATATGACTTCTGACTGGTGTCACATGAATACTCACTATGACCAATTTTGCAATTTTGTCTCGAGTGCGCTCACACAAGCACACTTCTCCTCCTCATAGACTGGAAAACATTAGATAAGCTTCCTTTCAGACAAATAATTTGGTCTGCTTTCAAATGCTCAGCTGCCCCCCCTCCCCTTATTACAAACACATCCCACCAACTAAGCAGCCCCCCTTGTTCTTTTCCTCAAAAGGCACAGCCCCTCTTCTTTTCACCCCCACAGTGAGAGCAGCATGTGCTTGGGCCAGGGTTCACAGCCTCTGGGGGGCTGAAGGGGGAAGTCAAGTTAATCTGGTGGTCCTTCAACAGTTTTCAACCGGTACACCATTCCCAGCCACCCAAACCTGTCAGTCAGCTACTTTCTATCATTACACCCCACTTATTGTAATCCGACCATTTGAAATGTGAAATTTAGGGGAATTCCGCTCAAGCATTGAAACAGTGTGAAGAGGTAGCATCAGAGCTCTTTGTTTACTTGTGTTTTCCCCCTTCCACAAAGCATCTTCTGCTCACAAGTTTTACAACAATGTCGCCAACTTCCAGTTTACTCACAACACAGCAGGTCACACGCACTCGCCGCACCCGGAATTAACACAACAACAACAACAACAAAAGTGCATCTTTTAAATGCCAGCTGGCTGTAGTCATCAGATAGTTCTAATTCCACACACACACGCACGCAGCCCACCTCCTCCAACCGCCCCCTCCTCGCCCTCCTCTGCGTCCAACTACTCACCCGCCAGTCTGGTGATTCTCGGGGAGTCCCGGTGCAAATAAGTTCTTTAAATCCTCGCCCGGGATGACCCAACGAACTCGCTGAAGCAAGCACGAAACACACTTGGTTTTCTTTTGGACATGAATAAACTCCCACTGGCCACACGCAGGAGAGGAGCTGCGAAGCGAGCGGCACTTGTTCCAACAAAAGACGGCTTCACCTCGCTCCTACGTCCGAAGGCAGCGAGGCGAGCTGGGCTGAGACGAGCGAGTGCGGGGTTCGGCGGTACCTCCTCCCCCCCCCAAGCCCGGTCCGAAGTGTTCTTACTCGCCGTTTCATCGACGACGAGAACGGGGGGTGGGGAGAGGGAAGACAGAGGGAGAGAGAGAAGGAAAAAAAAAAAAGAAAAAAAAACTAAAAGTAACCCGTCGCTGCTGGTTGATTGGAGAGGAAAGCAGCGAGTTCGCCGTTTACAGGCACCGCTTCCTTTTTTCCGCACGCACGCACGCACGCCACCCTCGTGCCTCTCTTCCCAGTGCGCGCGCACACGCACGCACACTCCTGGTCGCAACCCCCCCCCCCCTTCCTTCCCCCTCCCTCTCAGCTGTTCAACAGACGCATCCACATGGCTGACCTCGTCTTCGCTCAGACACAAGACGCGAAAAAATAAATAAACGAATGAATTTTTAAAAAACGAAGCGGATATTATGTAATTATCAAGGGCAAGACGGCGGTTATGACTGGATCAGAATGCAAGACAAATTTGGTCTCTCACGATGGCACTATGTCAGATTACGGCCGTAAAATCCTGCTGTGTCTCGGTCAGAACACTGGCAACACGAGACGACATATCGATATCACCATGTCGCGTTTTTGGCGGTGACCGAATGAATAGCACATCCGCCTCGCAATTCCGAGGAGCCCGGCTTCAAATCCGCCTGCGTGGAGTTTACATGTTCTCCCGCATGCCACGGTCGGTTAATTTTATTCAGCCATGGGAAGCGTGTTGCATGCTGCTGTAATGTGTGGCGAACTTCCGACGGCAATAAACCCGCGTTAAATTGGGTTGTGCTTTTGGATTGGTGAGCAGGTCAGCAGGCTACGGAAGCCACTACGGGGAAAAATAGATGTGGGAAAAGAACAAAAGCAAGACGTGTATATCAGTTAAACTTTTAATTATTGGAATGACTGATCTTAAAACAATGTAAGAATATTATTTTTTTAATATCAAACAGGAAGTTAACTAACTGACGGTAATTATGAGACAGCAATGACGTAATAACGGCACGCCCGAGTAGTTTTCAAAAGGTATCTTTCATTGCACTGATGAGGGAACTATGTAGTCCACTATATAAACATTCCTTCATAGTGACTAGGGACTAGGCAATGAGTGAACAATTCCGAGCACAGCCCTGGTCTTCGCTTATATACAATTACCTCTTACTTTGACATGAGCTCAAAAAAACCCCAAAGAAAATGTAAAAAAAAAAAAAAAAAAAAAAAGAGCGAAAACAGTGGAGCAGATTCAAAATAATTATCACGGGAAAGACAGTGGTTAATGTGGGTAGTTTGATTGATGGCAAGGGAGGGGGGGGGGGGGGGGGCGGGGGTACACTATAGGCACCGCACATGCGTGTTTGCATAACCAGAAAGTACGGTGGCTGACGAGGGTCGTTTTGTGGAATTTAACATGAAACAATATATATATATATATATATATATATAGACTAAGTTGCTTCACTGTTAAATTCCAGAAATTATAGTAACAACAATAATAAAACATCAAATGCCAAACAACACTTGGCCGAGTTAATCTGGTGGGCAGAGAAGGGCCTGCGGTCCACATACGGCCTGCTTATTTTTTCAACCTGGCCTGCCAAGCATTTAGCATTTTAGTTGTTTTCTTCTGAAATTGGTTTATTAACATTGTTTTGATTTCATTTATTTGTGACTATCTCATTGTATAAATAGTTACTTCATATTTTGTAAATAAACCAAAACATATTTGCAAATTAAAATAAATGATTGAAAAAATATTAGTTGTGACTTTTGGCTCGTCTCATCAGGGTCACCACATCATTTGTTTGGCAGTTTGTTTGTTTGTTTTTTTTGTTTTTTTTAAGCTGGATGCCTTTTCTTGCATTTTCTGTAGGTTTGGGACAAGCAGTGTTGAGGACTGAGGCCAGGAATAGAACGTGCACCATCTGAAAGAAAGGCAGCACCATGTACGACTAGACTACCAGTGCAAAATAATGTGAATTAGTATTACTATTTCATTATTAAAATAAACCATTTTAAACACACACATATATATATTTTTTTTTAAATCAAACCTCATCTACAAATGACCTGACCCATCTGTCCGTTTTAAAAATCAAATGTGGCCCTTGAGCACAAATGTTTACCCACCCCTGATCTAGTAGGAAGAGACACCGGCAGCGAGAAGCGAATTGATGCTCTTGAGGCTCGGAGAGCTCATTTGCATTTTGGAATGATGAATTAATTAGTTACACTGCCTATTAAAACATAGGCAGGGGGAATCACGTGATTATTCCATTTACAATATCACCAATGGTTTCATTGTAGGAGTTAGCGAGCGCCTGACGTTAAATGCATTCAGAGATTTTAGAGCTAAAATGACAATTTGCTTTGTCTTTTAAAAAAAACAGCTCAATCCACCCCTCCCCAAGTGGTGCTGAAACAGCAGGGAAATAACAATGGACTGCACTAAGTTATGAAATAACAACAGTATTTCCATTTCATTGAGCAGGTAGTTCGACACATTTTCATTGTCTTAAACACGATATTGGATCACTGTCAGAATCCAATTAACCAAAGGAAATGGTCAACGCGATAGGCTTTTTTGCACAGAAGCCAAACAGGAGCAGGAGAGACAGGCAGTGGGGATCAATAGAAATTGAGTCGAGGGTGGTGTGTGTGTGTGTGTGAATGTGCGTGTGTGCACACTGGGTAGGTAGAGGGGGTCCTTCATTGTCCTACAAACCATGTTGGCCGTCTCCTTTTCAATAGAGGCATAGAGGCAAGGGGGTGGGGTTGGTTTCTCCTATACACAACCTCTTCCAGCTCCCAAGGCAACTACTCGTCGCTCTGATGGTAAGTCATACTTCCAGTCTACATACACATTTTACATTTAACAAGGTTGGTGGTTGTATAAATTGTACACACCAGTTATTAATCTGAAATGAAAACAGGTGATGTTCTGTCTAACAGAGACTAAGTGCTTTTGAAACTAGTAGCAGAGGACATAACAGTACATTTGTACACCTGCTGTACATGCCTAGTCCTTCATCCTCGCATCCATACGTCCATTCGGTCTTTACACCGCCTACCCTGTTCAGGGTCACAGGGAGCTACAGCATAGCCCAGCCGACTTCGGGCAAAAGGCGGACTACACCTTGTACTGGTCGACAGTCAATCACAGGACACATATGAAGACGGCGAGCCTTTCACACTCAAGCCACGCTGCCTGCGGGGAAGTCAGGCGAATGAACCACAACCACACCATCAGTGACTAAAAATGACCTGTCTTACAAAGGTAACAAAACAAAACAAACAAAAATCAAAGCAGAGTAATACACCAACAAATAGTTAGTGAAAGGAAACTTATTCCAGAGGTTTGAGTGAAGCTGTATTGTATGAAATTAGCACTTGGTCCAAAAGAAAATGTTCATGATCCAAAACATAAAACTTCATCAGTGAAGCACGGCGGTGGTAGTATCATGGCGTGGGCATATATGGCTGCCAATGGAACAGATTCCCTTGTACATGTATTTATTGATGATGTGACTGTTGGGATAAAAAAGCAGGATGAATTCTAAAGGGCTTCAAGCAATATTATTTGCACACATTCAGCCAAATGTACTACTACTTGTGTAGTGCCCCGGGGCAGCCTGATAGAACTGTGGCTGCCATTCTGCGCCTACAGCCCCTGCGCCCACAACCAAACATCCAACCACATTCATCCGGGTTAAGCATCTTGCCCAGGGACACAAGGACGACATCCCCTCAGGCAGGGATACGAACTGGCGACCCTCTGGTTTTTGGTGAGTATTTTTTTTTTAAAACTCCTGTCTGGTCATCTAAGTGAAGTTCCCACTGTATCGTGTATTTTGTATTTTTGCAACACGACTATTCTCCCAACATTACTCTTGTTCTTGTATCTTTATTCTCACAACATCACTTTTATCTCATACTTTTATGATTTTATTCTAATTCCTCCGAATTTTGATTCTTATGTTTTTCAGTGTGGCCAGAAATCTTCTTTGTAGTATACAAAGTAGTGTAGTGTACAATTCTCTATGTTCTTCTGGTCGGTAGAATTAGTCGAAATAGTCACAAGAGTTGAATCAATGTACAATAGTGTTGACAGCGTGTTTTTACACTATCATATTATCTAAATAAATATCTCTCACACATACATTGCAGCAGCACTACAATACTAGGGTAAGTTAAAAAGCGCTGCTACATAACAATGGGTGGTGCCGGCGCATCTTAAAGTGGATCTTTAGGTTGGCCGGGCAGAAGGGAAGGAGCGGCGAAAGACTCCGCGACGGCTTTCCTAAGCAAAGCTGGATGGGCCGACGGGCGCCAGTTCCCCTCCCCCTTGGAAGATGGGATCCCATTATCGGGTTGACGAGAACTCCACCTCCAGGATTTCACAGCTCCTCTGTTTATCACATGGCTCTGTCAAGTTGGGCACCATCAACCGATAATGAAAGGAGACAACCGGTGCAGTTACAAGCGAAGCAGTCTGCATTCAACAGGCCTAAGCATGTATCTGGGAAACTGACTGTCTATTCAGTTCTGTTCAGCGTTCAAACAACCCATCACAATCCCTCTTCCGTCCCTTGAGTACGCCCAACCAAGACTGTCTCCAATCCAAGCAAAACCAAAAACAGTTGGTCACTGCAAAAAAGGCAAATAACTAACAATAAGTTAATATTTGGCTGCTCCACAACTCTTGTTTGGGGTTTTTTTTTGACAGGGAGCTAGGAGTCCCAACAGTGCCAAGAATGGATCCAATCACTGCTTTTTTTTTTTTTTAATGAGACAATTTTTTCCTAATAGTTTTCACCTTTTCATTTACATTGATATACCATAGATTTTCCCAACCCTCATTCGGCTGATTATTGATGGCTGTAACAGTCATTGTTGGGGATCAATAGAAATTGAGTGGTTGTTACTTTATTTTAATAAACCAACTGTTTCTACAGGTTTTCATGTTCAGTTTCAGAGGTGTATTGTAGAATCTCCCAGCCCTAATCTACTGATTATGTCATAATGGCTATTTCATCATGTTGTCATGGGCAATAGAAATTGAGTTGTCGTTAGTTTCTTTTGATAAAGAGACTGTTTCTTCCGGTTAATTTTTTCAGTTCCCTAAACAACCATATTTACTTTCCCCCTCCAATCTGACGATTATCATCAAACCATTGCTGTATCGTCATATGATCCTTGACAAAATATACCAATAACATAAGTAGCTCTGTGATTGACACCCCAGCATGTCACATAAATCAAAGGCCAAAATGCATTGCCCTCCCTCCTCAGTCACATTAGTCATTTTTGCTTTATAGGAGTCTTGTCGCCATTTGTGCTCATTAAAAAGAAATACTTAACAAAAGCTGTGGCGGACACAATCAGCACGCACATGCCCGCGCGCACACACACACACACACACACACACACACACACACACACACACACACACACAGTTTGCTTTAGCCTGATTCTTCCACACAACAAACCACTCAGAGGCAAAGAAAGACCTCAGAAATACAAATAAGTGAGCCAGTAGCTGAAACAAGAGGGGGGAAAAAACAGACATGGATGAGTGAGCCAAGCTTGGGAGAAACCTCAGAGGCCCTGGCCTCTTAAGTACTCCTATCTTGTAACTTCATTTAATACATTCACCAGGGATGAGCCGACAAGTTGGAGAGGTGGGGGGCTTGAGTAAAAGCAACAGACTTGTAAACCGAGAGGAAGGTTTGCTTTATGGCGGATGGTGGTGCACTTGAAGAGGACTTTAACACATGACTAAATCTTTGCAGTGTAACAATGATGCCAGAACATAATACGCGAGGGCAATTTCACCATTCGACAGAGTAGCTTGCTCATGTTAGAAATTTGAACAGAGCTTTTCCAGATGGAGCTTTGAAAGTAGCGTCTATTGCAACCACACATACACTACCCATAAAGAACAAAGCCCGTGTGACGGACTGCTGCTTCAACTGACTGTTCCTTTCTCTGACAGCGAGCGCCGACAGCTCCAATCATTCCTCGGCTGGCACGCAAGCATTTAAAAAAAAATGAAATGGCCCTTTTAGTCTTCGCGGATTGAGAATTATATGAGAAAACAGGGTCTTACGCTACTTATTAAAACACAGATCGCCTCGAGGTGGTTGAGGAAAGAGCAAGCATAAACGCTTTCCAAACTCCTTGAAACTCAAGGAAATTACACAACTAGATATGGTAGTGAAAGTATCTTTTTAGCAGTCTTATCGAGGGGGAGACAAAAGACTGAGTGAAAATCAAGATGTTCATTGGAAGGTATCCAGAGGGACAGCTTATAATCATGACAGAACCCTTAATTTATGAGCATTAGCAGAGTGAAACTGCGAGTAAAGCCAAGGAATGGTATTTCCCTTCAGGCAATCAGTGCAAGGTCTCGGCTCACACAGATATCTTGTTTACAAAGCTATTCACACTCCCATTTGGCTGCCTTGCAAACACTAAGGAAACTAAAGACACTTGCAGGCTACATATGTCTCATCTCTTTGCCAAGCTACTCAAGAGAGGGAAACGGGAAAGTCAAATCAAAAGGGCCATTTGGTAATGTGAATATAGGTAAATCTTATTCCATATGGATGCAGTTCGGAAGAGGGACCACTCAATTTTCCACTTCTTCCCCCGTTTTTAATTTACTTTTGCAAGTGGTAAATATCATCTTATATAAACATGACACTCAAATCAATATGATAGCGAGATACTGATGAAAACTGTGTGCTTCAAATTAAACTACTTGACGATCGATTTTTTTTTTCTCCCATGTTACTTCTTTAATGGGATGGGAGAATCTCTCTCAGAACGTTCTTAACTCCTGTTTCTGCACCATTGTTGCATAAAATAATGCTGCCCGAAGAAGTTGCAATAGCAGATTAATGTTACATAGCTGCAGAGTCATGTTGTTGTTCTTCAGGAAGCAAACTCGTTGAGACAGAATCAAGAGTGCCTCTGCTGGTTGTAGACAATGTACAGTTATCCCCCCCACCTCTTCATTATTTCACTCTTGTTTTTTTTTTTGGAGGGGGGGGGGCTACGACTAACTTCCTTTATTCATCGAAAGGTTAAACTATTAACATTTTTCACTCTTTCTATAGCGGGCTAAGATGCCACAAGATGGTGCCAAAGCACCATCCAAATAGGAATTGGTCTCAAGGAAGTATGTTGACACAGTATGTGATACATCTCGACTGCGAGACAAGCTTTGTACGTTGGGAGGAGCTACAGTGGGTACGGAAAGTATTCAAACCCCCTTCAATTTTTCACTCTGTTATGTTGCAGCCATTTGCTAAAATCATTTAATTTTTTCCCTCATTAATATACACACAGCACACCCATATTGACAGAAAATTGTTGAAATTTCTGCAGATTTATTAAAAAAAGAAAAACTGAAACATCACACAGCCATAAGTATTCAGACTCTTTGCTGTGACACTCATATTTAACTCGGGTGCTGTCCATTTCTTCTGCTCATCCTTGAGATGGTTCTACAGCTTAATTGGAGTCCACCTGTGTTTCATTATACTGATAGGACTTGATAAGGAAAGCCACACACCTGTCTATATAAGACCTTAAAGCTCACAGTGCATGTCAGAGCAAATGAGAATCGTGAGGTCAAAGGAACGGACAGAATTGTGGCAAGGCACAGATCTGGCCAAGGTTATAAAAAAAAAATTCTGCTGCACTTAAGGTTCCTAAGAGCACAGTGGCCCCCATAATCCTTAAAGGGAAGACGTTTGGGACGACCAGAACCCTTCCTAGAGCTGGCCGTCCCAACAGTGAAGCATGGTGGTGGCACCATCATGCTGTGGGGTGTTTTTCAGCTGCAGGGACAGGACGACTGGTTGCAATTGAAGGAAAGATGAATGCGGCCAAGAACAGGGATATCCTGGATGAAAACCTTCTCCAGAGCGCTTAGGACCTCAGACTGAGCAAAAAAAATAATAATTGAATAATCTGTAAACCATTCATTTTCAAGGGTAATGGAAGATACATTTGAAATTATAAACTGTTTTGGGTCACAGTTTGTGGCGTAGTTACAGTTTAAACAATTAATATAGGCAATTATAAACACTTTTCAGGGGCAGTCAATTCCTCAAGGCTTTTTGATATTCACAGCGGATAGGGACAGAGTCCAACCACAAATAGGGGGATTACTGTAATTCATTAAGCCAAATTGACATTAAGTATCACCACACTAATGGCCATCCATCCATCTATCCATCTTCTGTACCGCTTTATCCTCACAAAGGTCTCGGGCGTGCTGGAGCCTATCCCAGCTATCTTCAGGCGAGAGGTGGGGTACACCCTGAACCGGTCTCCAGCCAATCGCAGCTCACGTATAAACAAACAATCATTCGCACTCACATTCACACCTAAGGGCAATTTAGAATCTTCAATCAACCTACCATGCATGCTTTTTGGGATGTGGGAGGAAACCAGAGTGCCCGGAGAAAACCCACGCCAGCACGGGGAGAACATGCAAACTCCACACAGGCAGGGTCGGGATTTGAACCCCGGTCCTCAGAACTGTGAGGTAGATGTGCTAAGCAGTCGGCGACCGTGCTGCCCACTAATGGCCAGTACGACTAAATATACAGTGGCTATAAAGTCTACACAAGCCTGTTCAGTCAGCACACACCTGCCACTATTTAAAAGAAAAAATCAAAGATGACGCCTTTGATCCGGTAATTTTTATCTTGAATTTGTACAGTATATATAGTCCATCCATCCATTTTGTGAGCCGCTTATCCTCACTAGGGTCGCGGGAGTGCTGGAGCCTATCCCAGCTATCTTCGGGCAGGAGGCGGTGTACACCCTGAACTGGTTGCCAGCCAATCGCAGGATATAAATAAAATCCATCATACTGGTCAATGGAGTCTTCAAACTTGCGCCTCTCTCATCTACTAACAGCTTCAAACAACGTGCAACAAGAGGGAATAAAACTCTGCACCTCCTGTATGTGAAGTGCCAATGTGAATTAGTATTTTGATTGGAGAAGATTTTGTTTTGGAGAAGGACATTTATTTCAAAAATATTTCATGTTTTGTGTACAGTGCTTTGGTACAGCTATTGCTGTTGTGAAACCACTATATAAATAAAGTTGCGTTGACTTCAACGGGCCTCTGATTAACCCCAAATAAACTTCATCTGTCCTAGTAAGCTTTTCTTGACATTTTTTTAGTCATATCATACAGCACAAGCCATGGTCTGCAGAGAGCTTCCATAGCATCAGAGGGATCTCATTGCTCAAAGGCATCAATCAGGAAAAAATGTATGAAAAGACGAGAGGAAAACTGGTCAGGGAGGCTGCCAAGAGGCTGACAGCAACACTGAAGGAGCTGCACACATTTCTGTCAAGTACTGGATGTTTACTAGTGCATGTGACAACAACCTCCCGTTTTCTTCATATGTCTGGGCAAAGGAAGTATTATGTTACAAAGGGAAAAAAAAAACACTTGAAATCTTCCAAACATGTGGGGAAATGAGTTATGGTCCGATGAAACCAAGATTGAATTTTTAGGCTATAATTCCAATGATTGGCACAAACACAACACTGCTCTTCACCAAAAGAACAGCATAACTACCGTGAAGCATGGTGGTGGCGGCAGCATC